>NC_056735.1:107605522-107742527 GCF_019279795.1 Protopterus annectens
AACACTACTCAGCATGGTTAGGTAGTTATGCATGACACATACACGACACTGCTCAGCATAGTTAGGTACTTATCCATGACACATACATAACATTGCTCATCATGGGTAGGCAGTTATGCATGGCACATACATGACATTGTTCAGCATGGTTATGTAATTATCCATGGCACCTCAATGATACTACTCAGCATTTTATGTAGTCATCCATGGCACATACATGAAACTGCTCATCATGGCAAGATAGTTATCCATGCTTCATAGGTGACACTGTTCATCATGGTTAGGTAGTTATTCATGGCACAGACATCACACTGCTCAGCATGGTTTGGTAGTTATCCATGGCACGTATACAACACTGCTCATCATGGTTAGGTAGTCATCCATGACACATGCACACTGTCCAACATGGTAAGATAGTTATCCATGACTCATAGGTGATACTGGTTACCATGGATAGGAAGTTATCCATGGCACCTACATGGCACAGCTCAGCATGGTTTGGTAGTTATCCATGGCATATATGCAACACTACTCAGCATGGTTAGTTAGTTATCCATTACTCAGACAAGTCACTGCACAGCATGGTCAGGAAGTTATCCCTGACATATACAGGATAATGCTCAGCAAGGTTAGATTTTATCCATGATACATACACGACACAGCTTAGAGTAGTTTCATAGGTATCCATTACACATACATGAAAATGCAAAGCATGGTTAGGTGTTTATCCGTGATGCATACATGACACTGCTTATCTTGGTTAGGTAGTTATTTGTGACACTGCTCAATATAAATGGGCAGTTGTCCATGGCACATACATATCACTACTCAGCACGGTTAGGTAGTTATGCATGACAAATACATTACACTGCTCAGCATAGTTATGTAGTTATCCAGGGCACTTACCTGACAATATTTAGCATTGGTATGTAGTCATCCATGGCATAAACATGACACTCAATATGCTTAGCTAGTTATCCATGGAATATACATGACACTGCCCTGCATTAATATGTAGTTATCTATGGCACACAAACACACACTGCTCAGCATGGCTAGGTAGTTATCCATGGCATGTAAAGAAGACTGCTCAGTGTGGTTAGGTAGTTACCCAAAATTAGTTATCCATGATACACACAGGACACTCCTCAGCAAAATTACATAGTTATCCATGACAACTATATGACATGGGTCAGCATGGCTCTCTAGTTATCCACGACAAATGCATGGCACTGCTTTGCATGGATAGCTAGTTATCCATGATCAATACATGACACTGCCCAGCATGGTTAGGTATTCATCTGTGGCAGAGCTCAACATGGTTAGGTAGTTATTCATGGCATATACATAACACTGCTCAACATGGTTAGGTAGTTATCAATGAAAAATGCAGTACACTGCTTAGCAAGGTTAAATAGTTATCTGTGACACATACTTGACATGGCTCAGCATGGTTCCATAGTTATCCAAGACACTTACATAACACTGCTCAGCATGGCTATATAGTTATCATGGTACTTAGATAAGAATGATCTGCATGGTTATATCGTTATCCATGACACACATACATGACACTGCTTAGCATAAATAGATCATTATCCATGACACATACACAATACTACTCAGCATGGTTAGGTAGTTATGCAAAGCACACACATAACACTGTTCCACATGTATTAGCTATTCACTTCTCTATAACATACACATGACACTAATCAGCATGTAATAGTCAGTTGTCTATGACACATAAAAGACAATGCTCAGCATGTACTAGTTATCCATGGCGACTTCAACTACCCAAACATAGACTGGGAGCATTACTCTAGCTCCAACACCCTAGCCCAAAGGTTCCTAGAATTTATAAACTCAAATGCTATGGAACAACTTGTTACCACTCCCACAAGAGGGGAAAACATACTGGACCTGATCATCACCAACATGGGGACTCTATGCTCCAGACCAAAAGTGTATCCCTCATTAGTAAGATCAGACCATAAACTAATCTCACTGGATATTCACATCCTGACTCCACCCCCTGTCCTGAAAACCACAGTGAAAAACTTCTCTAATGCAAATTTCACACTCCTCAAAACCGAGGTGGAATCCTTCAAAGCCCCCGGGCCTGTGAAAAATACGGCCCAGACTGTAGAATCCTTTATAAATGCATTCTATGAACACCTTCAGGAATGCATGGATCATGCAATCCCAAATAAAACCAAGTCCCAATTTTCCAAAGGCAGACGTCCTGTCTGGTGGACCCCAGCCATAAACAAGCTATACAATAGAAGGAGGAAGCTACTACATGATAGAGCAAAATCCCAAAAAGGGAAGGCATCTCTGATCAGGATTAGCAAAAAACTACGGACACTCATAAAATCGTCTAAGGCCAGCTTCGAGAGAAAAATTGCACAGGACACTAAGGATAATCACAAGGCTTTCTTTAGTTATGTTAGGAACCTGGGTGGGAATTCCTAGATATGCTCAGAATTAGTCCAAAATGACAAAAAATACAACAAACCCACAGACATTGCCAACATCCTAGCTGACAGGTTCAGCAAACTTCTCCCCACCAAAGGGCAAATATCTATCCCAGCAGAGTGCTGCCCCCTTGACATCTCAGATGCTCAGGTAAGAGCTGCCCTCTCCAAAGCAAAAAACACAGCATCAATGGGACCAGACGGTGTCCCGGGCTGCGTCCTACATGAACTCCAAGAAGAGCTAAACCCAAACATAAAACTACTGTTCAATCTCAGCCTTATTACAGGATATGTACCCAAAGAGTGGCGTACAGCAACAGTGGTCCCTCTCCACAAAGGTGGTGCCTCAACGGATTCTGGAAACTATCGCCCCATAAGCCTGACTAGCTTGGTCTGCAAAGCTATGGAAAGGATCATCATGGACCTCATAAACAAAGATATTGGGGACCTACAGAGACTGGATCCTACCCAGTGTGGCTTTGTTATGGGCAGATCCTGCCTCTTAAATCTGGTTGATTTCTTTTAAACAGTCACTAAGGCCATTGACGAGGGGAAGGTGGTCCACACAGCCTACCTGGACCTTGCAAAAGCCTTCGATACAATACTCCACTCGGGCATTATAGATAAGCTCACCAGCTTAAATATAAACCCCTATGTCACTAGATGGGTTGCAAACTGGCTCAAGGACAGAACCCACATGGTTAGAATTGCTGGGGCTATGTCAGACTCCAAACCAGTTACAAGTGGTGTCCCACAATGCTCAGTCCTGGGACCTCTCTTGTTCGGTATATATTTCTCGGAGGTACAGGCCAACACGGAAGGACTGTGGCTGACCAAGTTTGCAGATGACTGCAAACTGGGCACCATAATTGACACTCCAGCCAACACAAGCATCCTCCAAAAGGGCCTCATAGAAACAGACAACTGGTGCCAGAGCCATGGCTCAAGCTAAACGCCAAAAAGTGTATAGTCATCCCCTTTGGCAAAAACAAAGTGCCCACAAATTACTACATAGGTGGTAATCCATTGAGTACAGAAGAAGTAATTAGGGACCTGGGGACCCAAGTTGATGGCAATCTCTCATTTGACAACCACGTGGCCAAAGTGGTTAGAAAAACATTTTATATAGCCCACATAATCATGAAGGGATTCACATCTAGATGAGGGGAGGTCATCGTGCCTCTTTACTCATCCCTCACCAGGCCCATAATTGAGTACAATACCCCTTTTGGGATGTACCTTACCAGACACCTGCAGCAACTGGAAAGACCCCAAAAGTACCTCACCAAGAGGATCAAAGGGCTCAAACAGATGCCATATGCTGCCCGGTTAAAGAAACTCCAGCTCTACTCAGTGGCATACCGCCTGCTCAGAGGCGATCTGTGCCTGACATATAAAGCCATGTCCAACCAGGAATTAATGGACATGCTGCACCTCAGAAAATCCAAATCCCATCGAGCTACAAGCTCGAGAGACTTGAACCTCAGCACTGAAATAAATAGGACATGCTGGAGGGACAGGGTCATAACCCAGAGGCTCCTTTCACTCTGGAATAAAATCCCAGTCCAGGTTAGGCAGAGTCCCTCATTGACTCTCTTCAAGAGGAATCTTGATGAGTGGATGGGAGATCGTAGGTTTACCCCGGTTTTCACTTCTGTGTCACTGTTAGACAGAGGTACAGTATACTAACCTCGAAAAAGGGCATAGCAAAATTATTTTAAAATGGGTGGCGAAAGCCAAACACACTCTGGCTAGGCTTATAAATGCCCTAGGGCAGATAGCCTAGTATGAACCTATGAACCTATGAACCTATGACCTCTGCATTTCATTGATCAGCATGTACTAATTGTCCCTGACACATACATGACACTCCTCAGCATGGATAGGTAGTTATCCATGCCACATACATGAAACTGCTCAGCATGTTTAGTAGTTATCCATGAAGCATACATAATGCTGCTCAGCATCATAAAGAAGCTAGCCATGACATATACACAACACTGCTCAGCATGGTTAGGTAGTTATCCAAGACATGTACATGACATTACTAAGCATAGTTAGGTACTTTTCCATGACATCATCAGTGCACTGCTCAGTATGGTTAGGTAGTTTTCCATGGCATATATACAACACTGTTCAGCATGCATAGATTCTTATCCATGACACATCCACTAGTGCTCAGCATGGTTACATAGTTATCCATGACACACACACACACACACACACACACACACACACACACACACACACACACACACACACGCACACACACACAAAACACTTCTCAACATGGTTACAAAGTTATTTATGTCTTAGAGCCCTATATTATTTTATTCATCAACTATTATCATATTTTGACACACTTGCACTATGTTTAGAGTACTCATATTGGAATTTCGCATGTATACCTTACGTATATGTATGCATTGTTGTTTATCTATTTAATATACACATTTAGGATTACATGTACATATCAATTATACATTTATACTGTTTTCTGAATTATTTAGTATCATATACTAACAAACATATATATACATGTATGTTTATCATCAAATAGATTATGTTCATATGTTGCAGTTTTGATATATAAGTTAGTATTAACATTTCATTACAGTTTTAGTTGTATATAATAATTACTTCAGGGTATCATGGAATGTGAAAATTATTTTTGGTTCATATGTACAGTTTAGGATATATTGTATTTTGTATTTATTATTTATTATATGTATAAGGTATAGGATTGGTTTTTATAGTATTTTGCAATATGTTATTCAGTTTGCATGCACAAACGTATACTGTGTTTTTAAATGTTAAATGAAGAAGTATTATTTTAATGAGCAATTTGAGTTAATTGATGTAATTAGTGGGAGGGTGAATGATATTTAAAGAACGAGATGTTTTAGGTTTGTTATCTGATGAAGTTCGTTACTGAACGAAACCTGGGTCATCTGCGGTTCTTCAATAAAGCAGTTTGGATTGTTGTTCCAGCGTTCTTCTTCCTTTATGCTTAGTGCATGGGCGTAAGCAGTTGTAGCTGAGACTTTTGTGTTCACTCCTGGTGTGCTTGGACCTCCTGGTTATTTAAACTTACTAGTTTGGTGTGTGTCGTATCATTGTTGGTTTTATGGATAACGAGGAAGGAACGGTAGACCTGGCGAGTGTATTGCAGAGTATTCAGGTACAATTGAAGGAACATTCAGAAATTTTACAAAAACTACTTAATATCGAACCAACACCAGTTCTTCCATGCACGAGCGATAGCCTGGGGTTACCGCTTACTCAGGCTACACCTAGCCAGTGCTCTCCAGGTGGAATTATCAGTGAATTGTTACCCAGCAATTGCCTGTCAAGAGGTAAAGAGCGGAGCTGTAATGATGCATGGAAAAAGAACATTTATTTGTTTAAAGACAGAAATAGTGTGGAAAGCACAGTGGTTAATAGAGATGTGAAACCAATGAAAGAAATGCTCAAAAACTTTGAGCGGAAGCTGTTCAAACTAAAGAGAACTCAATTAGAGAACGGATATTTAGTACGGAATTGTGAACTTGGAATAGTGCCGAAGGCTTGCGTATATGGAAATATCCGAATGGTTGTGAAGGCAATGTCGATATGCTAACAGATCTGCACAAGTTTTTTAACCACTGTGGTATACAATTAATGGAAATTATGGTCAAATTCAATAACATAAAAATAGCTAAACTGACAGAGGAATTGGATCAGCTTAACAACAGTATAAGCAAGGACTTGTTATTTGATCAGTATTATAACAACTACACGCACATCATTCAAGATGTTGAACTTAGTTGCGATAACATTTATCGCCGAAAAAACAACAAAATAGACAGAGACATAAAGAGGTACGAGCTGGGTGCTATTTATCCTTTTTCGAAGGTAACGGAGAGTCGTCATGGCAACCATATACAAAAGGGCGTTCTCGCCACAGTTGTGACGAGGTAGACGTCATTTCCGGTAATGAGCAAGTGGAAATTCGCGACACCGGTACGCTTAATGAGGGGGACATAGAGGAAGGAGTCCGGAGGTCTGAGAGACTTAAAAACATAGGCCCTTGTGGCGCCAATAATGATTATCAACGAACTGGTGCTCGGTCTAAAAAAGATTTTTTAGACAACCAAAAAAACGGGTGGAAGACAAGGAAACAATGATGACGAATTTTGAAGATTTTTTCCCTAACTGTACAGAACTGAACTTAGGACATGTGATTGATGTACTTGGACACAATTGTGTGAATGTGGACAATATTGATCATATTACGTGTATGGGTAAGTGTATCAATGATACCAACATTCATATGGAAATTAATGATAGTATGTTTGACAACTATATAGCTGGTAAACGTGTTGGAAATGCATTTTTTGGCTCTGAGATAATTGTAGAACCCATGGGGATTCTAAACAACAACAAGTCACTTCTACTTGACAACAATGAAAATGATGGTGTTTGTGCACATGGGGGGGAAGGTATTAATTATGATGAATGTGATGAAATGCATAATTATGTGGACAAGCATGACGTTATGGATGAAGTGGATATTGTAAACTTAATGGATATGAGTACATACGAAGTTGCAAACAGTATGATACTAGCTGATGGGATGAGACATGGTGTACAAGGAATTGTATCAAATTGTATGCGTATTGAGGAAGATTGTGTAGGACAAATTCTCGGAGTCGACAATGAAAGTAGAGACATGAATGTGAATTTTTATATCAATTTAGATCCAGATGCATACTGTAAAGTAGGGAACATTTATGATAATACATTCAGTTTGAATCATAATACAATTACAGATACCAATAATACCATGTATGCGGTTTTGAGTCATCCCATAATTATTGAGAACGAATTGGGTGACTTTAAATTATATAATTATTCCAAGATTAATATGACTAAAAAACAGGTGAGCCTATTTTCCAAAGGGTTCAATTTTGTTCCTTGTAGAAAAGGGGAATTGGTTAAATCAATTATGGAATTAAAGATGTTCACCCGTAAATTAAATTTAAGAACTTGGTTTAATATGTGTACTGATGATGAATATTGTTATAAACAAGAAGATAGGGTTTTGAAAAGGGCGAGTGCATTTAATCCACCAATGAATGATCAAATAGCCATTTTTGAAAGAATAAGTGAGAATGACATGAGAAAATTTCATAGGACTTATAAAAAAGTAATGCATCATAATATGTCTAAAGAGGAATATGAGACTTTTAACAGCATAAGGAACGAATCAAGCATAAGGATTATGAAACCCGATAAGGGTAATGGGGTGGTTGTGACTAGCACACAGGATTATATTTCTTACATGATCGGCATGTTGCAAGGAGACTCTTATGAGGAAGTAAGTCTCAATGAAATTAACATAGCGTATGCCAACATAGATTTTATTATTAAAAATATGTTACAGAAAGGAGAGATAACAGAAGAGGAATACAATTATATGAATAATGAATATCCAGTAATTAGTGGGATATTTGGTATTCCCAAAATTCACAAAGGCTTGGACAATTTACAATTTCGACCTATAGTCGACGGCAAGAGAAATAAGACTTGTTTTGTTATCCAGTTTTTAGATCACCACCTCAAAAAATGTTTGACCAAGTTTCCTTACATAAGCAAAGACTCTTGGGATTTTTTGACAAAAATCAAGGAGTTAAAAATGAAAGAGGGTGACTCATTCATTACAGTAGATGTATGCAATTTGTTTACTACAATTCCACATGACATAGGCCTTATTTGGCTGGAGGAGCAATTATATGAAACCAAGTTATTTGATCAGGATCAGATTAATATGATGGTAAACCTGATGGAAATAGTATTAACGAATAATTATATATATTATGAGGGCAATTATTATCAGCAGATCAATGGAGTGGCAATGGGGGCATCTTGTGCCCCCATTTACGCTAATTTGATTATGACTTACTGGGAAGTCAATTACATCTTTAAAAGTGAATATTTTCAACATATAAAACTATATACAAGATATCTTGACGACATATTTATTGTATGGGATGAGAGAAAGGATTTGTTGGAATCATTCATTGGGTACATTAATAATACGGTGAGGTTTTTGAAGTTCACCCATGAAATTAGTGAGAAAGAAATAACATATTTGGATGTGAAGTTAACCTATGACAAGAAGGGTGGAAAATTAACATCTAATATTCATAGGAAATCAACTTTTTCTAATGCTTATTTGCATTATACCAGCTGGCACCCTGACCATCAGAAAAAAGCCATTGTTAAAGGGCAGATGGTCAGGGCTGCCAGAATGGTTAGTAATAATGATGATTTTGTGGAAGAACTAAAGTTTATGTCCAATATGTTTCAGAATAGAGGGTATCCTGAACAATTATGTGAAAAAATATTCAATGAGGTGTCCTACAAGAGAAGAGTAGGATTTTATCAGGCTATATTGACATCAACAGGCCTTGATTTGATTAAGACTAAATTCAAGTGCGAAGAAGAAAAAATGGGTGATATTCCCTTATTTATATCAGTATATAATGACAGCTTTCAGATTATTAAGGATATCATTCTGAGGAACTGGGATATAATTAGTAAGGATAAAAAAGTGGGACACTTGTTTAAGGGTGACGTTAAATTTGTTTACAAGAAGGATGCATCATTTAAAAATAGTTTTGAGAGATGTGATGGTTCCAATAATATAACAACATGTAGACAGATAGGAAATTTTAAGTGTGGACGATGTGCTATATGTTCACACATTTACTGCACTGGCGAAAGCATAGTTGTCAATAGTTATAATATTCACTTAAAGGGACATTTCAATTGCCATTCAACAAATGTGGTATACCTTGCTTTGTGCCAGGATTGTGACTCATTTTATGTAGGTAAGACTTCCCGACATTTCAAAGATAGAGTAAGGGAGCATTTATCTGATATTAGAAACTGTAAGACAACTAATGCACTTGCAAGGCATATAATGGGAAATGCCGGACATAAATTTAAGTTCTGTATTATACAGAATGTCATTTTTGATGCACAAGGCAGGGTTATTCCTTTAGATTTGGATATATGTGAACTAAAATGGCAGTTGGTGTTAGATGCATGTAATATCCCAGGGCTTAATGAATGTTGTACGATCAAGCCCCTTTTGAAAAGTATTATGGTCAAAGGGAGGTAAATAGTGTGAATATAGTGAGCTTTTAGCATACACAGTTTACATCTGGAAATGACAGTCGATTTAGTTTACATGGCACATGGATGATACAATGGGTTATTGTATATACATTATTCATGTGTTTATTTACATTATTTATATATAGATCTATATATACATCTTTAATATATATAAATATGTTAAAACATATATTACATTATATTATCCAGTTATTTATGTCTTAGAGCCCTATATTATTTTATTCATCAACTATTATCATATTTTGACACACTTGCACTATGTTTAGAGTACTCATATTGGAATTTCGCATGTATACCTTACGTATATGTATGCATTGTTGTTTATCTATTTAATATACACATTTAGGATTACATGTACATATCAATTATACATTTATACTGTTTTCTGAATTATTTAGTATCATATACTAACAAACATATATATATATGTATGTTTATCATCAAATAGATTATGTTCATATGTTGCAGTTTTGATATATAAGTTAGTATTAACATTTCATTACAGTTTTAGTTGTATATAATAATTACTTCAGGGTATCATGGAATGTGAAAATTATTTTTGGTTCATATGTACAGTTTAGGATATATTGTATTTTGTATTTATTATTTATTATATGTATAAGGTATAGGATTGGTTTTTATAGTATTTTGCAATATGTTATTCAGTTTGCATGCACAAACGTATACTGTGTTTTAAATGTTAAATGAAGAAGTATTATTTTAATGAGCAATTTGAGTTAATTGATGTAATTAGTGGGAGGGTGAATGATATTTAAAGAACGAGATGTTTTAGGTTTGTTATCTGATGAAGTTCGTTACTGAACGAAACCTGGGTCATCTGCGGTTCTTCAATAAAGCAGTTTGGATTGTTGTTCCAGCGTTCTTCTTCCTTTATGCTTAGTGCATGGGCGTAAGCAGTTGTAGCTGAGACTTTTGTGTTCACTCCTGGTGTGCTTGGACCTCCTGGTTATTTCGCTTACTAGTTTGGTGTGTGTCGTATCATTGTTGGTTTTATGGATAACGAGGAAGGAACGGTAGACCTGGCGAGTGTATTGCAGAGTATTCAGGTACAATTGAAGGAACATTCAGAAATTTTACAAAAACTACTTAATATCGAACCAACACCAGTTCTTCCATGCACGAGCGATAGCCTGGGGTTACCGCTTACTCAGGCTACACCTAGCCAGTGCTCTCCAGGTGGAATTATCAGTGAATTGTTACCCAGCAATTGCCTGTCAAGAGGTAAAGAGCGGAGCTGTAATGATGCATGGAAAAAGAACATTTATTTGTTTAAAGACAGAAATAGTGTGGAAAGCACAGTGGTTAATAGAGATGTGAAACCAATGAAAGAAATGCTCAAAAACTTTGAGCGGAAGCTGTTCAAACTAAAAAGAACTCAATTAGAGAACGGATATTTAGTACGGAATTGTGAACTTGGAATAGTGCCGAAAGGCTTGCGTATATGGAAATATCCGAATGGTTGTGAAGGCAATGTCGATATGCTAACAGATCTGCACAAGTTTTTTAACCACTGTGGTATACAATTAATGGAAATTATGGTCAAATTCAATAACATAAAAATAGCTAAACTGACAGAGGAATTGGATCAGCTTAACAACAGTATAAGCAAGGACTTGTTATTTGATCAGTATTATAACAACTACACGCACATCATTCAAGATGTTGAACTTAGTTGCGATAACATTTATCGCCGAAAAAACAACAAAATAGACAGAGACATAAAGAGGTATGAGCTGGGTGCTATTTATCCTTTTTCGAAGGTAACGGAGAGTCGTCATGGCAACCATATACAAAAGGGCGTTCTCGCCACAGTTGTGACGAGGTAGACGTCATTTCGGCTAATGAGCAAGTGGAAATTCGCGACACCGGTACGCTTAATGAGGGGGACATAGAGGAAGGAGTCCGGAGGTCTGAGAGACTTAAAAACATAGGCCCTTGTGGCGCCAATAATGATTATCAACGAACTGGTGCTCGGTCTAAAAAAGATTTTTTAGACAACCAAAAAAACGGGTGGAAGACAAGGAAACAATGATGACGAATTTTGAAGATTTTTTCCCTAACTGTACAGAACTGAACTTAGGACATGTGATTGATGTACTTGGACACAATTGTGTGAATGTGGACAATATTGATCATATTACGTGTATGGGTAAGTGTATCAATGATACCAACATTCATATGGAAATTAATGATAGTATGTTTGACAACTATATAGCTGGTAAACGTGTTGGAAATGCATTTTTTGGCTCTGAGATAATTGTAGAACCCATGGGGATTCTAAACAACAACAAGTCACTTCTACTTGACAACAATGAAAATGATGGTGTTTGTGCACATGGGGGGGAAGGTATTAATTATGATGAATGTGATGAAATGCATAATTATGTGGACAAGCATGACGTTATGGATGAAGTGGATATTGTAAACTTAATGGATATGAGTACATACGAAGTTGCAAACAGTATGATACTAGCTGATGGGATGAGACATGGTGTACAAGGAATTGTATCAAATTGTATGCGTATTGAGGAAGATTGTGTAGGACAAATTCTCGGAGTCGACAATGAAAGTAGAGACATGAATGTGAATTTTTATATCAATTTAGATCCAGATGCATACTGTAAAGTAGGGAACATTTATGATAATACATTCAGTTTGAATCATAATACAATTACAGATACCAATAATACCATGTATGCGGTTTTGAGTCATCCCATAATTATTGAGAACGAATTGGGTGACTTTAAATTATATAATTATTCCAAGATTAATATGACTAAAAAACAGGTGAGCCTATTTTCCAAAGGGTTCAATTTTGTTCCTTGTAGAAAAGGGGAATTGGTTAAATCAATTATGGAATTAAAGATGTTCACCCGTAAATTAAATTTAAGAACTTGGTTTAATACGTGTACTGATGTTGAATATTGTTATAAACAAGAAGATAGGGTTTTGAAAAGGGCAAGTGCATTTAATCCACCAATGAATGATCAAATAGCCATTTTTGAAAGAATAAGTGAGAATGACATGAGAAAATTTTATAGGACTTATAAAAAAGTAATGCATCATAATATGTCTAAAGAGGAATATGAGACTTTTAACAGCATAAGGAACGAGTCAAGCATAAGGATTATGAAACCCGATAAGGGTAATGGGGTGGTTGTGACTAGCACACAGGATTATATTTCTTACATGATCGGCATGTTGCAAGGAGACTCTTATGAGGAAGTAAGTCTCAATGAAATTAACATAGCGTATGCCAACATAGATTTTATTATTAAAAATATGTTACAGAAAGGAGAGATAACAGAAGAGGAATACAATTATATGAATAATGAATATCCAGTAATTAGTGGGATATTTGGTATTCCCAAAATTCACAAAGGCTTGGACAATTTACAATTTCGACCTATAGTCGACGGCAAGAGAAATAAGACTTGTTTTGTTATCCAGTTTTTAGATCACCACCTCAAAAAATGTTTGACCAAGTTTCCTTACATAAGCAAAGACTCTTGGGATTTTTTGACAAAAATCAAGGAGTTAAAAATGAAAGAGGGTGACTCATTCATTACAGTAGATGTATGCAATTTGTTTACTACAATTCCACATGACATAGGCCTTATTTGGCTGGAGGAGCAATTATATGAAACCAAGTTATTTGATCAGGATCAGATTAATATGATGGTAAACCTGATGGAAATAGTATTAACGAATAATTATATATATTATGAGGGCAATTATTATCAGCAGATCAATGGAGTGGCAATGGGGGCATCTTGTGCCCTCATTTACGCTAATTTGATTATGACTTACTGGGAAGTCAATTACATCTTTAAAAGTGAATATTTTCAACATATAAAACTATATACAAGATATCTTGACGACATATTTATTGTATGGGATGAGAGAAAGGATTTGTTGGAATCATTCATTGGGTACATTAATAATACGGTGAGGTTTTGAAGTTCACCCATGAAATTAGTGAGAAAGAAATAACATATTTGGATGTGAAGTTAACCTATGACAAGAAGGGTGGAAAATTAACATCTAATATTCATAGGAAATCAACTTTTTCTAATGCTTATTTGCATTATACCAGCTGGCACCCTGACCATCAGAAAAAAGCCATTGTTAAAGGGCAGATGGTCAGGGCTGCCAGAATGGTTAGTAATAATGATGATTTTGTGGAAGAACTAAAGTTTATGTCCAATATGTTTCAGAATAGAGGGTATCCTGAACAATTATGTGAAAAAATATTCAATGAGGTGTCCTACAAGAGAAGAGTAGGATTTTATCAGGCTATATTGACATCAACAGGCCTTGATTTGATTAAGACTAAATTCAAGTGCGAAGAAGAAAAATGGGTGATATTCCCTTATTTATATCAGTATATAATGACAGCTTTCAGATTATTAAGGATATCATTCTGAGGAACTGGGATATAATTAGTAAGGATAAAAAAGTGGGACACTTGTTTAAGGGTGACGTTAAATTTGTTTACAAGAAGGATGCATCATTTAAAAATAGTTTTGAGAGATGTGATGGTTCCAATAATATAACAACATGTAGACAGATAGGAAATTTTAAGTGTGGACGATGTGCTATATGTTCACACATTTACTGCACTGGCGAAAGCATAGTTGTCAATAGTTATAATATTCACTTAAAGGGACATTTCAATTGCCATTCAACAAATGTGGTATACCTTGCTTTGTGCCAGGATTGTGACTCATTTTATGTAGGTAAGACTTCCGACATTTCAAAGATAGAGTAAGGGAGCATTTATCTGATATTAGAAACTGTAAGACAACTAATGCACTTGCAAGGCATATAATGGGAAATGCCGGACATAAATTTAAGTTCTGTATTATACAGAATGTCATTTTTGATGCACAAGGCAGGGTTATTCCTTTAGATTTGGATATATGTGAACTAAAATGGCAGTTGGTGTTAGATGCATGTAATATCCCAGGGCTTAATGAATGTTATGCGATCAAGCCCCTTTTGAAAAGTATTATGGTCAAAGGGAGGTAAATAGTGTGAATATAGTGAGCTTTTAGCATACACAGTTTACATCTGGAAATGACAGTCGATTTAGTTTACATGGCACATGGATGATACAATGGGTTATTGTATATACATTATTCATGTGTTTATTTACATTATTTATATATAGATCTATATATACATCTTTAATATATATAAATATGTTAAAACATATATTACATTATATTATCCAGTTATTTATGTCTTAGAGCCCTATATTATTTTATTCATCAACTATTATCATATTTTGACACACTTGCACTATGTTTAGAGTACTCATATTGGAATTTCGCATGTATACCTTACGTATATGTATGCATTGTTGTTTATCTATTTAATATACACATTTAGGATTACATGTACATATCAATTATACATTTATACTGTTTTCTGAATTATTTAGTATCATATACTAACAAACATATATATATATGTATGTTTATCATCAAATAGATTATGTTCATATGTTGCAGTTTTGATATATAAGTTAGTATTAACATTTCATTACAGTTTTAGTTGTATATAATAATTACTTCAGGGTATCATGGAATGTGAAAATTATTTTTGGTTCATATGTACAGTTTAGGATATATTGTATTTTGTATTTATTATTTATTATATGTATAAGGTATAGGATTGGTTTTTATAGTATTTTGCAATATGTTATTCAGTTTGCATGCACAAACGTATACTGTGTTTTTAAATGTTAAATGAAGAAGTATTATTTTAATGAGCAATTTGAGTTAATTGATGTAATTAGTGGGAGGGTGAATGATATTTAAAGAACGAGATGTTTTAGGTTTGTTATCTGATGAAGTTCGTTACTGAACGAAACCTGGGTCATCTGCGGTTCTTCAATAAAGCAGTTTGGATTGTTGTTCCAGCGTTCTTCTTCCTTTATGCTTAGTGCATGGGCGTAAGCAGTTGTAGCTGAGACTTTTGTGTTCACTCCTGGTGTGCTTGGACCTCCTGGTTATTTCGCTTAATGGTTACATAGTTATCCATGGCAGATACATGACACTGTTCAGCCTGCTTAGGTAGCTGTCCATGATACACACAGGACACTGCTCAATATGGTTATGTAGCTGTCCATGACACATATATGACACAGCTGTGCATGGTTATGTAGTTATCCTTGATAAATACATGACAGTGCTAGAATGGTTAGCTAGTTATCCATGACCAGCACATGAAACTGCTAGGAATAGTTAGTTAGGTATCTCTGACATTGCTCAACATTGTTATGTAGTTTTCCATGGCATATAGATAACACTGCTCAAAATGGTTAGTTAGTTATCCATGACAAATGCATAACACTGCTCACTAGTGTTAGGTAGTTATCCATGACTCACACATGACACTGCTCAGCTTGGTTCAGTGGGTATCCATGACACATATGTGAGACTGCTCAAATTGGTTAGCTAGTAATACATTATATATCTACAACAGTGGTCAGCATAGTTCAGTATTTATACATGACACATACATGACATTGCTCAGCATTGTTAGGGAGTTATCCATGACACATACATACTGCTCAGCATGGCTAGGTAGATATCCATGACACATACATGACACATCTCAGCAGGGTTAGGTAATTATCCATGACACCTATATGATACTGCTCAATGTGGATAAGTAGTTATCCAAGACACATTCATGACACTGCTCAGCATGGACAAGTAGCTATCCATGACACATGCACAGCACTGCTCAGCATGGTTAGGTACTTATCCCTGTCACACATATGACACTTCTGAGCATATTAAGGTAGTTATCCACTACATATTCATGATACTGATCAGCACAGTTAGGTAGTTAGCTGTGGCACAAATATGACACTGCTCAGTATGGTTAGTTATCCATGTTATATACAGGACACTGCTCAGCAAGATTAGGTAGTTATCCAAGACACATACTTTGGCATGGCTCAGCATGGTTCTGTAGTTATCCGTGACACATACATGGCACTGATCAGCATGGTTATGTAGTTATCACATGACATATACATGACACTGCCTAGTATGGTTAGGTAATTATGCAAAGCACATACATGACATTGCTCTACATGTGTTACCTAGTCAGTTGTCTATGATGCACAAATGACACAAACTGCATGTAATACATGTAATAGTCATGTCCTAGTTATCCATGACCCATGCATGACATTTCTCATCATCTACTAGTTATCAATGACACATACATGAAACTGCTCAGCATAGTTAAGGAGTTATCCATTGCACTGCTCAGAAGGATTACCAAGTCATCCATGGAAGATACATAACACTGCATCATTAGTACATATGCATGACACATACGTGACACACTGCTCAGCATGTTTCAGTAGTTTTGTGTAACATTGTCAACATGCTTAGCTAGTTATGCAAGGCACATACATGACATTGCTCTATATGTGTTACCTAAAACACACAAATGACACCAAACAGCATGTAATAGTCAGTTATCTATGATGTATACGTGACACTTCTCAGCATACACTAGTTATCCATGACCCATGCATGGAAATGCTCATTATGGTTAAGAAGTTATCTGTGACACTGTGCAGTGTGGTTAGAAAATAAATAACACTGCCCAGCATGGTTAGATTCATATGCATGAAACATACACAACACTGCTCAGCATGGTAATGTAGACACGCATGACACACAACACTGCTCAGTGCAGTTATCCATGACATGTATATGACACTATTGAGCATGGTTAGGTAGTAATTCTTGACACAATCATGACACTGCTCGATACAGTTTAGTAGTTATCCATGACACATATATGACACTGCTAAGCATGGTTAGGAAGTTATCCATTGCAAATGCATAACACTGCTCAGAATGCTTAGGTAGTTATCCATGGAACATACATGACACTGCTTAGCATGTTTAGGTAGTTATACAAAGCACAATTTGACACTGCTATGCATGTGTAGCTAGCCAGTTGTCCATAATACTAATCAGCATCTAATAGTCAGTTATCCATAGCACACACAACGATGATCAGCATGCACTAGTTATCTATGACACATGCATGGCATTGCTCAGCATAGGTTCATAGGTTCATAGGTTAGTACTAGGCTAACTGCCCTTTTGGGCCATTTGAAGCCTAGCCAGCTACCCCATATGAGAATCAAACCCTGCACCTTGTGTCTTTAAGGTAAACACCTTAACCATTATGTCATCCTCCCACATGTCCTACTTATCCTTGACACTTACATGACAATGGTCAGCATGGTTAAGTAGCTATTCTTCGCACTGCTCAGCATGGTTAGGTAGTTATCCATGACACATACATGACTATGTTCAGCATGGTTACATAGTTATCTATGAAAAATACACTGTACTGATCAGCATGGTTAGGTAGTTGTCCATGACACATATAGGACACTGCTCAGCATGGTTAGGTAGTTATTCATGGCAAATACATAACACTGCTCAGAATTTTTAGGTAAGTTATCCATGGAACATAAATGACACTGCTTAGCATGGTTAGGTAGTTATACAAAGAACAAATTGACACTGTTATGCATTTGTAGGTAGTCAGTTGTCCATAATACTATCAGCATGTAGTAGTCAGTTATCCATAACACAGAAACAGCAATGATCAGCATGTACTAGTTATCCATTATGCATGCATGACAATGGTCATCATGGTTAAGTAGCTATCCTTGACATTGCTCAGCATGGTTAGGTAGTTATCCACGATACATACACAACACTGTTCAGCATCATTAGATACTGACCCATGACACAGACCTGACACTCATGAGTAGTGTTACCTAGTTATCCATGACAAATATATGACATTGCTTAGCAGGGACACATAGTTATCCATGACACATCCACTATATGTCAACATGGTTAGGTAGTTATCCCTGACATAAAAAGGACACTGCTTGACATGGTTAGGTAGTTATCCATTTCATGTACATGGCACTGCTCAGCATAGTGACATAGTTATCTGTGGCACATACACAACACTGCTCAACATGGTTAAATAGTTATCCATGGCACATAGATGACACTGTTCATCCTAGTTAGGTAGTTTTCTATGATACATACAGAAAACTTCTCTGCAAGGTTAGTTAGATAAATATGGTACATACATGACACTGCACAGCATGGTTAGGTAGTTATCCATGGCACACATACTACACTGCTCATCATGGTTAGGCAGTTATTTGTGACACTGCTCAATGTGGTTAGGTTGTTATCCATGGTACGTACATTATGCTGCTCAGCATGGTTAAGATGTTATACATGACACAAACATCACACCACCTGGCATGTTTAGGTTGTTATCCATGACACATACATGACACTGCTCAGCATAGTTAGGTAGTTATCCATGACACAAGCATGACATGCTCAGCATGGTAAGTTAGTTAACTATGGTACATGCATGGCACTGCACAGCATGGTTAGGTAGTTATGTATGGCACATACAGGAAACTGCTCAGCATGCTTAGGGAGCTCTCTGTGACACTACTCAACATGATTAGGTACTTATTCCTGGCTAATATATAACACTGCTCAGCAAATTAGTTATCCGTGACACATACATGATGCTACATACCATGGTTTGGTAGTTATCCATGACACATGCATGACACTCCTTAGAGTGGTTATCTAGTTATCCACAGCACATACATGACAATACTTAGCATAGTTATCTAGTTATGCAAAGCAGAAATTTACACTACTCTGCATGTGTTAGCCAGTCAGTTGTCCAGGACACTAATCGTCATGTAATAGTCACTTATCCATGAAACACACATGACAATGCTCAGCATGTACTACTTATCCATGACACACACATGACACTGCTCAGCTTGGTTAAGTAGTTATCATTGACACTCAGCATGGTTAGTAGTTATCCATTACACATAAATGACTAGTTCATCATGTTTAAATACTTATCCCTTTCACATCCACAACAATGCTTAACATGGTTAGGTAGCTATCTAGGGCACAAACATGACACTATTCAGTATGGTTAGATTGCTATCAATGGCACATTGATGACTCTGCCCAGCATAGTTAGGTAGTTATCGATGTTACATGCACAACACTGTTCATCATGGTTAAATAGTGATTATGACAGTTACATGATAATACCTGGCATGGCTAGGTACTTATCCATGACATATACATGACACTGCTCAGCATAGTTATATATTATGATATAGTTATATCTATGATATGTGCAGGACATTGCTTAGAAAAGTTATGTAGTTATCCATAATGTATACATGATGCGGCTCAGTATGGTTAGGTGGTTATCATGACATCTAGATGAGGCTGCTGAGAATGGTTATGTAGTTATCCATGACACAAATATGAAACTGCTTAATATATTTAGGTAACTATCCATGATACATGAATAAAACTACTCATCAAGTTGAGGGAGTTATGCAAGGCACAGACATGGCACTCCTCCACATATGTTAGTTACTCACTTGTCAATGACACACATATGACACTAATCAGCATGTGATAGTCATTTACCCATGACTCATAAATGGCAATGCTCAGCTTGTACTAGTTATCCATGGCACGTATATGAATCTGCTCTGCATGGTTAATTACTAATACAAGACAATGTTCAGCACTGATAGGGGCCATGACAAATGCATAGCACTCCTCAGCATGGTTAGGTAGTTATCCATGACACATACTGCTCAGCATGGTTAAGGAACCTATCCATGACATGTAAATGACACTGCTCAGAATGGTTAGATAGTTATCCAAGGCATAAACATGACACTGCTCAGTATGGTTAGGTTGTTAATCAAGGTACACAGATGACACTGCCCAACATGCTTCAGTAGCTATCATGACACCTGCCTGACACAGCTAAGCATGGATAGGTAGGTATCAGGACATACACATGACACTGCTCAGCATGGTTAGGTAGTTATAAATGATACATTCATGACACTGCTCAGCATGGTTAGGGGGTTATCCATGACATGTACAGTTCACTGCTCAGCAGGGTTAGGTAGTTTTCCATGGCACAAACACGACACTGCTTGACATAGTTAAGTATTATCAATGACACATACATGACACTGCTCAATTCAGTTAGGTACTTATCTGAGTCACATACATGACACTGTTCCACAGGTGCTACTAGTCAGTTGTCCAAGGTACACACATGACACTAATCAGCAGGTAATAGTTATCCATCACACATACATGACATTGCTCAGCATATTATAGTTATCCATGACCCATTAATGGAATTTTTCAGCAAGCACTAGTTATCCATGACACAGGCATGATACTTCTCGGTATAGTTAAGTAGTTATATATGACACTGCTCAGCCTGGTTAGGTGCAAATACATGACTCTGTTCAGCATGGTTAGGTAGTTATTCATGATACATAAATGAAACTGCTCAGCCTGGTTAGGTAGTTGTCCATGGCAAATATGCAACACTGTTCAGGATGATTAGGTGGTTATCCATGACACATATTCTTCTTAGCATGTTTCCACAGTTATCCATGAGACATGCATGATACTAATAAGCATGGTAAGGTACTTATCCATATAATATACATGACACTGTTCAGCATGGTTAGGCAGTTCCCCATGGCACACACACATGATACTGCTCAGCCTGGCTAGGTAGTTATGCAACTCACATACATGATACTGCTCCACATGTGTTAGGTAGTCAGTTGTCCATGGCACATACATAAAACTAATCAACATGCAATAGTCAGATATCCATGGCACATGCATGACACTGCTCAGCATGTACTAGTTATCCATGACACATATATGATACTATTCAGCATGGTTAATTAGTTGCACATGACTCTGCTCAGCAGGAATAGGTAGTTATTCATGGTACATACACAGCACTGCTCAACACTGGCTAAGTAGTTATCCATGACACATACACAACACTGCTCAGCATTGTTAGGTACTTATCCATGATATATGCATAACACTGCTCAGCATTGTGAGGTAGTTAGCCATGGAATGTGCACAGTACTACTCAGCATAGGTAGGTATTTATCAGGATGCACACATGACATTGCTGAGCATGGTTAGTTAGTTATCCATGATAAATGCATGACACTGCTTAGCATGGTTAGGTGGTTATCCATGATACATACAGTTCACTTCTCAGCAAGGTTACATAGTTATCCATGACACAGACATGACACTGCTTAATATAGTTAAGTAATTATTAATTAATTATTAATTACACATACATGACACTGCTCAGTATGGTTAGGTCATTTTCCAGGGCACATACATGACACTGCTCAGCATGCTTAACTAGTTACCCATGGCATATGCATGATACAGCTCAAATCTACTTAAGTAGCTATCAAGGCACACACATAGCATAGTTAGGTATTTGTCAGGATGCACACTGACACTGCTGAGCATGGATAGTTAGTTATCCATGATAAATGCATGACACTGCTCAGTATGATTAGGGAGTTATCCACGATCAAACCAGGATAGTGCTTCAAAACTACAAACAATAAATCCAAAAGTCACAGCACAAACAAACTGTGGTGGACGTGTTTAGAAAAAGGGGTACCATATGGAATTATTAGATGCATTAATACATGAAGTATGCAAGAAAAGGATTATTTTCAACCTATATTAAACAAAGGATCCCAGGAGTAAATTCCAGCACAATCAAATGACTATGAAGTGGACAGTTCCTCAGGTATGAGATTAAGGGGAGCAGTGGATTTTAAAACATTTATCATTACATTTAATAATGACAATAGAACACTAAAATGGATGCTGTAAAAAATTGGTTTTTGGTTTATGAGGACAGACCAGTTAGGAATAAGGTGGGGGACAAACTACTTTTGGTATAACCATAGAAATCCTAATCTTAAGGATATTTTGGAAAAAGCCTGCAGGATAGAAAAGTACTGACATGGGAGAAATGAAGAAATGTGTTTTTTTTCCATTATTGTAAATTAAAGAAACTGGATAAATCTTTTGATATAAAAGGGATTCAGTATAAAATAAAAGGGAAGTTCAATTGTGAGTCCAAGGGGGTGATATATGTGGCCATGTGTACAGTTTGTGCATGTTTTTATGTCAGCACAACTGACCATAAGTTAAAAGAGAGGATTTGTCAGCATGAATATATTATTAAGAAAAATAATCTAAATAATGCACTTGCTAAACATATTCAGGAATTTTCTGGGTATTATTTCAGATACATGGATAGTGTCTACCCTACTATCAGGGGTAGTCCCCTGACACTTCAATTTGAGAAGAAAGAAGTAATTTGGCAAATACAGCTTAATGCTGATCTATTGCTGTCTATAAATGAACAAAGCTCTATATCATGTATATTAAAATGAATGGCTTTGGAGTAATGAGGGGTACCATTGTAGGGTTGACGGTTAGTGATATTGTCCTCTGATCAAGTGTTTTAATAAAAGGTGGTTTACAAGCATTTTGATGGGAAGCATTTAAGATTATTTATTTTTATTATTTGATTTAAATTATTGTGATGTCTTTTTAAAGAATAGTTTTTAAAAGGACATGGGCTTAGTGTAGTTTTTCAAATATTTATTGTTGTTAAGAGTATTTAAGGATTGGATAAAATGTACTAATTTCATTGAATGATTTACATACCATGGCAATATTTTTTGAATGGAATGACATAGGACATGGGTGTGTCTGCATTAACCAACCAAATGTTTCTGAAAGGATATTTAAACTTTAAACCAATATGAAAAGATTATCTGAGGAAGTCCATATTCAATGAATGGAAGCACTTATTTTTAATCACAGTTTTGTTGAATGTAACTATAGTTACTGCCATTATTAATTTGAGAAATAAAAGTTCATATTTTTATTTCAGCTTCTTCATGCCATGACATTTGGATTTATTGTTTGTCATTTTAAAGCACTGTCCCGGTTTGTTCATTTTGTGTTTGTGTACCATGGCCACAAAAAACAATTTGGCTTCACCTTCACTGATTATGCAAAAAGGAGGGGACGATATCAACACTTCTATTGGAAACTCACCCTCTTGATTCATTAACTTACACAACAAGTGGACAAATTAATGCAAAATAATTCTATGATGGGGAATCTTCAGCATTTGGTAATTCTGGAACCTTTGCTGCAGATAAAGTTTCAGACTGTTGACCCACTTTTGCATAACTGGTCCAACCTTGTAGGTTTGGACTTTAGAAGAAATACATTCCAAAATGCTGATAACTGGGTAGGACAGACTGGACAACAGCCAGGTTCTACTGGTGATTCAGGACTGCAACAAGGTCAGCCTACATTTTTTCATAGTATCAGCAATGGCCAGTTAGTTAGGTATCACCTTTTTCAAGGGAATGTTCTGGCACTTAATGATTGGTTGCAGATAGGTTTTGAATTTAATATTGAAAACATTCCTTCAACTAATACTATTAATGACAAACTGAATGAATTAGATTATAAGATGCTGAAATATATAAAACAGTCCAATTAGTAAATGCTTATTTCAGAAAGTGCATTAGGAACAAACTGATACTAAAAGGTTTGAGGTTGTGACAGTATCCAACTGGTCTGGTGGAAAACTCACCACTACACAGGGACCTCATTAACTTTTTGATAGTCATGGTTTGAAAATTTTAGAGGTTTTAATGTAACACATATTAATTACCATAGAGAAACTTGGTAATGAGCTGTCCAGTTTGAGAATAATATTAAAATATACATACAATACTAGTGGCATAAATACGAGCATAAGCACATTTATAACAGTTTTGAATAGCATATGAATCACTCAAAGCAACCAAACTGAAGAAATTATGAAGGGATGTTGCAGACTATGCTAACGGGATAGCATATCCCAAACCTCCATTTTCACAGGCGTAGGATAACAATAGTTTTGGTGGTGTAGAATTACTTGCATGTAATAGTACTACACAAGAGAATAACAACAATGATCGTATAGATAATCAGATGATATCAAATGGTTTCTGTAATATATCAGATTAGGACAAATTTCCACCTTTAAGAAGCTCTGAAAGGTCGAAGGGAAAAATTAACCAGTTGTTTTGCCAGAACCAAATGCCAGCACAAGATTTTTATATGCCCACATAGAGGAACCAACTCTGACCACCACAAAGGGACAGGGCCCCATACTTGAACCAATTATGGAGAGGGCAGTGGAACTGGATGTATTAATGGAACAAAATGAGAGAAATTATTTCACAAATGACCAAGGACTAACTTTTAATTGATGTACTATTGTTTTGAACAATGAAGGGATTTTAAAGGTTTATAATTATTCGAACACCCACATTAATTCATCAGTTGCAGATATTTTATCAAAGAGGATGGCTTTTGTCCCGACTATTAACCTTGATCTTGTATCAACATTAATTGATTTAAAAATATTTCTTAGGAAGTTGAATTTTAAACTAATTTTTGGGGGAGGCCATTCATCTAATTGTAAGAAAGAGGAATATAGAATAAAGAGTACAAGTAACCCACCTCTGTGTCCGGCTTTACAATTTTACCAAAAGGTATGTGAATTGGATATTAGAAATGTTTTTGATAAAGAAAGTATAAAACATAGGGGGTTAATTCTAACCTTAAACAAGAAGAAAGGTACATAATTGAATATATTAAAGGGCAGCAACTTAGGTTTATGAAGCTGGACAAAGGGGGTGGGGTGGTCGTTATGGATATACATGATTTTAACAAAAACATGAAGGAAATTTTTGGATACTGTAGCTTATGAAGTGGTTTCTAAAAATGAGATCAATGGGGCATACCATATGATTTTCCAACAAATGAATGATTTATTTATAGATCAAAGAATTGGATTGGATGTATATAACTTTTTAAATAAGACTGCACCAGATATGCCAGTTATGTTTGCCATTCTTAAACTTAATAAGAGCATAGAGAGGCCACCAATGTGCCCTAAAGTGGATGGATGCAATTCCATCACTTTGGCGTGTGCAAAATTTTTATATATTAAACTTAAAAAGTTTCTGTCTGATAAGGTACAAATAATTAAGGATTCCTGGAACTTTTTGGCACTGATCAATGATTTTGAATATGACCATGGGGATATTTTATTAACCATTGATGTAATGGATCTTTATATTGCCATTCCCCAAGGCATAGAGATAGAGTGAGTGAGTGAGTTATTAAACTTAAAAGGGGTCCCCAGGTGGACATAAACTTATATGAAGAATTATTAGGGTTGTTTTTGGGTAAGAATTATATATTCTTTATTAGTATCTACTATTCACAGTAAAACTGGGTTGCCATGGGCTCCCCATGTGGAGAAGTCTTTGTGAATATGGTGATGGCAGTTTGGGAAATAAAGTTCTTATTTAATAGTATGTTTAAAAATAAGTTCCACTTATACGTCCAATTTCTGGGTGATATATGCATCATTGTAAGGGAAATAAAGAAAGAGTTGATGAATTTATTGATTATATTAGTGAAATCACTGGTTTTCTAGCATTTACCCATGAAATAGATATGGAGAAAATATGTCACTTGGATGTACTTTTAAGTGAAGATAGAATTAATAAAAAGAGCATTTCCAGGATATATATGAGAAAATAGATTCTAATAGTTTTTTTCATTATACTAGTTTGCACCCTTTTCGCTAGAAACTTTTGGTGGTTAAGGGGCATCTAGTGAGGGCATCCAGGGTGGTTTCACTTGAGGAATGTTTTTTGATGAGTGCTCCAGTTTGGGACATGTTTAGAAAAGGGGTTACCCTATGGAATTATTAGAGGAATTAGTACATGAGGGATGTAAGAAAAGGGAAAAGGTTATTTTAATCTTATTTTAAACAAAAAGGGTCCCAGGAGGAAACTTCAGCGCAATCAAGTCACTATGAAATGGACAGTTCCTCAGGTATGGGATTAAGGGGACCAGAGGATTTTAGAACATTTAATAATGACTACAGTACACTGAAATGGGATGTTGTGTAAAAACTGGTCCTTGGTTTGTGAGGACAAATTAGTTAGGAAGGGGACAAACCAGTTTTGGTATAACCATAGAGGGCCTAATCTTAAGGATATTTGGGGAAAAAACTGCAGGATGGAAAAGTACTGACCTGAGAGAAATGAAGAAATGTGGGTTTGCCATTACTATAAATTAACAAAAGTGGGTAAATCTTTTTGATAAAAAAGGGGTTAACTATAAAATAAAAAGGAAGTTCAATTGTGAGTCGAAGAGGAGATGTGGCTATGTGTACAGTTTGCCCATGTCTGTATCAGTCAGACTGACCATAAGTTAAAAGAGGGTTTATGACCATGATTATAGTATTAAGAAAGGTAATTTAAATAATGCATTTGCTAAACATACTCAGGAAATTCCAGGGCATTATTTCAAATACATGGTTATTGATTGTGTTTACCCTAGTATTAGAGGGGGTCCCTTGACAGTTTAGTAGGAGAAGAAAGAACTAATTTGGCAAAACAGCTTAACACTGAACTGTGGCCAGGTATAAATGAACAAAGCTCGATATCCTGTATATTAAAAAGTAAAGGGTTTGAAATGATGAGTTGAATAATTTTAGGGTTAACAGTTAGTAATATTGTCTCCTGGTCAAGTATTTTAATGAAAGTTGGTTTACAAGTATTTTGATGGGAAGCATTTAATATTATTTATTTTTATTATTTGATTTAAAGTATTGTAATAGGTCCATAGGTTCATAGGAGTTTACTAGGTCTAGCCACGCATCCCAAATCTCTGACAATTTCTGATACCCTTGATAAGTGCAAGCATGGGCCTAGGAGATGAACCATTTACAGGTTACCTATTTGCATTAGAAACATAGGTGCCAAACCAGGGATGAATGTCTGTTTTCCCATCCCATCCAATTGTCCAAGTTACATTTGAATTGGGTTAGGGAGGAACTCTTTTTCACATTGATGGGGAGCCTGTTCCATAGATGGGGTAGTTTCTGGGATACATACCTATCTCTCCAGCAGGTCATATTTATATCACAGGCAAGGTTTAAGTCTTTATAATGGGTAATTCTTGTACTTTTTGTTTTGTGGATATGCAGGAAGTACAGTGGAACAATGACTTCCTTGGACTTAGATGCCAAACCTTTGTTTATAAGTTCCACAACATAGAATGATTTCCTCACTACTGTAGACATGTGATGATCAAAGGCTAGTTTACTATCTATGTGTGTCGCTAAGTCCCTGACTACTGGGTCAGCTCTAAGGGGTGTGTTGTCAATATGATAGTTGCCAGGGACAGATGACTTTCCAAAGGATACTATTATGCATTTCTTGACATTAAGTTTTAGTCCATTGCTCTGACACCAGTTAGTTGTCTGTGTTAGCCCCTCCTGGAGATCATTTCTGTCAGTGTGAGATTCAATGACAGCTCCTAATTTGCAATCATCTGCACATTTAGTTAGCCATAGACCATTGTTATTGGCCTTGACTTCTGAGAAGTAAATGCCAAAAAGGAGCAGTCCAAGGACTGAACCCTGAGGGACTCCACTTGTGACTGGTCTCTTTGTAGAGGTGAACTTCCCAATTCTAACTTGGGTCCTATCTGTGAGCCAGTTGGCTATCAACCGGATGACATACAGGTTTGTACCTAACCTCTTGAGTTTCTCAACAATACCCAAGTGTCTTTTTAATGAATATAAACTTTAAACCGATATGAAAAGCTTATCTGAGGAAGTTAATATTAAATGAATGAAACTTTTCAGTTTTAATCACAGTTTTGTTGAATGTAACTATAATTACTGTCATTTCTAATATGAGAAATAAAAGGTCGTATTTTATTTTTTATTTCTTTGTGCCGTGACATTTGGATTTAAGTTATCCATGATACATAGATGACACTGCTCAGTATGGCTAGGTAGTTACCACATTACATACAGTTCACTGCTCAGCATGGATAAGTAGCTAACCATGACACAATCATGACACTGCTTAGCATAGTTAGGTAAATATCTATCACACATACATACTGCTCAGTTTGGCTAGGTAGTTATCCATGATACATACATGATACTGCTCAGCAAGGGTTAGCTTGTTATTCATGGTGCATACAGTTCACTGCTCAGCAAGGATAAGTAGCTAACCATGACACAATCATGACACTGTTTAGCATAGTTAGGTAAATATCTATGACACATACATAACACTGTTCAGCATGGTTAGGTAGTTATTATAAGCCTGTACATGACACTGGCCTGCATGTGTAATCTAATCCATTGTCCATGGCACATACATGACACGAATATGCATGTAATAGTTAGTTATCCATGGCACATATATGACAGTGCTTAGCATGTACTAGTTATCCATGACTAATGCATTTCATTGCTCAGCATGCTGTAGTTATCCATGGTACATATATGACACTGCTCAGGATAGTTTAGTAGTTATACATGACACAGCTCAGCACAGTTAGACACACATATATGACACGGCTTAGGATGCTTAGGTAGCTATTCATATCACAAGCATGATACTGCACAGCATGGTTAGGCAGTAATCTGGCATGTACATGACACTGCCCAGTCCTGTTAGGTGGTTATCCATGGTGGATATATGACACTACTCAGGATTGTTAGGTAATTATGCATGACACATAGAATATACTGCTCAGCATGTTTATGTTGTTATCCATGAGACATACATAACACTGCTCAGCTTGGTAAAGTATTTATCCAAATAACATACTTGACACTACTCAACATGGTTAGATAGTTCTCCATGGCACATGCATGACACTGCTCAGCAAGGTTAGGTAGCTATCCATTATCCATATATGACACCAGTCTGCATGGTTAGGTAGTTAACCATGACATATGCATGATACTGCCCAGCATAGTAAGATACTTATCCATGACTCACAGATGACACTCCTCAGCAGGGTTAGGAAGTTATCCATGGCACATAGATGACACGGGTCTATATCACCAAATAGAAAGCACTGAAAAGTGAATTGTTTTAACATCAAAAATGCTGTCCATCAAAGTTGCTTTTGTGGGGGGCTGCACCCCCCACAGTCCCCACTAATTATATGTACCAACTCCAAGATCACACTACAGTGAGGAAAGGGCAAATTTTCCAATCTTCTCTGCACCACAATCTCACAATAAACACCTCGATGCATGGTATTTTCGATGTTAAAGCTGTTTGCTTTCTGGTCTTTTCAGTTTGGTGATATAGACCCAGATAACACTGCCCAGCATGGTTAAATTGTTATCCATGGCACATGTACAGCACTGTTCAACATGGTTAGGTAGTCATCCATTACAGAGAAAAGAAACTGCTCAGCATGCTTAGGTCAGTATACATAACGCATACATAACACTGCTCAGCATAGTAAGATACTTATCCATGAGTCATAGATAACAATTTTCAGCATGGCTAGGACGTTATCCATGGCACATATATACAACACTGCTCAGCATTGTTAGGGAGTAATACATTACACAAACAAGACACTGCTCAACATGGTTAGGTAGTTATCCATGATTAATACACTGCTCAGCTAGGTTAGGATTTTATCCATGACACATACATGACATGGCTCAACATGATTCTGTAGTTATCCATTACACATACATGACACTACACAATATGGTTAGGTAGCTATCCATGACCCATACATGACACTGCTCAGCATGGTTATGTAGTTGTCCATGATGCATACATGACACTGTTCAGCATTCTTTATGTAGTAATCCATTATAAAAACATGATACTCTTAGTATGGTTAGGTAGTTATCAATGTACATAATGACACTGCCCTGCATTAATAGGTAGTTAACTATGGCATATGCACAACCCTGGTTAGATAGTTATCCATGGCATGTATAGAACACTGCTCAGCATGGTTAGGTACTTATCCAAAACACATAGACTACACTGCTTAGTATCATAAGGAAGTTATCCATGACACATACCTGGCACTACTCAGCAAGTTTAATTAGTTATGCAAAGCACATAGATGGCTCTGCTATGCATGTGTTAGCTACTGAATAGTCAATGGCACACACATGACTCTATTCAGCATGTAATATTCAGTTATCCATAACACATAAACAACAATGCTCAGTGTGTACTAGTTATCCATGACACATACATGGTACTGCTCAGTATGGTTAAAAAGTTATACATGACACTGCTCAACACTGCTCAACATGGATAGGTTGATATCCAAGGAACATACACAACACTGCACAGCATGGTTAGGTAGTAATCCATGCCACATTCATGACACTGCTCAACCCAGTTCAGTAGCTATCCTTGGCAAATATACGACACTGCTCAGGCCTGTTAGATAATTATCCATGACACATAGAATATTCTCCTCAGCATGTATATGTAGTTATCCATAAGACATACATGACACTGCTCAGCTTGTTAAGGTAATTATCAAAATAATATGCTTGACAATACTCAACATGGTGCTCAGTTTGTCAAGGTAATTATCCAAATAATATACTTGAAATTACTCAGCATGGTAAAGTAGTTCTCCATGGCACATGCATGACAATACTCAGCAAGGTCAGGTAGTTGTCTGTGAGCCATACATGATACTGTCCAGCATGTCTAGGTTGTTATCCATGGCAAATACATAACACTGTCTGGCATGGTTAGTTTGTTATCCATGACACATACATGACACTACTCAGCATAGTCTGATAGTTATCTATTGGTGAATACATGACACTGCTCAACATGGTTTGGTAGTTATACATGGCATATAGGATCGTAGGATCATAAGAGGTTACTAGACTATCGACCAGCAGGCCATTTTAAGACTAGCCATTTCAACCTATTGGAATACTGTAAAGGTTCTAGCCAGTTCCCAAGATTACATGTAGTGATGACTGCCCATGTCCAGGAATGTTGTGGGCATTATCTCCAGTAAGAATTTATGGTACATCATTCACTCATCCAAGCTTCTCTTCAACAGTGTCATAGAGATGCTCTGTTTCACATGAATTGGTAGCCTGTTCCAAAGATGTAGAAATCACTGGGAGAAAAATCTGTCCCTCAAGAATGTCTTATTTAAGTCACAGGCCATATTTAAGTACCTGGAATGAGTATCCCTACACCCATTTGATATAGAGATATTTAGTAAGTTCATTAGGTTTTGGTCTTGGGTTGCTCTGAAGGCCAGGCATAAGTCTCCCCTAAGAAGTCTATACAATATGGAGTATAGTGACAGAGATTTTAGTTGGTCCATGTAAGGCACATGCCGGAGTCTCTTGATCTTCTTTATTAGAAACCTCTGAGGTCTCTCTAATTGCTGTTGGTGCTTAGTATAGTACATAATGACTAGGGTGTTATACTCAATTATGGGCCAGATGAGTTCTAAGTATAGGGGGTTATAACTTCTTTTGCTCTCAAGCGATGGCTTTACTAATCAAGTGAGCTACATGGAAAGCTTTCCTTACAGTGGTAGACTTGTCGTGGTCAAAGTTAAGGTCGCGGTCAACCTGTTATCCCAGGTCTCTTACCACTTCATGGGTAATTAAGGTACTTTTATTGATTTGATAGTGTGGAGGGGCATTGTTTGTGCTGAAGGGAATGATGATGCATTTTTTTGCATTCAGTTTGAGACCGTGACTAGTACACCAGTCACTGGTATGTGTGAGACCATCCTGGAGTATACTGATATCATTTATGGATTCAATTATTGCACCTAGTTTGCAGTCATCTACAGTCTTGGTCAGCCACAACCCTTTAGTTTTGACCTAGTTTTGGCCTGAATTTCTGAGAAGTGTACAGTGCTCAGCACTCACCCCTGTGGCACCCCACTGGTAACAGGTCTGCTGGTTGACCACTTTGACAGTGTGTGTGTCTGGTTTGTGAGCCAACTGGCAACCCATCTTACAATGAAGGATTGTGCATTCAATTTGTTAAGTTGATCAGTAATGCCTGAATATGGGATTGTGTCAAAAGCCTTTGCCAAATCAAGGTATGCTATGTGAACAGATTTGCCCTCATCACTGGCCTTGGTCACACTTTCAAAGAAATCCACCAGATTTAACAGGCAGAATCTGCCCTCACAAAGCTGATTTTGTTAGGATCCAGGGTTTGGAGGTCACCTATATCTTTATTTATGAGGTCCATAATGATACATTCCATGGTCTTACAGATGAGGAAGGTCAGGCTTATGGGTCTGTAATTACCTGGGACTGCTGCTAGGCCACCTTTGTGGAGGGGAATAACTGTAGCTATTCTCCATTCTGCAGGAACAAAGCCTGTGGTTAGGCTATTAGTGAAAAGGGTACTCAGTGGTGATGCTAGTTCATGTTTTAACCTGTTTTGAAGACACCCTGGGATGTCATCTGGTCCCATAGAAACCATGTTATTTGCCTTGAACAGGGCTTTGAGGACTTGCTCTTTAGATTTGTAAGGTGGGAGGTTGGGGGAGGGTTTGTTGTAAGTTAGGAGGGGATAAGGGAGTGAAATTTTTGTCAAACCTATCTGCTAACAGCTTTGCTATTTCTTTGGGGTCAGTGTGTATGTGTAATACAATTGGCCACCAGTTCTGCACATGCTTGGGTACTACCTTTTAGGTTATGTACATAGCTGTAAAAGGCTTTATGGTTATCCTTGGCAGTACTTGTTAAGTTTCTCTCAAAGGAGCTCTTGGAGGATTTGACAAGTTGTCTTACTTGCCTGTTAAGGCTGAGGAGGGTGCTTTTCCATTGCTGGGTCCTTGTCTTTGTTTTCTTGGACAGCAACTTTTTGCATTTATTGTAGAGTTTGTTTATGCTGGAAGTCCACCATGGCAGCCTGATTTTACTTGGGGATCTGGCTTTGATTCTATCTGGTACAGCCAGGTTTATACACTTATACAAGTGATTGTACAGGGCTTTAGTGTATGCTTCAGCATAGGTACCACTTTCAGCTTGGGGTGGGTTTTGGAATGCATTTATACTTCCACCTAGGAAGGTATAGTTTGCCTTAGTGAAGTTTTTTAGTCTGATTTCACCCTTTGTGAGTTCTGGTGTTAGTGGCAGTTCATAGGTGACTGATTTGTGGTCAGTTTTAAATAATGAGGGTCCAACAATTGCAGCAGTGCACCTGTTTGACATTCTGGTAAGGACCAGATATAGACTGTTTGTTCCTCTTGCTGGTGTATGGACAATTTGCACCAGGGTATTTGAATTCACAAAGTCAAGGAACTTTTGTGTTAGCGAGTTTGGGCTAGAGTAGGTTTCCCAGTTGATGGTGGGATAATTGAAATCCCCCATAACCCGTGTGTTCAGTACAATTCGGATTGCCTTCAGTTTGTTTAAGTAGGCTTTGTGGGTGTCAAGACCCATAGTGGGAGATCTATAACTAGCTAGGACTTGAACAGGAATCTTACCCACTGTAACCTAGAAATGGAGTAACTCCATGGAGTTGTCCAGTCTAACTAGATGTTAAGTGAATTTATCTCTAATATAGATTGAAACACTGCCTCCTTTGCTTTTCACATGTTCATTTTGTGGTCTAAAGGTGTGGAAGACATTGTAGTCTTGCAGGGTGGAGGTAGTCTCTGAGGCATTAAACCAGGTTTCTTTACTTTACAGGCATCTACATCTTCTAGTGATAGAAGTGCTTCAAGGGAGTGCAGTTTTTGGTTTGAGCTCTTAGCATTTAGCAGCATGACCCTTATTTTGTTCTGATTGGTTAATTGCATATCAGTAATGTTGTTTTTGAGACCTTGCTTAAAAAAAGGCACTATGGAGGAGGCAAGAGCCTTAGCCTGCAACCGAAAGCCTAGTGGTGCCAGATGCAATCTGTCTCTGGGAAAGCAGTGAGGTTTGTTGACCATGGCTTCCCAGGCAGACAGGAACTGGATCCCCTTTGAATGACGTGAAAAACTAAGCCAATTATTGAAATCAGTTATTATTTTGTTTATACTGTGGCATCATTCTAGGTGAGGGTAATATGCTGCTCAATGCTATGCTAATGCTCAAAGATCGACATCTGTGCAGTGACAGAGACCTGGTTCAAAGCTACAGAGAGCACCCCTGCATTACCAGGCTATAATTCATACCACACCTTTCGGCCACTTAACCTGGACAGAAACACTAAAGGTGGAGGTGTGTCCATATTCATTAAGGATATCCACACCTCCTGGCTAGCTGCTCAGCATAATGCATCCGAGATTATCCGAGTGCAACTAACTCTGGGCAAGACCGCAATCCAAATTGTAACTTGCTACAGATCCCCCACCATGCCCCAGGATTCCCAGTCCTCATTTCTTGATACACTGGAAAATATTAGGGTATAATCCAACACCCTAATAATGGGAAATTTCAACTACCCTATCATTAACTGGGAAAACTACTCATGTACCAACTCATTTGCTCAACATTTTCTGGAATTCATAAATTCCAATGCCTTGAATCAACTTATCCAGAACCCCACCATAGGCAGCAATATCCTAGACCTAGTCATTACCAATATAGGCAACCAGTGTTCCACACCAGAGGTCAATTCCTCGTTGATCAGATCCAACCACAAACTAATCAGCCTAGACACCCACATCACACCCCCACACCCCATTAGGGAAACCACCTTAAAAAAATTCTCCAAAGCCAACTTCATGCTTCTTAAGACAGAAGTGACAAACTTCACAACACCCATGCAGACAGACAATAGAGGTATGACTCCTGAATCCTACACAAATGCACTTTATAACCACGTACACAAGTGCATGGATCATACTATCCCTAACAGAACCAAGAAGCTATCCTCCAAAAAAAGGAAGCCAATTTGGTGGGCCCCTGCCATAAACAAACTCTACAACAGAAGAAAGAAACTGTTGCAAAAAAGAGTAAAATCCCATGACTGGAATTACTCCCTGGTCAGCCTGAGTAAGAAGCTGAAATCTCTCATAAAATCCTCCAAAGCTAGTTATGAAAACAAAATTGCTGCTGATTCTAAAGACAACCACAAAGCATTCCATAGCTATGTCAAGAATCTCATTGGCAACACTCAGATCTGCTCTGAGTTACAGCACAATGGCACTAAATATACAGAACCAACTGATATTGCCAACATCCTGACAGATAGGTTCAGTGCTAACTTTACCCCCACCTCACCCCATAAAGGGCCCATCTCTATACTGGAAGAATACAAAGTTCCTGTAATCATGGCTGCACAGGTAAAAAAACACACTCTCCAAAGCCAAGAACACAACATCCATGGGACCCGACAACATCCCAGGCTGCGTTCTACATGAACTACAGAATGAACTGTCACTCCACTTAAGCACCATGTTCAGTCATAACCTCACCTCAGGCTTTGTGCCCACTGAATGGCAAACAGAGGTGGTTATCCCACTCCACCACGGACCCTGGGAAATACCGTCCCATTAGCCTAATGAGCCTGGTCTGTAAGGCCATGGAGCATATCATCATGGAACTTATAAACAAATACATTGGTAATTTCCAAACTCTGAACCTCACCCAGTTTGGGTTTGTAAAAGGCAGATCATGTCTCCTAAACCTGACTGACTTCTTTTAAGCAGCCACCAAAGCCGTAGATGAGGGCAAGATGGTTCACACAGCCTAGCTAGATTTTGCCAAGGCTTTTGACACCATTCCCCACTCTGGAATTATAAATAAACTCACTAAATTAGGTATAAATCCCTATGTCACAAGATGGGTTGCCAACTGGCTCACTGACAGAACCCACACTGTGAAAGTAGCAGACTCCAAATCCAACTTCAGACCAGTGACAAGTGGAGTACCACAGGGTTCAATCCTGGGTCCTCTCCTGTTTGATATCTACTTTTCTGAAGTAAAGGCTAACACATAAGTGCATTGGCTAATGAAGTTCGCAGACAACTGAAAACTAGGAGACATAATTGAAACTCCTAACAATGTGGACATCCTACAAAAGGGCTTCACTGAGACAAATGCCTGGTGTCAAAGCCATGGCCTCAAGCTAAATGCCAAAAAGTGCATTGTCATCCCCTTTTGGTAAAAACTCTGTACCCATGAGCTACCACATAGGTGGTAGTCTGCTTAACACCGAAAGTGTGATAAGAGACCTTGGGACACAGGCGGACAGTAGTCTCTCCTTTGATAATCACATCGGCACAGTAATCAGAAATCCTTCTACATGGTATACCTCATCACAAAAGGTTTCTCATCCAGGAAAAAAGAGGTCATTGTTCCCCTCTACTCATCACTCATTAGACCCATTATAGAGTACAACACTCCTTTTGGTATGTACCTCACAAGACATCTACAACTGGAAAGGCCACAGAAATACCTCACAAAGGGGATTACTGACCTCAAACAGATGCCATATGCAGACCATCTCAAAAAAACTCCAGCTTCAATCCATCGCATATCGCCTACTCTGAGGTGATCTCTGCCTAACATACAAAGCTATGTCAAACCCAGAGCTGTTTGACATGCTCCACTTAAAGAAATCCCAATCCCTCCGAGCTATATGCTCTAGGGACCTAAACCTTGTCACCACAATAAACAGAACATGCTGGAGAGATAGATTCCTGTCCCAGAGACATCCCATACTCTGGAACAAACTACCTATCTCTGTCAAACAAAGCTCCTTATTAGCACTCTTCAAGAAAAATCTTGATGATTGGATGGGAAATAAGAAATTCACCCTGGGGATCGCTTCTGTGGCTTTGCTCAACAGGAGCACAAGAAAATAATTATTTTGGGTGGCGAAAGCCAGGGTACCTTTTTGGCTGGACTTGTATAGGCTCTAGGGCTGATAGTTTATTACCTACCTATAAACCTATGAACCTATAAAATTAATTAATGTTCCATTCAAGAAAGTGAATTCTAACAGGGCTTCGTGAAAACGTTCCAAACCCTCACTATGTGGTATGGAACTGAATAAGTCTGTTACATCAATAGTGGAAAAACCTTTAGTAATCATAAAATAATCTTGTTTAATTTTTGGCAAAAAATCCCATGAATCATACAACAAATGTTGAATAGGTCGAAGTGCATCTTTCAATTACCTATCCACAAATACCCCTAAAGAATGAGTAGAACTGTTGTGGGCTGCTGCTATCAGCTGATAAGAGGGAAGACTAATGTTTATATGCACCTTTGGAATGCCAAAAACTGTTGGAATAAAAGGATGCTCATTTCTCAAAAAGTTAAAATGTTTTTCATTAATGACTCCTTGAATTAAATCATCTTCCAAAAATAGTTGTAACTTTTGATGCGCAATATTTATCTCATTTCTAGACAGAACCTCATATTTATCTGTGTTGTGTAATATACTAGTCATATTACTAACATAGTCATTCTTATCAACAACAACAATCCCTCCCCCTTTATCTGGCTTAATAACCCTAATGTTCTTGTCAGCTCTCAAACAACTCAAGAGTGCAGTTTCCTCCCTTGTCAAGTTGTAAAATTTATCATTATCAAAATGGTGTGCCTTGTAGATTCCTACATACATATTATCTCAAAACTAGCCACTTTCAGATGTAATGGGAGTTAAAATGCTCTTCCTCCTGAATTTAAATCCACGTCTAACTTTATCCAATTGTTGATCACTAAAAAATAATTGGAAATTTAACTTCCTAGTTTACCATTTTAATTCTGTTAAGACATTTGAAATATCAACTTTCCTAAAAGGTACAAATTTAAAACCCTTTTTAAATAAAGAAAAATGTGAACTCATTATTTTTATGTCAGTGTAATTAAAATATTGAATCCTTCCAAACTGAGCATTTTACCTCCAAACATGGAAATACTTTGGATAATTGCACCCCCATTATTTAATATTTGTTCTGACTGTTCTTTCTCCAGTACTGTTTCTGTCCCCTGTTGTTTTGACCCTTCGGGGTTTGTGGATGCAAAAAAAAAAATCTGTTTCCTGTTCCTGTTAATGATCCTTTCAGATCTACACAGTGGTGGATATTCATGTTCAAATGCTTCATCCCCTTCAACATCTTACTGTGGAGGGTAATTGTTAATACCCCAAAATCGTTGACCATTGTCACTATAAAAAATGGAATGAACACATTTCTTTGATCCCTATTTTAAAAGAGAGAATATTTGATTTTTAATTTTATGTCAGTAGAGTGTGTTATTGTTCTAGGGGTTATTGTTATATTGAGGAAGGTTCTTATTTATCTATATATAATAAAGACAATTAAGTGTTTTTATTTGATGCAGCTATTTAAATGGGTTAATGAGTTTGGTTTTGAAAAAGCCCTGTTATTGTAAAGGATGAAAGTACTTACTGTTACTTTATTTTAATAAAATGTTTTTATTACAAATTTGACCAATTTTTTATTTGGCTGTTTTGGTGACCACTGGGCAGATTTTTGGTTTAAAGTTTGTTTTATTTTGCTTTCACCCTGTTGGTGTTGTTAACTGGTTTATTTTCAATGTGGTAGTGGTCCAGATAGCAGTACAGTGGTAGGAAGACTTCATTTACCACCATTTTTTTGGATTCACAGAACTATGGATGGTTCCATTGGTACAAATTCTTTGCCTAAGGACAGTAACGTTGTTCCTGGTTCCTCATTGAGAGAAGACCACTTAATAAATGTAGAAGAAGACAACTTGACACAGTTAGTTAAATTATTGTCAATACAGTACAGTCAACTGCAGTCCTCACTGGATAAACTACAGTTCCCAGTGATTCTTGCAACAGGATCACAATGTTTCATTCTTATGGTTTCTGGGTCGGTGAACACTGTTGTAAACCAAAGAGCTTCTTTGCAACAGTTGCACAGTTCAGACATGGATTTTATTTCATGTGGTCAACAGATAGACTCGAGATTGGATGTTGATAGCCGTTTATCCTGATTTGAAAATTGGATGAATAGAGTTAACTTTTTCCATGGATGACCGACTAGTGAACATTTTGGACTTGCAGACTAAACTGCAAGAGTTTGAGAACAAACTCAATACCATACATAATTTGCAATGTGACAATGTTTACCTTACTGAATTTATTAGGGTCCAGAGAATCCGTAAAGATCTGAGGATGTTTAACTTCCTGAATGGGATTATGGTGGGACAGAGTGAACTTGATGAACTTTTGGCTATGTTCAATAGACATGTCATTGAACTTTTGTAATTGATTGTTCGATTGAATAACAATAAGATTGAGTGGTTGTTGGGAGAAATTACTGTATTGAAAGAAGATATTATGAGCAATGTACATTTTAACAATTTTGATAGTAAATATGACAGTATTTTTTAAAAGGTGGAACAGCAACTAAAAGTTAATTTAGACCAGAAGTACAACAAGCGTATAAGGGATAAACAGGAATATAGGCAGAAAGAAGCATATCCTTTTCCTAAGGGTTACAATAATTCCCAAAAGAATATGGGGACACCCCACACTCACACTGTGGGTAAGGGAGGTGAGAATTTTAATAGTGACAATGGTCAACAATTTTGGGCTATTAACAATTACCCTCCATAGTACAATGTTGAAGGGGATGAGGAATTTGAACAGGAATATCCACCATTGCATAGATCCAAAAGCATAATTAATAGGAACAGGCAACAGATTTTTTATTGCATCCACAAACCCCAAAGGGTCAAAACAACAGGGGGCAGAAACAGTACTGGAGGGAGAACAGTCGGAACAAATATTAAATAATGGATGTGAAACTAACCAAATTATTACAGCATTTGGAGGTAAAATGCTGAGTTTGGAAGGATTCAATATTTTTAATTACACTATGAAAATAATGAGTACACATTTTTCTTTATTTAAAAAGGATTTTAAATTTGTACTGCTAGGAAAATTGATATTTCGATCATCTTGATGAAATTAAAATTGTACACTAGGAAGTTAAATTTTCAATTTTATTTTAGGGACCAACAATTGGATACTGTTAGACCTGGATTTAAATTCAGGAGGAAGAGCATTTTTAACCCAATTACATCCAACAATGGCTAGTTTTGAGAAAATATGTATGCAGGAAATCTGCAAGGCACACCATTTTGATAATGATAGATTTTACAAAATGACAAGGGAGGAAACTGCACGTTTGAGTTGTTTGAGAGCTGATGAGAACATTAGGGTTATGAAGCCAGATAAATGGGGAGGGATTGTTATTGTTGATAAGAACGACTATGTTAATGATATGACTAGTGTATTACTTGACATGGATACATATGAGGTCATGTCTAGAAATGAGATAAATATTGCACATCAAACGTTACAACTATTTTTGGAAAATGCTTTATTTAAAGGAGTCATTAATGAAGAACTTTTTAACTTTTTGAGAAATGAGCATCCTTTTATTCCAACAGTTTTTGGCATTCTGAAGGTGCACAAAAACATTACCCATCCCCCTTATCAGCTGATAGTTGCAGCCCAAAACAGTTCTACTCATTCTTTAGGGGTATTTGTGGATAGGTAATTGAAAGGTGCACTTCGACCTACTCAACATTTGTTGTATGATTCATGGGATTTTTTTGTCAAAAATTAAACAAGATTATTTTATGATTACTAACAATATTTCCACTATTGATGTTACAGACTTATTTGGTTCCATACCACATAGTGAGGCTCTGGAACTTTTTCAAGAAGCCATATTAGAATTCACTTCCCTGAATGTAACATTAATTCATTTTATTATGGAAGTTATGGAAAATATTCTCTTGAATAATTATTTTACTTTTGACAACAATTTCTTTAAACAAACAAAAGAGGTCGCAATGGGTTCTAGTTGTACCCCGATATATGCAAATTTAGTAATGATGTCATAGGAAAAAAGGAATATTTTCAATTCTGGTTATCAAAACAACTGGTCTCTTTATTTACGTTACCTGGACAATATATTTATTATGTGGAAATGTGGGAAGAATGTGGTAGAAGAATTCATAGAATGTATTAACAATGTTGGTGTATATTTTAATTTTACACATATGTTTACTAAAGATAGGATTGACTATCTTGATGTAATGTTGACTAAGAACAAAGGCAACCTTACATCTGAGATTTACAGGAAGCCCACGTATTCAAATTGTTACTTGGATTTTAGTAGTAGTCATCCACTGTATATTCAAAGGAATATAGTGATGAGGCAAATGATATAGACTGCAAAGATGTGTTCTTATCTTGGTGATTTTAAAAGGGAGCTTGAGAATCTGATTCAGATGTTCCAGCTAAGAGGTCACCCACAAGAGTGAGTCTTAAACATTGGGATGGAGAATCTCAGATGTTGGGGTACTAAGCACATCCATTTAAAAACTATTCAAATTATCACATTATTATTGAATCCACTCACTCAAACCAAAAAGATGATACATACATGAAATAAACAATGAAACATGAACATTAAAACAGTGCAAAATTGACCAACATTTAAAACCCAGTCTCTATATCTTTTTAAAGGAAATTAAACAGTTGCCATTGCCAAAATATTTTAATATCCAAATTGGAATATGTCCTTCCTTTTCCCATTATGCATTCAGCCTACAGTACTCACAGAATAGAGATTGAGAAAAAATCTGTATATTCATCCTACTGGCAAATTACAAATTGTTAAAAAAAAATTACAGATGGCATTTAGTGCCTGATAGGGCCTTATAGGGTCACTTTCTTTTAGGTACTCTGATTTACAAGGTTCTAAAGTATGATCTCTGCCCCACCCCAATTACAACTACCTTTACAAATCAACAATTATGAATCTTCTGGCACACGCTCCATTTAAAATTGCTTTTATGTGGGTGAACCCTCGCAATATTAGGACCTGCTATCTAAAACTACCTGCCTACTGACATCAAAAACCTAGAAACCATTACAAGCTTCAAAGAAGAGCATTTCTTTACTGAATCTATTTGAACTGTTAACAAAACTACGGTTAGGTGAACACATTTAAGAAATGTTTCTCAGTCAACACCGACAACGACATCACCGACACCACATAATCGACAGTCCATTAACACGAAACCTCACATACCCGACAACGAAATAACCGACGGTACACAAACACGAAACCCCATACACTGCACACACCACAATAACAACAATAAAAAACAAAACACATCCCCATTCCACAAACCACACACACAACACAAGCACACCAAAATCCTTACAAACCCACACTAAACCTTACCCTAACCCTAAGGTCCGTCACTATCGCACACGTACCTAACCCGCTCCCTAACCCTAACTCACTTAACCCACCCCTATCGCTCCCTAACCCTAACTCACTTAACCCACCCCTATCGCTCCCTAACCCTAACTCACTTACCCCACCCCTATCGCTCCCTAACCCTAACTCACTTACCCCACCCCTATCGCTCCCTAACCCTAACTCACTTAACCCACCCCTATCCCCACAGACCGTCAATATCCACACTTACCTGACTCGCACCCTAACGTCCGTCACTACCGCATACTCACACAGCCTTTTCCCATGTCGGCATCCTCGGCGTCGGTGTTGTCATCCGTCGTGTCGGTCTTCTGCATTGTCGATGTTCTGGAGCTCCGGATTCCGTTGTCGGCCTTCTGCGCTGTCGACGAAGTCAGGTAGAACCATATATATATATCTATATATATATATATATATATATATATATATATATATATATATATATGTATATATATATATAGATATATATATATATAGATATATATATATATAAATATTACATGTGTATGGTGCAGTGGTAGCATTGTTGCTTCACAGCAAGAGGTTCTCCTGTTCGATTCTCGGCTGACTGCCTTCTATGTGGAGTCTGCATGTCCTCCCCATGGTCGAGTGGCGTTCGAAAGACATGCGTGAATGGGCGTGCCTTCGCTGAAAGTTGGGCATCGGGCTGGCAACTCGGCAGCATAAAAATCTACTGCCAATCATTAGTGGACTGGAGTTCTGCTGTGGCGACCCCTAACCGGGGAAAGCCGAAAAGACAAACAACAACAACATGTGTATTTCATATGTGCATTGGAGTATATGTCCATATTTTATATATTTATGACTGAACTGTAATTTATGCATATCTCAGTTTACATTTCTGTATTTTTCTTTTTGTTCTTCTTTCGTACTCTGGCTGGATCTCCTTTATCTTACAATATCTGCATTGAATCATACCAGTATGTACTGAATATTATCATTTACTCATTCGGTATACGATATTGTTGATTCATAAGATGCTATCTTACCCTGTCTTTGTTTAATCATAACATTATGTACTGAATTTTACCAATTACTCATTCTGTATATGATATTGTTGATTACTAAGATCCCATCTTATACTTTCTGTGTTTAGTCATACAATCGTGTGCTGAATTTTACCATTTACTTATTCTGTATATGATATTGTTGATTTGTAAGATCCTAACATATTTTCTGCTCTTTGATCTTGGATCATGTTTGAAAAGAGTCAAAAGAACAGCCTATTTACTTGATGAGAAAATAGTATTAATAATAATAGTTAATAAGGAACCTTAATTAAGGGGCCTGGACTGCTAAATACCAAGGAACTGTGGTCCCCTGTTTGGCTCAGCATTTTTTTTGTCTCATACACCACAACAAGGTTGGATTCCCAAAAGTCTTACACTACTCTGCTCTGAAGTTTTATAAGTAAATAAAGGCACAATATAATAAAAACTATCCATGTTTGATATGTACAGAACCAGTAATATTGACAAGGCAGATTTTACTCTGCACAAATGCAGTGCATGTTGGCTTTGACTGCACTGTGGTTATATGTACACATTTCTAAGGATTCAGAAAAATGCTCACCTCTCATACTAATTACACAAAGCAATTTATTCAATTAATGTGATATAAAAAATATATATATGTGATTCAGATACAGGTATGGCCACAAGGTGAAAGGCTATGCTCGTTAACATGTCTCTGAATTGTACACTAGTGTTGTTAGACTTGACTATGTTAGTGTTATCCCTAGTGGCTCATACATTGTGGTAGCAAAGACAGCACCCTACAATCACACATACACAGATTCACACACACACACACACACACACACACACACACACACACACACACACACACACACACACACACACACACACACACACACATGCATGTGCATCTAGATTCTTGCTTTATAGTGTGACCCCAAGGCAGACATAATTTATCTAGCTTAAATCATGCCCCTACAGACATGCGTGCACACACATGTGCACATACACACATGGATACTTACTCACAAACACACACACACACACACGTACACACTAACACACTCTCTTCCTCCACTTCTGCACTGAGCTTATCTACTGCTTAAGTATTCCCCTTGGAAGTAATATTTTACTAGCCTAGACATTTCCGTGGGGGGCAGCATATCACTAATTAGCATTAACTACTCCATGGGCTGGGGCTCCCCTGAGAGGAAATACTAAGGAATGGAAGGCCCCCGAATTGAAAAGGCTCATTGTGATGGGAAACATTGCTGAGAAGAGGTTTGCCCGTCATTATAAGTATTTCAGAATCACAGTATTATGCTAGCATAACTGTAAACATGTGCTACATGATGTACTGAGAGCAGTAGTATATACAGATAATTTAAAATATGTTTAACATGCATTATGCTCACCATACAGTGTAGTAACCACATGTACAATGAGTATTGTGCGGTTGTGCTGTTCTATTTTTCTTTTCCCTTTGTTAAGCAAGTTTGTGTTGTGTTATTTTTGCACTACCATTATTGCACTAATTATTGTTTTTAATGTCTGTGTCATTTACCTCCTTTCTTACTATTTTAAATCTCAAGCTGATTTTGGCAGGCAGTAAAGCTGCTGCAATTCACAGATGCATTTGGACATATTTTGAGGTTGATATAGAGGTGAAGTAGAGATCTTCAGCTATTAATTTGTCTACTACCCATGAGTTCTTGCCAAATAAATGGGCTCTACCTGATCTTGTAACATATCTGTAGCCTAGTGTACATTCAGAGTGCACTTTGATATAAACATATTGTGGCAGAGCATGTTATGTACACACTAAGCAAACATACAGTGCTGGCACCACAATTTAAATGAATATTGCATGTAGGCAAAACATAACTATAAGTTTCCCTGAATGTGTGTATTGTATTGCAATCCTCAGACCATCCATGCATTGTGCATAGAATATAAAAGACTTTACAGTTATTGTAGGTATCCATCATTGCACAGCAAAATATAAAAGTTGTTTTTGCAAATGAAAAGAGAGCCTGCAGTTTGGGTGGAGAATATGTACTCATGAAGGTTTGCAGCTAACTTATGCTTGTGTTTAATGTGTTTAAACATACTGATCAGTAGTGAGCACCTGTACATTATGACAAAACAATGCAGCAGCACACCAAAAAAGATCACTATCATCTACTTTAGTAATGTAAGTGTTTTCAATCTACATTAATTTTTTGGACACTGCACTGCAATCCTGAACAGTATGCAGAATTTATACCATAGTACAGTTGTGTATCCATAGCAGGACATATGGAGCCCTTACTTAGGTATAATAATGCTGTTATAATATCAGTAATCTGTTGAACAAAGACTCCTTGGCTACATGCAAATGAATGATAGTGTCATCCCTAACCTGTGTACCAATAAAAACTATCATCTCAAGAATGTAACTTATAGGTTATTTCTTATATGCACCTACCCAATGTTTGGCAGCATGTCATCAGAAAACATGGTTACAATATTCCTGCTAAACACAACATCCAGTGTCATCAGTAAACATTGTTACAGTATTACTCCCCCTAAACACAACATCCAATGTCATCAGTAAACATTGTTACAGTATTCCTCCTCCTAAACACAACATCCAGTGTCATCAGTAAACATTGTTACAGTATTACTCCCCCTAAACACAACATCCAGTGTCATCAGTAAACATTGTTACAGTATTTCTCCTCTTAAACACAGCATCCAGTGTCATCAGTAAACATTGTTACAGTATTCCTCCTCCTAAACACAACATCCAGTGTCATCAGTAAACATTGTTACAGTATTCCTCCTCCTAAACACAACATCCAGTGTCATCAGTAAACATTGTTACAGTATTCTACCTCCTAAACACAACATCCAGTGTCATCAGTAAATATTTTTACAGTATTACTCCCCCTAAACACAACATCCATTGTCATCAGTAAACATTGTTACAGTAGTTCTCCTCCTAAACACAATAACAACATCCTGCAAAGTCAGAGGAGTAGAAACACGTTAAATACCAATGTCATTCATACTGTTCTCGCAATTACACTCATCAAACAACATCAGCAACATACCTCGCTCTACACATTACCAAGCATTTGGGGCATCTCAGATCTGTAATAATTAATTCATTTATGACATACAGCTTAGTAACAAACAGTAGCAAAATACGGTTTCATGTGGTAGAACACATTGTTTACATACCCATAATCTTCATTGTATATCATCAGCACCATCATCAACCCCTCTTTTTCATTTTCTATGTGGGATGAAGGTGTTGCTGTTGTCATCTTTCCCTTTTCAGTCCCACTCTCTTACCTTCTATGACACTCATGCCTGACTGTTGCAGATCTACATTCACACAATCCTTCCACCTCTTTGCTGGATGCCCCCACTTTAATTTGTCCCAAATCTTCTTCACCAGATTGTCTTCTGCTTTTCTGCACATGTGCTTGAACTACAGTGATCTGTTCTCTCTGACCTTTTCTGTAACTGGAGCTACTTTGTCTTCTGTTCTTATGTCATAATTTCTTCATCTGTCCCACAGATTGCATCCTACCACCCTTCTAAAGCACTTCTTTTCCATTACCACTAGCTTCCTCAACTGTTCTGCCTTGACTGCCCACGTTTCTGTAGCATACAGTAGTACTGGTTTCACCACTGTTTTGTATACCATACTTTTCCGCTTGTTTGGCATTTTCAGACTTCCCTTCTCTTCAATTACCCCACCAAGATGCTTGAAGCTGTTAACCTGTTCCACTATTTCTCTTCCATCTCAGTCCTCAGTTTTGTCTGATATTCCCCTTTTGCTGCCATTACAACAGGCTTACCTTTACTCAGTTTCATCCCATGTTATTCATTACACATGTGGTTGCTAAACTATGCAAACATAATGCATGTTGAATATATGTCATTTTACCTATATTATGTCACTACTGGGATACAGAGTATCACATTCCTATTGACGTGTAATCCTACACGTATGCAGCAAGTTCTCATGGATAATTAGTTAACATGTTAATCATAACTGCTTATTCATTGCATGTATAAATACATTTTCACATCATGACAAAGCCTATTATAAAAGTAAAAGATACTGATTATTACAGCTATTAGTTCTGCTTAAGAATGGTGTGTGACCATGTAGTTATGGTTAATTTGCATGCACAGTATGTGCAATGATGACATGAATGAAGTAATATTAACTATGTGTTATATGCACATTGTATTGCACTGTTAAGTATTGTACATAACTGGGGTAACATGATCAGCTTATCACATATTATCAGACAACAGTTGCATGAATATCCAGGTAGGATCACAATGCACTGTACAATGTTCAAGACATATCTGCAAAGCCCAGACATTTGTATAAGACTGGCTATTTCTCACTCTGTTAACATGTCCTACATCAGACACGTGTTTATTTTTAAGACTATTTTTTTCTGTCTGCAGAGATATTTTAGGTTGATGACTTCTGAGGAAGTGTGGCTGTTCTATAGCCTGTTCTCCATGATAACACAGTTATACATCAACTCCTAAGTTTTTACACCCAACCATGACATGGTCACCAGCTGGTATGGACTGGTGAAGACAAGTTGCAGGTGAAGAGTGGCACTTAGAGGTAACCCTACTGTTCACAGAGGATGGCCTGATACAGTAAGGTAGCCCAGCCCCCATATGTATGTGTCATTCAGAAGACCCTTGTGAAACATTAGGAAAGTACATATCTTTTGGTATTTTCACCTTCACTCCTAAAGTAGTGATGCCCTTTCCTTAGCCTATGAATTCACCTACTCTGGCCACTGATGACAGCACTGAGCTTCACGGAGGCTTCAAGAAAGGCGGGCCTTACACCAGCATGCCCTCACTGTGCCTCTTCTGAAGAGAGGTGGGCAGGCATTGCCTCGTTATTTCTCCATTAATGCACCAACTCTTAGAGGTTTGGGCTGCTCAACTGATTGACTCCAGACTTCTTGGATCATAGTAAAGACATGATCTCTATTCACCAACAGTGCCGGCTTCCTCTATGATTCCAGACTTCCTGGTCATAGTAAAGAAATTATTTCTATTGACCAACAGAGCTGGCTTCCATTATGATTCCAGACTTCCTGGTCAAAGTAAAGACATTATCCCTCTTCACCAACAGAGCTGGCTTCCTCTATGATTCCAGACATCCTGGTCATAGTAAAAACATTATTCATATTCACCAACAGAGCTGACTTCCTCTATGATTCCAGAATTCCTGGACATAGTAAAGACATTATCATTATTCACCAACAGAGGTGGCTTCCTCTATGATTCCAGAATTCCTGGTCATAGTAAAGACTTTATCACTATTCAAAAACAGAGCTGGCTTTCTCTATGATTCCATACTTCCTGGGTCATAGTAAAGACATTACCCATATTCACCAACCGAGCTGGCTTCCTCTATGATTACAGACTTCCTGGGTCATAGTAAAGACAGTATCCTGATTCACCAACAGAGCTGGATTCCTCTAGGATTCTGGACTTCCTAGTCATAGTAAAGACATTATCCATATTCACCCACAGAGCTAGCTCATCTATGATTCCAGTCAAGACAGTATCCCGATTCACTAACAGAGCTGGATTCCTCTAGGATTCTGGACTTCCTAGTCATAGTAAAGATATTATCCATATTCACCCACAGAGCTAGCTCATCTATGATTCCACACTTCCTGGTCATAGTAAAGACAATATCCCTATTCACCAACAGAGCTGGCTTCCTCTATGATTCCAGATTTCCTGGTCATAGTAAAGACAGTATGTCTATTCACCAACAGAGCTGGCTTCCTCTATGATTCCAGACTTCCTGGTCATAGTAAATACATCATCCCTATTCGCCAGCAGAGTTGGCTTCCTCTATGATTCTAGACCTCCTGGTCAAAGTAAAGCCAATATCCCTATTCACCAAATGAGCTGGCTTCCTCTATGATTCCAGATTTCCTGGTCATAGTAAAGAAATGATCTCTATTCACCAAAAGAGCTGGTTTCCCCTATGATTCCAGACTTCATGGGTCATAGTAAAGACATTATCTCTTGTCACCAACAGAACTGGCTTCCTCTATGATTCCAGACTTCCTGGGTCATAGTAAAGACATTATCTCAATTCACCAACAGAGCTGGCTTGCTCTATGATTCCAGACATCCTGGTGATAGTAAAGACATCATCCCTATTCACCGGCAAAGTTGGCTTCCTCTATGATTCCAGATCTCCTGGTCAAAGTAAAGCCAATATCTGTATTCACCGACAGAGCTGGCTTCCTCTATGATGCCAGACTTCCTGGTCATAGTAAAGTCATTATCTTTATTCACCAACAGAGCTGGCTTCCTCTATAATTCCAGACTTCCTGGTCATAGTAAAGTCATTATCCCTATTCATCAACAGAACTGGCTTCCTCTATGATTCCAGACTTCCTGGTCATAGTAAAGACATTACCCCTTTTCACCAACAGAGCTGGCTTCCTCTATTATTCCAGACTTCCTTATCATAGTAAAGACATTATCTCTATTCACCAACAGAGCTTGGCTTCCTCTATGATTCCAGACCTCCTGGTCATAGTAAAGACATCATCTCTGTTCACCAACAGAGCTAGCTTCCTCTATGATTCCAGACTTCCTGGGTCATAGTAAAGACATTATCTCTATTCACCAATAGAGCTTGCTTCCTCAATGATTACAGACTTCCTGGTCATAGTAAAGACATTATCCCTTTTCACCAACAGAGCTGGCTTCCTCTATGATTCCAGGCTTGCTGGTGTCCTAGTAAAGACATTATCACTATTCACCAACAGAGCTGGCTTCCTCTGTGATTCCTGACTTCCTGGGTCATAGTAAAGACATTATCTATATTCACCAACAGAGCTGGCTTCCTCTATAAGACCTGTAGATTTTGGCAAATAGTTTTGGACTCCACAAGGGCTGTCAGACATTGGTTCTCTGTACTGTCAGTCTCAAATCTTCTAAAATATGACATCCATATCATCCTAAATGTTCACATATATGGAATTACCTCTACATGGGGAAAATACCTCTCAACTTTCCAGATTTTCTCATAATGTCCCTAAATAATGATATACATTTCAGTTTCACACTTCATATACTTCACAAAATTCATGCCAATGCACAAACCTTTTAATCTGCACCTTTCTAAGTCTATAATATCAATATGTAATATCTATTCCTGATATTTGGGCATTTCCCCCTCCCACCATTTTTCTTGGTTTGTCCAGATTTCTTGAGCTTATAGGTTGAGAGGTATGTGTGGAAATTGTTTATTTGCATATTACCAAGCTATGTCCACTTATTTTATGTCACATCAGTTGAGCTGCATTACGTTTTAGGTCTGTGTTTAATATGTACAGGACTATAGTGCTCTTGACATGCATTTGTTAAAACTGAAAACTTGTCAGAAACATACTAACTGTATATTATGACACTGATACATTTGTGAGGCTTCCTTTGGAAACCACTCCATGCATATGAGAATACTTCCTTTGTAATGTCTGTCTTGTCTCCTTTTGTGAACATTATGCATATTTGTCCACGTGTATATTGTCTGTATGCATGTTGCATGTTCTTAGAGTAGAAGGTCATTTGCTGACAATTAATGGCTATAATAGTGTGCTATATACACACCCAATCCATGAGGACTTTCAGACCTTTGTGGCTATTTTGAAAAAGGAATCACTGTAGGTTCAGTTATAGTAGGCTTTCTTTTTATATACATGGGGTAATTGTAATTCTCGCTCTCTATAATACCTATCCCTGTATATATATTTGTAAGTGTATGTGTTTGTGTGTTTGTGTGTGTGTGTGCATGTGTGTGTGTGTGTGTGTGTGTGTGTGTGTGTGTGTGTGTGTGTGTGTGTGTGTGTGTGTGTCTGTGTGTGTATATATATATATATATATATATATATATATATATATATATATAAATATATATGTATACCTTCAAATACAGACATGCACTCAGATATATCATACACATATAGTTGTGAGTGAGCCCACACGCGTTTGTGTGTATGTGTGTGTGTATATATATATATATATATATATATATATATATATATATATATATATATATATATATATATATATATATATATATATATATATATATATATACATATATACACATGGGTCTACCTGAAAATGCTGAAATCTCAAAATGCCGACGACGAGAACACCGACACCAGAAGATCGACAATGGAGAAGACCGACAGTTGAGAATCCCGACGCTGAGAACACCGACATGTAAAGGTAAGTGTGCGATAGGGATGGAGGTTAGGGTCAGGGTGTGGGTAAGGTAAGTGTGCGATAGCGACGGTCTGTAGGGTTAGGGGCGGGTTAAGTGAGTTAGGGTTAGGGTGCAGGTCAGGTGAATGTGCAATAGTGACAGACATTAGGGATAGGGGCGGGTTAAGTGAGTTAGGGTTAGGGCACGGTTTAGGTGAGTGTGCGATAGTGACGGACCTTAGGGTTAGGTTTGGGTTAAGGTTAGTGCATAGATAGTTGTGTATGTAAGGTTCAGTGTAGGTTTGTAAGGTTTTTAGTGTGCTTGTGTTGTGTGTGTGCTTTCTGGACAGGTGATTTGTTTTGTTTGTTGAGTGTCGGGATTGTGGTTTGTCGGGTATGTGACGTTTCGTGTTTCTGAACTTTCGGTTTTGTGGTGTCGGTGATTTCATTGTCAGTGTTTTAGCACGCCGGTGTTGTCAGGTTGACCCATACATATATATATCTTTCTCTTTCTTTATATCTCTCTCTCTCTCTCTCTCTATGTATGTATATATATATATATATATATATATATATATATATATATATCCAAACACAAATACACATTCAGATATATCATACACATAAAGATGCAAGCAGGAGTTCATAAGTTTATAGGTTCATAGGTTCACAAGTGGTTACTGGTCTATTGACCAGAAGGTCTTTATAAGCCTAGCCATGTTTACCCAATATAATACTAGAGAAATCCAGTATAAAGGATTTTGCCTAAACTCGAGATCTTAATTAGCAATGACTGCCCATATATAGGATGGGCACAGGTGAAATCCCCAGCAGGAATTTATCACTTCCCAATCAGTTATCCAGGCTAGGCTTAAACAGGATTATACAGGCATTTTGTTTGATGTGAATTGGTAGCCTTTTCCAGAGGAGTGGCAACCTCTGAGAGACGTATCCATCTCTCCAGCAGGTTATATTTATGTTGCAGGCTAAGTTAAGGTGCCTATGTGAGTGTCCCTTGTCCCTTTTGATTTGTGGATGTGCAGCATTTCCATTAGGTCTGGATCCAAGTTTGCTCTGTAGGCCAGGTACAAGTCTTCTCTAAGTAGTCTGTAAGCTACTGAGTACAATGATGGTGACTTCAATCTGTCAATGTATGACATGTGCTGGAGACCTTGAATTTTTTTGGTTAGAAATCTCTCAGGTCTCTCAAGTTGCTGCAGGTGCGTGGTAAGGTACATACCAAAGCAGCATTGTGCTCATTTATTGGCCTGATGAGGGTTAAGTATGGGGGTGTTATGACCTGTTTCACTCTTGAGACAATACCTATACTAATGAGGTGTGCAATGTAGAATGCCTTCCTTACCACAGTAAACACATGGTGGTCAAAGTTTAGGCTACAGTCAACTTGTGTTCACAAGTTTCTCACTACTGAGTTGTTATTTAGGGTATTATTATTATTATTATTAATATGATAGTCTGCAGGAATATTGTTTTTATCGAAGGGGTTGATAATGCATTTTTAGCACTGAGTTTGAGTCCATGGCTTTGGCACCAATCACTGTTTTAGTAAAGTCCTTTTTGAAGTATATGGACATTTCTTGGGGATTCAATGATTGCATCTAATTTACAGTCGTCAGCAAACTTAGTCAGCCACAGCCCTTTTTTTTGGCCTGAACTTCTGAGAAGTACATATATTCCAAACAATAGGGGGACTAGTACTGACCTCTGTATTATCCCACTGGTGACAGGTCGTCTTGTTGAGGTAATGTCCCAACTGTGACTGAGTGTGATCTGTTGGTGAGCCAGTTAACAACCCACCTGACAACATAAGGGTTGATATTCAACAGGGAGAGTTTATCAATGATTCTCAAATGTGAGATTGTGTCAAAGGCCTTCGCTAAGTCAAGGAAGGCTGTATGCACAGATTTGCCTTTGTCTATGGCTCTGGTGACATTTTTGAAGAATTCCACCAGGTTTAACAGGCATGACCCACCTTTGACAAAACCAAACTGTGTCGGATCAAGGGATTGGACAGCACCTATAACCTTATTTATAAGGTCCATGATGATTTGTTCCATGGCCTTACAGATAAGTCTGGTTAAGCTCACGGGTCTGTCTTTCCCAGGGTCTTTTGCTGGATTCCCTTTATGAAGGAGGATGATGGTTGCAGTTTTCCAATCAGCAGGCAAAAAAACAGTACTTAGGCTGCAGTTGGAGAGATTACCTAATGGAGTTGTTAACTCATGTTTTAGACCATTTAAAATGTGACCTGGGATGCCATCTGGTCCCATAGAGGCTGTGTTTTTGGCCTTGGAGAGAGCATTAATTACTTGCTCTTTGGACATGCAAGATGGGGAAGATGTAGAGGGAATGCCTTGTGGAATGTTTGGAGGGGACGGGGGGGTGTGAAAATTTCACCAAACTTGTTGCCAATAGGTTAGCTATTCTTGCAGGATCAGTATTTGTGATGCCATTCACAGCCAATTCAGCACACGTCTGGGTCCCACTTTCCTGGTTAGAGACATAGCTGAAGAATGCTGTATGATTATCCTTAGTTATGGTTGCTATATTTTTTTGAAGCTGCCTTAGATTTTACAAGTTGTCTTATTTTTTTGTTCAAGCAGAGGAGGGTGTTCTTCCGGTGCTGAAAGGTCACTTTTTTAGTCTTAGACAGCAACTTCTTCCTCTTGCTGTACAACATATTAATGCTTGATGTCCACCAGGGAGGCTTGGTTTTTCTTGAGGATCTTGTTTTGATTCTATCAGGTACAGTTTTGTAAATACATTAGTGTAACTGTTTGTACAGATCATTTGTGTATACCTTAATATAATTGTCAATGCCATCTGTAGGAACAGGAGCTTGGAAATTATTTACACCATCCCTTAAGAGGATATACTTAGCTTTGCTGAAAATGTTTAGCTTGATTTCACCTAAGAGAGGTTCAGGTGTTATAACTACTTCAAATGGGACTGATTTGTGGTCAGATTTAATCAGTGAGGGTCCTATACTTGTGTTGTTGCAAGGATCACCTATGTTAGTGAGGACCAGGTAATGAATATTTGAGCTCCTTGTGGGGTTGCATGCTATTTGTTCTAGGGCCTTAGTGTTAACAAAGTCCAGGAAACTTTTTGTGAGCATGGTGGTACTTGCATAAGTTTCAATGGAGTGATAATTAAAATCAGCCATGACTAGAGTGTTTGGTTGTAATTTGATTGACTGAAGTCGGTCCAACTAAGCAGTGTGAGCATCTTGTTTCATTGAAAGGGCCTATAGCTAGTGATGACTTGAAGGGGGTGTCTTACCCACAGTTAGTTGAACTTGGAGATACTCAATGGAGTTTTCCTGTCCAACCAGTCTAGAAGTGTTTATCTTTGTTGAAGATAGATGCTCCTCCTCTTTTGGTTCTCACACATTCATTTTGCGGTCAGAAAGTGTGGAAGGCATCGTAGCCTTGCAAGACTGGGGTACTCTCTATGGCCCTGAACCAAGTTTCTGTGACTGCACAGATGTCAACATCCTCCAGGGAGAGGAGTGTTTCCAGAGAATGCAGTTTCTCCTTTAAACTCTTAGTGTTTAGTAGCGTAACCTTTAATTTATTTGTGAATGATATTTTCATGTCAGAAATTTTGTTCTTGAGACCTTGTCTAAAAAAGGCAGTATGGAGGAGGCATGTGCCTTAGCCAGTAACTGAAAGCCTAGAGGTGACCTGTGAATAGCATCTCTGGCAAAGCAACATAGTCTATCAACCATGTCATCCCAGGACAAGAACTAGGTCCTCTTAGAATGACACCAGAAACTAAACCAGTTGTTGAAGTCATTCATTTTTGTTTATATTGTGGTATCATCCTAGGTGAGGGTAGAGTGCTGCTCATGTTTAGGGGCATACGTGCCTGGGACACATATTCATAGAGCTCAATCATGTCTCTCTTCATATAGTCCAATGAGGTATGTCTCAAATCACTGACACCAACATGAACTATGATGAAGTCATAAAGGTACGTGTTGTTGAGTGACCTGAGTGCATGTGTAATCTGATGGATTCTGACACCCAATAAACAGCTGACTGTAATGTCTTCTTGTCCGGCCTGGTGAATGGGACATATGTGTGTTTCACAATGGAGTCACTTATGACTAAAAAAATGGTTTAGATGTGCTTTGCCTTATGGGCTTATTTGATGAGACACTGGTGCTTGTGTTTTTATATGTATTGAGTGCTGTAGGTGCTGTATTAGGTGTAGCATGTTTGTGTTTGGAAGGTCTCTGGTGTTTAGGTAGGTTTCTGTTGATGACCTCTGTGTATGATGATTTATGTGTTAAGTGCATTGTTTGTGCAGGAGGTGTAACAGCTGTCAGCCTGTTCATTGTTACTGTTCTGTGCATGAGAGAGCAAGGATTCCAGATTCTTAGTGAAGATGCATCTCTCAGAAATTGTACTTGGGTGATTTAATATTAGAAGGTTGACACATTTGCTTCACTGTCTCAGGATACCCATGTCAATCAGGCTTGTGGAAGAAATGGAAGTAAATTGATATCCATAATGCTAGGTTAAATCCTGTTTTCACAGTGGGGAGAGAAAATGGAGGGGGTATGGTATAACTGTGTGCTTTAGATGGGGGTCTATATTAATGGGATGCTCTAAAAAGGGTCTATACTTGCAGGGGTTCTCTAAATCGTATGAGAGTATTGCAGATTTGGTGGTTTTGGAACTGTTTAAGAGGCAAAAGGCCAGCTGAAGTGCTCTCTGAGCAGCTAAGCACAATTTAAAGACATTTCAGCTGGATCATGGGCGGCTACTAAGGGAAAATTTATCTACTGAAATTTTTGCATCTATAAGTGCCACTGGTTGCCTGCACTGCATAGTAGTGCACACTGGAGCACTGAGGTGTGCTACATGTAAACAGATGAATATAGCAGAGCAGTGGCTGGCCACCTAACTCTGTAGAGCTATGTAAAAACAAGTGCAAAACCACTCAAATATAGGGTTTATGTAGCAACAATGAGCAAACTGAACTAAATTTAACCAATAAAAAAGCTCAAAACTGAGCCTGTGCCAGCAACCTCCAATCAGAGGAGTCCTAACTGCACTCTCCTGCCACAAGGGTGCAGGGGGCCTCTCCAACAAAAGATAGCCTGGTTTAGTGCTCAGTTTTGAAAAACAGAGCCAGATTCAGAGGTCTGAATCTAGTTTATGCTAGAACAGACAAAAAGTGCAACAAATCAGCAAGACCAGTTTTAAAAATCAGCAGTATAGCAAAAAATAAAGTTTAAAAATGAAAAAATACAGTATAAAATTGCACTTATGGTTAGCAGAATGCAACAAATTCCTTAGATTATGCGTGTGTCTGTGTGTTTGTGTAGCTATAATGTAATCAAAACCAACATACATGGCATTAATGCATTACCTATAATTCTCAAAAATCAATGTAACAAGTCACATGCATATTAAATATAGATTTTTTTTAATATATTGCCCCTTTAATTACATTAAAATACTCAGACTAGTACAGTGTAAGACTTTTAGGAATCCCATTCTTAGTCTTAGCCTTGATCAGAATTCTTATACAGAACCATGAGAATATTTGGCACTTTCCTTAGATTCCAAAAATTAGGATTGCATTATTCAGCTGGCATTTATTCTTATTTTTATGAGGGCAGTTTACTTTTTGTCACCAGATAGTTGATTAGCATTCATAATGTCAGACATAAATATCCTCAATAGCCTGTCACAGTGGTCATGGAGAAAAGTGAAAGGATGAGGGTTGCATTTTCGGAGAAAAGTGAGAGGATGAGGGTTGCATTTTCCTTATCTGGAGTTGGTATATACATGCACATGTATATATATATATATATATATATATATATATATATATATATATATATATATATATATATATATATATATACACACACACACACACGACATCTGGCAACCTGGAAAGTCCAACTGGGTAGGGATTACCCATTTTCAGTGGAGGCCTGGTGAGAAAAGCTCCACAAAATGACAGACAGAGAGAAAAATAATTTCATATGGGCAATGAACAAAGTGAAATTATATATGAGGATAAGTGACAAAACAATATATAAGTTATACAAAATACATAGCAGGATACAGGATTTTACTAGCAAGATTATAGATACAATTTAGATGCTCGTTAAAGGTGATACAGACGAAGGACAGGATAAGGTAAGAGAATACGAAAGTATAAAGGTGGAAAGTACCAGTTAGCAAGGTTGTATACATTTTGGAGAGCAGTGTGACAGGACAAAGTGTATAAGGTACAAGTCTAGGAAGTCAGTAGGACTGGAGGATATCAAAGCAAGACAAAACAATAGCTAGGTAGGAGAAGAACATGAGCACATCCTGAATTTGGAAAGATGTTCTTTAAGGAGGGTCTTGAAAGTTTGGTGGTAAGGGACTTGCCTAATAGATAGTGACAAGTTGTTCCAGGATTTGGCTACACAGTAACAGTACAGCTTGAGACCACTGACCTCGGTGGTTTATAAATAGACAGACATTGTTTATCAGAAGAGCATAGTTCCTGATGAGGAAGATCATATTGCAAAATGGAGGAGATGGCAGGGGAAAGTAGGGGGTTGTTGAGTAATTTTTGAGCTAGTAGCAGCTGGTTCATGTGTAGTTGGAGTGGAAGTTGAAAGCCAGTTACGCAGTTTAATAGATAGGCAGTGATGAGACTTGTGAGGCTGACCAGTGGAAAATTTTGCTATTTTGTTGTAGCATTGGCTAAGTTTAGTTTTCTCGGAGGAGTTCAGATTAGTTAGAACAGGAAATGCATAAAGAAGGGAAGGCAAGTGGTATGTGGTGGTGAGTTTAGCTTTAGTGGAGTTGAATAGGAATTGTTTAACCCTATATAACATTCCGCATTTTTGATGGGTCGATTAGTGTTATTTATGTGCAAGTCAAATCTGAAATGGTCAATAGTGACACCTTGTAGTTTAGAATGAGGAAAGACCTAAATGGCTGACTTGTTTAGTGATGAAATTCTGAAGTTTAGTTTGTCAAGAGAATGTTGTTTAGGAAAGAATAACAAGTGCTTTGTCTTCTTGGGATTAAGTAAGAGCTGATTATTGGCGAGTCAGGCTTCAATGGAGTTAAACGCACCTTGTGTTAAAGTCTGTCGTTGAGTAAGGTTCTTAGAACAGCAGCTTAGAGTAGAGTCATCAGCATACTGGATTAGAGTTGCATGTTTACAAACAGATGAAACGTTTTTAATAAATATATTAAAGAGTTGACGGCCTAGGATGGAGCCCTGTGGAACACCAGTTTTGACAGGTAGATAAGGTGACTGAATTGAGTCCCATTTGATGGCTGTTAGATAAATAACTGGAGAACCATTGTAAGGTATTGTCCGTAGAGCCAAGGAAAGAAAGGTGAAGATAGTAGTTGATGATGAGAGACAATATATAGTTCAGTGATGCAGAGAACATACCCCAATGCAAGAAAAGCAGTGTTTTTCAAACATGAGAGTGTTTTGATTAGTGATCTCCCAAGGCTTTACTTGGTTTGGTTTTGAATAAGCTTGAGTGAATTAAATGAGAGATGAATATTCATTGTGAATCCCTTTATGAGTTTAGTCACATGATGCATTTTCCTGGTGGGTTGAAAGAATGACACTGTAACTGATCTGTTTAAGAGGCCTTGTAAATAAAAAAAAATAGGTATAACGCAATGTCCTTATGGTCTTCATTATAAGTTTTTTCAGAATCTGTTGCATTTGCATCTACCTAGTGCAGTTTTTTTTTTTGGAAAGGGACCATTGTGCCTTTGATAGATATGTCACGATGTATATTATGGGAAGAAGCTCACAGGTACCTGCTCAATACGGTGCCATGTATCTACTAGTAAGGTACTAACTGATCATTATTGCTACATAAAGAGGGTAGGTAGCTTGATACAGCAAAATATGGACGTCAATGCCTCAGCAAAGTTGAAGCAGTAAGGAAGAAGTCCCTGGAGGTGTGGGGATGCCAGCTGAGTCAAGGTAAAAGGTACAGTCATATTTGGCAAAGTAATTTCAGTTCAGAGCTGGAATTAAGGACTAACTACGGCCTGCAGCCAGTTGTTTATAAGGATGGAAGAGACTAAAAAGGTATCATGAAAATTGTTACATAGGATTCTGAGCAGCAATTGTGGCATTTTTCATTTTATTTGGATACTGTATTCCAAACTATATAGTAATCATATGTGCTATAGCATGCATGTATGACTGTATGACTGCATGATGACAAATGCACTCAAGACACAGTGCACTAGAGGAACACAACTTGTCTCTACATGATATGTTCAAGGAATCAGAGCCACCATTCAACAGGTCTGAAGTTTTTAATCAGGTCTTATGTACACTATGGAGTACAGCAAAGGAAAGCTTGTGACTGAATACACAAGTATGTCCATCACAATGAGCAGTACCAGTTGTAGTCTGGATAACACTGCTCCCCACTTCACTACCTGCTGCTCAGCCCATGACCCACAATTACATCAATACCATTAGGTGACCCATCTGTGTTAAGTAATTTGACACATACCTATGACACAATGAATGCTACATAAAAGTAATTCCCTCATGAACAAGTTACAGCAGCCATGAAGACTACATAGTAAAAGCGGTGGAATTTGTTAAAGATGATGTTGAATGTTTGCAGCTTCAGACTAGTGTGGCACCATATGTCAACCAGTATGATGACAGGCTACAAGCAGCAAAATGTGGGTGCAAGACAGAGGTTGTTGTAATGTGTGCAAAGCTGCCTACTGCTGTATTGGGCAATAATTGGTGTGTGAAGCTGCAGACTCAAGTGTAACATGTCTACAATGTGTAATGTGTCTACAATATGTAATGTGTCTGCAATATGTAATAATGTATCTACAATATGTAATGTGTCTGCAATATGTAATGTGCCTACAATATGTAATGTGTCTGCAATATGTAATAATGTTTCTACAATATGTAATGTATCTGCAATATGTAATGTGCCTACAATATGTAATGTGTCTGCAATTTGGAAAGTGCCTGCAATATGTAATGTGTCTTCAATATATAATGTGTCTGCAATATGTAATGTGTCTGCAATATGCAATGTGCCTACAATATATAAAATGTGTCTGCAATATGGAAAGTGCCTACGATATGTAATGCATCTTCAATATGTAATGTGTCTGCAATATGTAATATGTCTGCAGTATGTAATGTGTCCACAATATGTAATGTGCCTACAATATGTGATATTGTGCCTACTATATGTAATGGTCTGCAATATGTAATGTGCCTACAATATATAATGTGTCAGCAATATGTAATGTGTCTACAATATGTAATATGTCTACAATATGTAATATGTTTGCAATATGTAATGTGCCTACAGTATGTAATAGTGTGTCTGCAATTTGTAATGTCTCTGCAATATGTAATGTGTCTGCATTATGTAATAATGTGTCTGCAATATGTAATGTGCCTACAATATATAATGTGTCTATAATATGTAATGTGTCTATATCATGTAATAATGTGTCTAGAATGTGTAGTGTGTCTGCAATATGTAATGTGTCTATAATATGTAATGTGTCTATAATATATATAATGTGCCTACAATATGTAATGTGTCTACAATATGTAATAATGTGTCTACAATATGTATGTAATGTGTCTATAATATGTAATAATGTGTCTACAATATGTAATGTGTCTACAATATGTAATAGTGTGTCTACAATATGTAATATGTCTGCAATATGTAATGTGCCAACAATATGTAATAATGTATCTTCAATATATAATTATGTGTCTACAATATGCCTGTACTGTTGCTGCAGATAGATGTACTGTACTTACTCTAGGTATATCCATGGCAATTTAGGATGCTCACAGGCATCATACAGCAGACTGTTTATTGTGCATTCAATGAACTGCACTGCCTAATGCATATGGACCTCTGTGATAATACTGCTAATTGACTTGTGTGGTAATACTGCTTTCAAAGATTTGAGTGTGTCATACAATACTATCACCAGTGAAAGCAATGGTTACCACATGTGGCCATGTTTGTTGTAGTAAGGTCACTGCAGGCACCATGTGCTGTATTCAATGTGCAGACTCATTGTTGTCAGACATACTGCATGTTGTTTGCAGCATGCCTTTGCACTGAAACCCATCCACTGTCTTTAGAAAATACTAATAAAACATGACATAGAAGCAGTTTTGTTGATCTTCATGCTGACAAGATGCTGAAATATGAGCCCCCCAGTCTTAGAGTGGAAGAACCTGGTGATCCCATTCCACAATAGAGAACCTCAAGATGTGTATCTGGACCTTCCCATTGGCTGTGTTAATGATTATACAAAAGTAAAGGAAATAAATCTTGGCCCACCCACATAATAACATTTTTTTCCTGAATAAAGGTTTCCTTTATTGGAATGGCCATACAAAGGATGATGAATTCTGTATTTCTTTGCCAGAAGTAGCAGTTCGGATTGCCAGGGTAGTTTGAGTTTCTTTGCTGAAAAAACTAATGAGTGACAATCTGCCCTCTAATACTTTGTTGAAAAAAAAATTATAAAATAAAATTTCCCTTCTAATATTACCAAGATCAAAACCCATACATGTGGTGAAATGTTTCTCATGGTATGCAGGCCTATAGCTGGATATTTCATATGGCACAGAAACACCCTCACTGACATCAACAGCAGCACTTATTTTTTGTTTTTCTGGACTCTGCCATCATCCAGAGGGAAAGTGGAATGTCTGTGAGGACGACATCACAGTAGTAACTTTAACTGAGGAGAAGAAAAGACATCAAAACCACAAGTGAAAGACCTCTGATATATGTGCCAGCTGGCCTTCCAAAGAGTATGTCTGAATACAAGTAAACAATACAAAGATTGTTATTTAAGACATAATATGTATCTATCTGGCTACCTATCTAAGACATGACCCCTATCTATCATATAATTGACCTATAACCAATGTGCATCACATTGTGCCAGCCCTAGGATATCCTGGGTGTACAGGAGTCATATAACAAAGTTCCAGAGCCCTGTGAGGCAGTGGCTGCTCCAGCTCATCAGGAAAATGTGCATTATTTGTCTACTTCTATGTCATTCTTTAGGGAAAAACTTAAATTAGGGGCAAAAAGAGACTGTAATCTAACTTATAATAGTGAGAAACTTCTGGAAATTTGACAATCAAGCTTGGAGGGCAACTGGTTTGATGATCTGATGTCTACAGGGCCTGTGGGGCCTACAATACTCCTTGAACTACAAACACTGTGAACTCTGCCAAATCATTGTTCAAAGTGCAGTGCACAAGCAGTAATGACACCTGTCAGTCACAGAGGAAGAAGAAAATGAATGAGATGAGAAACAGCGAGGAAGAGATAGACAAAGGTAGACCCACACGGGCCTGCACTTCCATCCGTGCTACTAGCAAATGTTCATTATTAGATAAGCAATTGCACTACTTAAGACTGGAGCAAACTACTAAAAATAAGGTGAGACACTGCTCTGTTCTTATTTTCACTGCTAAACTCTAATACAAACGGCAGTGCAGTATATCTGGAAGGGCTCTCATTATTCAGAACAGACAGAATACAGTCTCTCAGTGGGAAATCACATGGGGAAGAGGTATGTATCTATGTAAACAACCTATGGTGGTCTGCTATCTGACAGATAACCTCTACCCACTGCTCTGAAAACAGAGTTTATGTCACTAAAGTGCAGACTCTTCTACTTGCAAAGGGAATTTAATGGTGCAAGCATTGCAGCTATATACATCCCTCTCTTTGCTAATACAAATGATGCATTGGCTACCCTACACAAGTAGATCAGTGGTTTGCAAAATCAGAATCCAGAAAATGTACACATAATAGCAGGAGACATCAACCAGGCCAACCTGAAGTCAGTCCTTCCTCACTATTACCAACATGTGGATTTTGTAACCAGGGCTGAGAACACACTGGATAAAGTTTACATCAGTGCTAAACTGGCATTCTTGCATTGCCTCATCCACACATAGGCAACTCAGACCATATCTCCATCATGTAAGTTCCAGTGTACAGACCATTATTAACCAGACAGAAGCCCTGAAAAACACAAATAAGGGTATGGCCGGAGGGAACAGTCTCAGAACTCCAGGACTGCTTAGAATGCACAGACTTGAATTTGAGCGGCAGTCACTGCAAATCAGCAAATCAGCTTGGAGGAGTACACATAATCTTTGTTGGGTTACATATCCAAATGTGTAGATGATGTAACAGTCAACAAGTGCATCATCACGCGGGCCAACTATGAAGATTGGGGAAAGATGGGTGAAGGCTGCCAGCCTAGTCAAATAGAATTTGATACATAATTCTATCATTTGTATATGTACATGTAAAATACAGGCTTGTGTTCTTAAATGAAACAAAACACTGTAAAATGTGAACTTCAAGATTGTTGCAACATTGCCATCTGATGTAAGGAAAACCAAACCAAGCATTTCAAATGTTCTTTGAAGTTACAATTACCTAAATGGTGGTGCCGAAGCAGCTGGCTGAACACATTCTTTCTATTGTCTTAACTTAAGGAATAATTGCTAGAGTATACATGTGAAATGTCTTTTATTGTTTAGTTTCCTGAGCAGGTGTTAGATTGCAAAATAATGCAGTTTGTTGGCCTAGGAACTCCAGACTAAGTGTCAAAATGATGTAATGTGTATAGTAATGTGTATACTGGAAAAACCTAAGTGTCAAAATGATTTAATCTGAGAGGGCTTTAGCAGAGCTGTTTGTTAGTGAGTTTAAAAACTATTGTTGAGTGAGAGACTGTAAGCATTTTGTCTTGGACCATCAACCCCAGCACTGATTATGCTCTTTATGTATGTAAGTAACATTATAGCACTGTGTTTTCTCTTAAGAATAGCTAAATATTAGAAAGTTAGATTAAGTGTTTTTCTTTGAGATCAGACCTGTCCTACTGTTTTATTTTAAGTTTCTGTGTGATCTCTAAACTCTTAGATATCTCTGTGATGTAGTAGCATTGTCTTGTGTTTTAATTATTTATTATTAAATATTTTAAAAGCCTTTATCTGTGGCTGGTTTGTGTAGAGATAAGTAAGCTCTAGAGTACATTGAATGTTTATATAGTTTATTGTAATAAGCCACTCCAATAAGCCTTAGACTGAATAGTCACATTACCAATTGGATAATAATATTGCACAGTAATAATTGGACACCCTTTCAAGGGCCTTTGGGTAGCTGATAATTGTCAGCTGATGGTGGTTGTAATTACTACTGTATAGTCTGGGTAAAGAGGCACAGCTAGAGAATCTGTGTCAGCCTTTCCCAGGAGTGTCTGTGAAGTTGTATAAATACTTATCTCAAATTATGGGTGTGTGTCCGCTACCTGGACAGGGACATGAAGCACTGGTTGGACAGAGAGGATACTGGAGGTTATCTTGCCAGCTAGGCTGAGATCTGGACCTTATAGCTGTGCCAGTGGGGAGTCTTATTGGGGACCTGGAGAGCAAGGGAGCAACCAGCCCCAGACTGACTGTGATCACTGTGTGCACTTAAGGGAAATTTTACTTTACTGTGTGTATTTGTTATCCTTTCCTCTTCTATGAGACAACCTCCCCTGGTGCTGGTGGTGAGGATTAAGGCTCCTTGATTGCTGGGCCAGGGCTTGGTTGTCACATATCTGGTGGCAGTGGTTAGGATAAGATATCCTCAAATATCTGGTGGCAGTGGCTGGGATAAGATATCTTCACATATCTGTTTGGCAGTGGTGGGATATCCACATCACATATTAACTAGTTGCAAATACTAATTGGCTTGTAGTGGTGTGGGTAGAGTGAATTCTGTAGCTTATGTACAGTGATCTCTGAAGGTGTTTTGTACTCTAAATTAGCCACACAGTGTATACTCAGAGTTCTGATCACAATTGTTTTATTTCTTTTGTTAGCTTAGTTAGTCAGGGTGAGCAGGCAGCATGTCAGCAGAGGAGTATGGAAAGCTGACAAGGAGCCAGCTGGTGGAGATGTGCCAGGCTAGGGGACTGGTACATGTAAACCTGACTAAGGCAGACCTGATTGCAGCCTTGGTTACACCTGCATCAGAAAATAGCATCCAGAAGGACAATCAGACTGGCAGTGGAGATACAATATCCTCGGAGAATGGACAGCTCAACCTTTCTGCAGTGGACTTAAAAATCCAGCTGGAGCTAATGAGACTTGAGCTGGAGGCCAGGCGTTTGCAGACAGAAGCCGAAGAAAAGGAGCATCAGAGGAAGCATGAGAGGGAAATGCTGACCCTTCGCCAGAGCCATGGAGGTAATGGGGAAGGGGGTAACTGGACCCCAGAAGCACAACAGGTCAGTAAATTTCTTCCACAATTTAAAGAGGGGGATAATTTTGATAGTTTCAGTCACATGTTTGAAAGGGTACGCAAACACTATAGTGTTGACGAAAGGCTCTGGTTACAGCTCCTGACCCCCTTACTCCATGGGAAAGCTGTAACTTGTATATCACAAATGTCTGACTCTGTCTGTTTTGATTATACTGCTGTAAAGAAATGTCTTTTAGAATGTTTTAAGCTAACAACTAAAATGTATAGGAAAAAGTTTTGTGAGCATAGACGGAAGGCAGATGAAAATGTATGCGAATATGTTGCTGAACTGAGCACTTATTTTCATAGCTGGGTGAGTGGATGTCAGGCCACCACTTTTGAAGGGCTGGCAGATGTTTTGGTGAGGGAACAAGCTCTTAGCACTTTGCCTGAGGACATGAGGCTCTGGTTAGCTGATAGACAATGTGCTACTTCAGATGAGCTGGGAAGAAGGGAGACCTATACATGGTCAGCAGGGCAGCCCTGCACAGGAAGGAGACCACCAGTACTGTTCAGGGGACTAAAGGAACCCATTGTGGGCAGCACAGACTGTCCCAACAGAATCTGCCAGTAGCAGGGGAACCCACTAGTCCAGGTACACATCCAGGAGCTAGGGTTAAATGCTTTGAATGCAACCAGTGGGGCCATGTGGCATACAGGTGTCCATGGAGGCAAGGTGGGGAACCAAAGGTGAGGGAGACAGTAAGCGGGCAAGACAAAATGCCAATAGTGGGTTGTCTTGAGACAACAGGGGTATGAAAATACCATCCTGCAAATGTCCTAAGAGGGAAGGATTTGGATGAGGCAGTCCCATGTACTTATGCAGTTATACACAGTGAAGCTAGGAGACAAGCATGTGGGTCTGGTAGCCTGGGGGATACTCCGACACACTACATACTTGCAGCCAGGACTGGTGAGGTGGTTACTTCAGGGAGTGAGCTATGATGTAGCAGTGAGACTGAAGGTGTGCCATGGCTGCTTGTGGGTACTGATGTTCCCTTAGACAGGGTAACTGCAAAGGTAGAGGTGAGTAGTTATACCCAGGCTGACAGTGAGCACCACTGTCAGAGGATGCCAGACTTCCTGTGGGAGGGAGAGCTGGGAAGGGTTACAAAGAGGGAGATGAGACAGGCTCAGCTCTCAGACCCTACACTGCAAGGCCTGAGGCAGGTAGCTAGGGAGGCACCTGATTCTCAAGGCAGGTGGAAATCTGTATAATAAAACAAAGGGTTACTATACAGAGAGTGGTCCCCTGAGGGAGGGCTAGAAGGTGAGAGAGTACAGCAGTTGGTAGTGCCTAGAGCTTACCATCTTGTGCTTCTAGCTATAGCCCATGATATTCCCTTTGCAGGTCATATGGGCATAAAATGTACAAATAGATGTATTATGCAAATCTTCTATTGGCCTGGAATTTCCAGAGATGTAACAGGGTGGTGCAGGTCCTGTGAGCAGTGCCAAAAGGTAGGCAAGGCAGGAGACAAAGTGAGAGCTCCTTTGATGCCTTTGCCTGCGATTGAGTAGCCATTTCAGAGGGTAGCTATGGATATTGTGGGTCCCCTGAGTAACCCAAGTTCTACAGGGAAAAAGTATATCCTAATGGTTGTAGATTATGCTACACGATACCCTGAGGCAGTGCTGGCATTGTCCTCCATTGAGGCAGAGAAGGTGGCAAATGTTTTGTAAGAGATTTTCAGCAGGGTGGGATTCCCAAAAGAAATACTGACTGACTGAGGTGCCAATTTCATATCAGACCTGCTAGCTTGTCTGTGGAAGTCCTGTGGGGTGAAGCACATGAAGACCACCCCCTACTATCCCTAGACTAATGGTCTTGATGAGAGGTTAAACTCTACAATCAAGTCCATGCTACTGGCATTTGCATATCAGTTTAAGAGGGAGTGGGACAAATATTTGCCCCATCTGTTGTTTGCTTACAGAGAGGTTCCCCAGGAATCCACAGGTTTTTCACCCTTTGAGTTGCTGTATGGGCATAGGGTGAGGAGACCTCTAGATTTAATTTGAGATGAGTGAGAAGGTGAGTATGAGTCTCACAAGGAGTCTGTTGTGGCATATGTCCTAAACATCAGGACAAGGCTCAGGGAACTCATGGGCTTGGCCCAGGAGAACCTGGCAGAAGCCCAACAATAGAAAAAGGTGTGGTATGACAGGAATGCTTGAGCTAGAGAATATGCTGTGGGGCAGCAGGTAATGGTTCTCATTCCTGTCAGACACAACAAGCTGCAAGCAGCTTGGGAGGGACCCTACAAGGTGGTAAGAAATGTAAGTGATGTTAATTATATGGTGGAAGTGCTAGGCAGATGGCAGGGGCACAAATTGTACCATGTTAACATGATGAAACCTTACCATGATAAGGAGGCCTTGTTCTGAGCATTTGCAGTGGATTGCAGGAGGAGTCTGAGAATGATCACTGGGAATGATCTCCTCAGTGAGGCTCGGGCTGACACCTCGGTGGAAGGGGTAGCAATGTCCCAGCAGCTATCTCCTACCCAGGTTCGAGAAATCAGAGCAGTGTTGCAGGAATTTGGTGACATGTTCACTGGGAAACCAGGTAGCACCCACCCGGTGCAGCACCAGGTGGCTACAGGACCCCAAATGCCTATTAGGCAGGCTCCTTATAGGGTGCCTGAGAGAGTCAGACAGACTCTGAGGGAGGAGGTACAGGAGATGTTGGAACTAGGGGTGATTCAACAGTCCAACAGTCCCTGGGCCTCACCAGTGGTGTTGGTGCCAAAGAAGGATGGCAGAACCAGGTTCTGTGTGGATTACAGGAAATTAAATAGTCACACAGAGTCAGATGCTTACCACATGCCTAGGACAGATGAGGCTCTAGAGCAGCTGGGTGGAGCTAAGTATCTTACAACCATTGATCTTACCAATGGTTACTGGCAGGTGCCCTTGATTCCTAGTGATAGAGAGAAATCAGCCTTTATGACTCCTTTTGGCTTATATGAGTTTATAGAGATGCCCTTTGGGATGAAGAATGTCACAGTGACTTCCCAGAGGCTGGTGGATAATATCCTAGCAGGAGCAGGAGGGTTTGCCCTTGCTTACCTAGATTATATTGCCATCTACAGCCCATCATGGCCAGAGCACCTTCAGCATGTCAGGGAGGTGCTGGGAAGACTACAGAGGGCAGGGATGACCATTAAGCTGAGCAAATGTCAGGTGGGTATGGCATAGGTCTCCTACCTAGGACATAGAGTGGTGAGTGGTAAGATAAAGCCAGAACCTGCCAAAGTGGAAGCTATTCAGACATGGCCTGCACCTGTTACCAAAAAGCAGGTGAGGGCATTCTTAGGGACAGCAGAGTACTACAGAAAGTTCGTCCCCAGTTATAGTACCATAACTGCTCCCCTCACAGACATGACAAGGAAGAACAGGCCAGATAAGGTAGTGTGGACCCCAGCATGTGAGCAGGCATTTCAGAAGCTTAAAGAACCTTTGGGAGGACCCCGTGTGTTAGCCAATCCAGATTACAGCAAATAATTTGTTGTGCAAGTGGATGCTTCAAACCATGGTGTGGGGGCTGTACTTAGCCAGATTTCTTCAGAGGGAGAAGAGCACCCAGTGGTTTATCTCAGTCGTAGGCTCCAACCTAGGGAGGAATGCTATGCAGCTGTAGAAAAGGAATGTCTAGCCATAGTGTGGGCCCTGCAAAAACGTCAGCCTTATCTATATGGAAGAAAATTCACTGTAATGACATTACAACCCTCTAACATAGTTAAACAGAGCCAGTCAGCAAAATGCAAAATTGCTAAGATGGAGCCTGGGGTTGCAAGCATATATGTCAGTGCAGCACCACAGTGGGAGTAGCAATGCCAATGCAGATGGGCTCTCAAGACAGGGAATGGGGTGAGGTACCCTCAGATAGACCAAACCCTCTCAAGTGGCATTTCTCAAGGGTCACTTGAAAAACTAGCTTGAGTTCTCCAGGGGGGAAGAGATGTGAAGATTGTGGAAAAAAGGGCGAAAGCTGCCAGCCTAGTCAAATAGAATTTGATAACATAATTCTCTCATTTGTATATATAAATGTAAAATACAGGCTTGTGTTCTTAAATGAAAGAAAGCACTCTAAAATGTGAACTTCAAGATTGTTGCAACATTGCCATCTGCTGTAAGGGAAACCAAGCCAAGCATTTCAAATGTTCTTTGAAGTTACAATTATCTAAATGGTGGTGCCGAACCGGCTGGCTGAACATATTCTTCCTATTGTCTTAACTTAAGGAATAATTGCTAGAGTGTACATGTGAAATGTCTTTTATTGTTGTAGTTTCCTGAGCAGGTGTTAGATTGCAAAATAATGCAGTTTGTTGGCCTAGGAACTCCAGACTAAGTGTCAAAATGATGTAATGTGTATACTGCGAAAACCTAAGTGTCAAAATGATGTAATCTGGGAGGGCTTTAGCAGAGCTGTTTGTTAGTGAGTTTAAACACTATTGTTGAGTGAGAGACTGTAAGCATTTTTGTCTTGGACCATCAACCCCAGCGCTGCTTATGCTCTATATGTAAGTAGGATTGTAGCACTGTGTTTTCTATTAAAAATAGCTATAGATTAGAAACTTAGATTAAGTGTTTTTCTTTGACATCAGACCTGTCCTACTGTTTTATTTTAAGTTTCTGTGTGATCTCTGAACTCTTAGATATCTCTGTGGTGTAGTAGTATTGTCTTGTGTTTTAATTATTTATTATTAAATATTTTAAAAACCTTTACCTGTGGCTGGTTTGTGTAGAGATAAGTAAGCTGTAGAGTACATTGCATATTTATAGAGTTTATTGTAATAAGCCACTCCAATAAGCCTTAGACTGAATAGTCACATTACCAATTGGATAATAATATTGCACAGTAATAATTGAACACCCTTTTAAGGGCCTTTGGGTGGCTGATAATTGTTAGCTGGTGGTGGCAGTAATTACTAACGTATAGTCTGGATAAAGGAGCACAGCTAGAGAATCCATGTCAGCCTTTCCCAGGAGTGTCTGTGAAGTTGTATAAACACTTATCTCAAAGTTTGGGTGTGTATCAGCTACCTGGACAGGGACACGAAGCACTGGTTGGGCAGAAAGAGTACTGGAGGTTAGCTTGCCAGCTAGGCTGAGATCTGGACCCTATAGCTGTGCCAGTGGGGAGTCTTATTGCAGACATGGAGAGCAAGGGAGCAACCAGCCCCAGACTGACTATGATCTCTGTGTGCACTTAAGGGAAATTGTGCTTTACTGTGTGTATTTGTTATCCTTTCCTCTTCTATGAGACAACCTCCCTGGTGTTGGTGGTGAGGATTGAGGCTCCTTGATTGCTGTGCCAGGGCACGGTCATCACATCAACCCCAAACCCTGGTTCACAAGTAGAGTATATGAACTCCTGAACGTAAATAATGCTGCCTTCGAGGACGGAAACAAAGATGAGCTTTGGCATGCCTGGGTGAACATAAAAAAATATGTGAGAGAGGTAAAAAGGACATATGGTCAGAAACTCCAAAATCATTTCTCTGATGAAAAGGATACAGGGTGACTGTGGCAAGGAGCTCAGGCCAAAACTGATTACAAGCTTACTTCTTCTTGGTGTGGAGATAACACTGAATTCCTGAACAAGCTCAACATATATTTCAGCAGGTTTGAAGAAGCAAACAGCACAAAACCAATGAAAGCTCCAATAAGCCAGAATGAGGAAGTTCCTAGCCAAAATCCAACTGACATCCCTGAGGAGGATAAATCTGAGGAAAAGCGGCTGGTCCTGATAACATTCTCAGAAGGGTCCTAAGTGATTGTCCTGGGCAATTGACAAATGTACTCACAGATAAATTGAATACCTCACTGAAACAGGCAATTTCTTCCAGGTGCTTCAAGAACACCACCATAATACCGCTGTCTAAGAAGTCTTCACCAACGGACTTTAATGACTACTGCCCTGTGGCTCTCATCTCCACAGTAATGAAATGCCTAGAAAGGCTGGCCAAGGACCACTTAATATCTAGACTTCTGTCATCCTTGGACCCACTCCAGTGTGTGTACAAACCAAATCTATCCATGGTAATTGCTATTTCACTGGCACTCCATCTATCGTTGGACCACCTGGATAACAACAACAGCTATGTGCACATGTTGTTCATTGATTTCAGTTTGACATTCAGCACAGTCACACCTCAGCAATTGTCAGGGAAGCTAACTCAACTAGGTTCCTGGGAGTAGGTAGTGTATCAAAAGATGTTGGACTTAGGACTAATACAGGAATCTAAAAGGGTCTGGGCTTTAATCTTGTGCTGGTTCAAAAACAGGCTCTGAGCATCAAGCTTTCAGTACACTATAGAAATTTAAATAGCCATACAGAATCAGATGTGTCCTCCATGCCCAGGACAGATGAAGCTGTAGACTGGATGAGAGAGGCCTTGTATAAGGTTATTAATGACCTCTGAGCTAATGGCAGATACCTCTGACAGCTATTGCAAAGGGGAGCTCAACATTTGTAAACTTATTTTGGTTGTATGAATTAATGAAATTGTCTCTTTTGTAAGATATTCTTAAAAATGCAATGAGTAAAAATACTTTTCTCTTGTGGTTATTGCATGTGAAATATGTATATACTGTATGCTGAAAAGAAATTGTAAATTAAAGTTATGGTTAATTACCACCCATATGTGAAGGCACAGATGAGCATCATTCCTTTACAAAACATAAAATCTTTCTTTGTTTTGTAAGTTAATGGGTGTGCATAAGTGTGTGTGTGTGCGTGTGTGTGTTTTAAACTCCAGTTGTTATAAGATGATTAAGGATTGTTACTCAGTGCTGTTTTCAAATACATATGCAGTCATGTGACCTGTTACCAAAAGGTTCAGCACAGTTATTTCAGTAACATACTAAATGTCCACATAAAGCTATAAGCTTTGTCTATTTTTATGTCATGACCTTGTAAAGAAATATAGTCCAAACGCTAATTAATAATGTAATATGTTGTAACATAAACAATTTTATAATGTTTATTTCACTTTGTTCAGAAACAATATTCAGAATCTATAATTATTGAACAATATGAAGAAAGATGTAAACTGAATAGGAGAAACCTTCAGAAAATGAACAACCAGTAAAAGATGACAAGCACAATTAGATTTACTTTTCATATACACTACATGGTGTTTTACTCCTATAGTATAGATAACTTCTTTACAAAATTTCTTATCACTTCTTAATTCATTGCTCAGGTTTACACTCTTCTTTTCAGTGTTTGCTCATTAATACAGACATAATATTTTGTGTTAATATCAGGTCTCAGTATAATTATATAGCCCTTTGGAAAAAATATGCACACAAGTAAACCTAGTGTAGACATGATAATAGCAAAAATCTCTACAGCTACCATGTATTTCCCCTTTGTGCTGAGGTAGGCTGGGATAAAGGCAAACCACACAGACACAAATATAACCATGCTGAAAGTAATGTATCTGGCTTCATTAAAGCGATCTGGCAGATTTCTAGCCAGGAATGCCACTACAAAACATATATTACCCAGCAGCCCCATGTATCCCAGCATGCACCAAAAAGCCACAGTGGATCCTTCATTGCATTCAATTAATATCTGTCCTGGCTGTAAACTATAGTTTTTTTCTGGGTATGGAGAAAAAAATGCAAGCCAGGACATGCAGATAATAACCTGCACAAACGTGCACAGTGTTACTGTCATGTAAGTGAGCTGGGGACCCATCCATCGTTTCCTGTGGGTATTAGGCTTTGTTGCTCTGAATGCAATAACTACAATAATGGTCTTGGCAAACACACAAGACAAGGAAAGAGCAAAATTTGTGCCAAACACAGCCTGCCGCAATCTGCAGGTCACCTTATTAGGATGGCCAATAAAAAACAGTGAACACAGGAAGCAGAATAGAAGTGACACCAGTAGCAGGAAGCTGAGGTTCCGGTTGTTGGCTTTGACAAGAGGTGTTTTTCTGAACCTGATAAAAATAATAAGAACACCAGCTGCTTGCAGAGACCCGAACATTGTGATAACGACCAGTGCAGCTCCTAGAGGCTCTTCATAGGAAAGGAACACCATGGACCTGGGAATACACCTGTCCTTCCTTACATTTGGCCATTCTTCTAATGAGCAGGTGAGGCAGTTTGCTGAATCTGCAAAGTAATTTAAAAAAAGAGTAAGTAAACAGACACATGCCAAAAGAACAATGCATACTACTGACGTTTAAGCTAATTTGTTTAGATAGCAAAGTAAGATGTACAAAACAGTGCCACAACCAGTACTCCTACATGGCATATAAACCTGGGCAGGGAAGGCAGAGCAGCTGAGGAAATCAGAGGTGATGGAAATGAAGTGCCAGAGACAGGAGGCAGAATGCACTCTATGGGCTGATGAAGAAATTGTGACTTCAGAGCAGAAGCCAAAGTAGTTACAGTTGTAGAGAGGACCAGTGATGGCAGTTTAAGCACATGTGCAGGAAAGCAGAAGATGATTTTGTGATAAAGATTTGGGATCATCAGAAAGAAGACAAGAGGAAATTGGGACATCCAGCCAAAAGATGGATGGACTGCATGGGAGAAGCCCTGCAGTAGGCAGGCAGGACTATCAAAGAAGGTAGGCCAGTGGCACTAAATTGATAAATGAGGTGACAGTGGACATTATACCCTGCTCCTATACAGAACAAACATGGATTTGGATATAGTCATGATCAAGTTAATATCTGCATAGCAAAGAGCATATTTATTTTTCATTTACTCACTTTTGTTAATCAGATTACTCCTGCTAGGTGTGGCCTATTTTCCAGGAAACAAAAGTGAGTATTCATACTAACTAGAGTTAATTTGTACCATGACACCAGGGAAATTCCCCTATTAGATGGAAGAGATTCATTTGAAATCTGACTCTGGGAGAGTGTACACCATGGAGAGTACTGCTATGGAATCTAATAAGATATCAGATGATATGGTGATCATTATGGATTTGAAATGAGAAGGGGGTTACCCTTTGAATTTTTACAGGAATTTATTGGTGGTGGAGCTGATTCAAAGCCCAGTAACTGCTTACTGAGGAAAAAGTTTGGACAAAACTGAAGGTGAGTTAAATGGGTATGGTGTTTCCTTCTGAGGTGAGATTTGTAGGAGCTTTGGATCCCCATTTCTCAAAGCAGTATATCAGTATGTGTGCTGTGAAAGGAAGATCGGTGCCAGATGATAAACTACAGACTGTATCTGTTCTTCTTATAGTGTCAATGGAAGGGAATCAGTGGTGATATGCAGATGTGGTGGCATTTGCTACTACTGTTTAAATTGTTCCTCTAAATAGACATAATCTTTTGAACTTCCAAAAGCTAGAATGTAGAACAAAATGACAGTGACTTTTTAAATAATATATTGGAGCCTCTTAGGCTTACTGCCTAACAGCTGCAATCCCCTATGCATATAATTATAGAAAATTTCCCTTTGGGAAAAAAATATTCCTATGAGACTCTCTCTCTCTCCCCCTCTCTCTCTCTTTCTCTGATGTGATATTTATGCTTGAAAAAAATTAGCTTAGCAAAATATTTACCCCATACACTGATTTGTTTTTCATTCAATGTTTTGTTTCTGCAAGGAGACAGAGCATAGTCTTGCAATTTAGAAGTGATTTGTTACTGGTCATTGAAGTGAAACAAGTTTTGCTTTCTTATTGTTCTTTTGTGCTGGACATTAAAAAGTCTTTTGACCCCTTGGGGTTATGGACTGAGGAATGGAATACACTTGTTGACTTTAAGGGGTTGAAGGACAAAGTAAACATCTGAGTTATATGACGTTAAAAGTTGTACAGATACACTTTATTACAGTGTACAGATCAATATGTGCTATTTTGTGGGATGATCATGTTTTGAAACTTGTCCTAAAAGGAGATGTTCTGTCTGTGATGAGGAGTTTGCTTTCTGGCATTGAACTATGATAACAATGCTGACTTTAGGGTTGTTTTTACTGTACAGCTAGAAACTTTAGAAAAGTTAATTTCAGGAAAAAGATACTTCTCTTTAGAGACCTATCATACTATGAAAGTAGGGAGAAACAACCCTAGATGAGGGTGAAGGCGGACAGTTTGGGGACTGACTCAGAGGATTTTGGAACTCTGAAGAAGGTAACTAAACAGTAAATGCTGATATTTGTGTTGCTTCTTCTGAAAGCTAGTTTGAAGGTCTTGCCTCAAGGGACCCCTATAGGTTAAATGTTATGCTGATATTTGTGTTGTTTCTTCTGAAAACTAGTTTGGTGGTCTTGTTTCGAGGGACCCCTGTAGGTTAGTAGACGATGATGATGCTGTTGGAGATCTTCTTAGAAAATGAGAAAAAGAGTTGAAATCAAGTGTAAAAGGAAGGGCTGTGTTTATTTGTGACATGTCTTTCTATTCTATCCACTAATATTTATTTTTCATTTTTGTTTTTTTACATTCTTTTACTGGGAAAGTCTGACTGGACACAGATCCATTTTCAGTGGAGGCCCAGGGAGAAAAGCTCCAAAAAATACAATACATAAGAGAGATTTCAGCACACAATAAAGTAATTACAGGCAGTTGTAGTTAAACATAAAATAGGAATATAACATTTATTTTATTTATTTATTTAACTATGAATAAATTCTAGAAGGAACAAGACTGATACTTATTTTTTGATTAGATGACTCAGTTTGTATCAGGTATTTTCTTTTTACAGGATGTCAGATTTATTCCCTTACATGTTGGATTAAGGATTAAGACCAGATGGGGTAGGTTATCATTTAGATGTTTGGGTGACATAGTCATTTTGACATTATCATTTTATTTTAAAACAGCCTCATTATGGTATTGTATATTTTGTGGTGGACAAGGACAGAGTTTTAAGATGTGATCCTTTGCTATCTGGATAAGCACATTCACTTACTAATTAACTTAGCAGATTCACTTTTTAAATTGCCTCTATGAGGGAGAGGGGGCTGCATCTTAGAGAAAATTAACCATTTTGTAGATTTTGGTTCCATTATGTTGGGTGGGAGACTTGCCTAGTACTATTATTATGACTCAGTATTCCCATGGGTGGGAGACTTGCCTAGTACTATTATTATGACTCAGTATTCCCATGGGTGGGAGACTTGCCTAGTACTATTATTATGACTCAGTATTCCCATGGGTGGGAGACTTGCCTAGTACTATTATTATGACTCAGTATCCCCATGGGTGGGAGACTGGCCTAGTACTATTATTATGACTCAGTATTCCCATGGGTGGGAGACTTGCCTAGTACTATTATTATGACTCAATATTCCCATGGGTGGGAGACTTGCCTAGTACTATTATTATGACTCAGTATTCCCATGGGTGGGAGACTTGCCTAGAACTATTATTATGACTCAGTATTCCCATGGGTGGGAGACTGGCCTAGTACCATTATTATATCTCAGTATTCCCATGGGTGGGTGACTTGCCTAGTACTATTATTATGACTAAGTATTCCCATGTGTGGGAGACTTGCCTAGTACTATTATTATGACTCAGTATTCCCAAGGGTGGGAGACTTGCCTAGTACTATTATTATGACTAAGTATTCCCATGTGTGGGAGACTTGCCTAGTACTATTATCATGACTCAGTATTCCCATGGGTGGGAGACATGCCTAGTACTATTATTTTGATTCATTATTCCCATGGGTGGGAGACTTGCCTAGTACTATTATTATCACTCAATATTCCCATGGGTGGGAGACATGCCTAGTACTATTATTTTGATTCATTATTCCCATGTGTGGGAGACTTGTCTAGTACTATTATCATGACTCAGTATTCCCATGGGTGGGAGACTTGCCTATTACTATTATTATAACTCAGTATTCCCATGGGTGGGAGACTTGCCTTGCACTATTATTATGACTCAGTATTCCCATGTTCCATGTTTTAGTTCTATTATGTTGGGTGGGAGACTTGCCTAGTACTACTATTATGATTCAGTATTCCCATGGGTGGGAGACTTGCCTAGTACTATTATTATCACTCAATATTCCCATGGGTGGGAGACTTGCCTAGTACTATTATTATGACTCAGTATTCCCATGGGTGGGAGACATGCCTAGTACTATTATTATGACTCAGTATTCCCAAGGGTGGGAGACTAGCCTAGTACTATTATTATGACTCAGTATTCCCAAGGGTGGGAGACTTGCCTAGTAATATTATTATGACTCAGTATTCCCAAGGGCGGGAGACTTGCCTAGTACTATTATTATAACTCAGTATTCCCATGGGTGGGAAACTTGCCTAGTACTATTATTATGACTCAGTATTCCCATGGGTGGAAGACTTGCCTATTACTATTATTATGACTAAGTATTCCCATGGGTGGGAGACTTGCCTAGTAATATTATTATGACTCAGTATTCCCAAGGGTGGGAGACTTGCCTAGTACTATTATTATAACTCAGTATTCCCATGGGTGGGAAACTTGCCTAGTACTATTATTATGACTCAGTATTCCCATGGGTAAGAGACTTGCCTAGTACTATTATTATATCTAAGTATTTCCATGGGTGGGAGACTTGCCTAGTACTATTATTATGACTCAGTATTCCCATGGGTGTGAGACTTGCCTAGTACTATTATCATGACTCAGTATCCCCATGGGTGGGAGACTTGCCTAGTAATATTATTATGACTCAATATTCCCATGTTCCATTTACTGACTGCCTTACAACATATGAGATAAAGACCTCCAGCTGTGCTACATTTTCTAATGGTCACTGACATCACGTTTGCAGATGCATGTTATCACTGGTTGTTACATTTAAGTTACTAATAATTTGTTTTTTAACTGCATTAAAAAAAAATCAGTCAGTTGCAGGCCTATTTCATGTATAATTCCTGACACCAAAACAAAGGAATGCAAACAATGGGAGAGTTCAGTAGCCAGTCAACCTTATAATGTGAGAAGAAGCAGAAGTGACCATGGAAACCCCACATGGCCATCGGACAAACATACAGATTGCACATAAGAATTAAAAAATATTAAGTCTGACCCTCAGACTTAATGTTACAGGATGGAAAATATGACCACAGAGTGAAAGTGTAACAACAGAGATACTTTGTTTCCAGGAATACACCCCAAACCCTGGCAGTAAGGGCAGTTCACTAAAGCTCCTACTTGTTAATGAGCCACTTCCTGTAGCAAGGGTGAAGGACTTGAATTTGTTCACCTTCAATTATGGGGCTGTGGTTTGCATAATCGTTAAGATGTGTACCTTAGAGACACAAAATACAGAGTAAGATTCTCATCTTTGAAATTGAAATTGACTAGTCTTAAAATGACCCAGAAGGGAAGCTTGGCTAGTGCTTGCCAATGGACCTGTTACTACATAACAACAGTCCTGTCCAATGACTGAAATTTTAGGGTACATCCTGCCTCAGGCATGTGTTTGCCTCAAGCTGCAGTGAAGGAATTTGTACACCAGATGACTCAGGGTAGTGAAGGGAAGGGAATGACAATGGTCATGTCAGTAATTTAGTTCATAGGTTCAAAGGTAGGTACTAGGCTATCGGCCCAAGGGTCTACGTAAGCCTAGCCAACAAGGTTCCCTGGCTTATGCCACCCAAGAAAGTTATTTTCCTGTGCCACTGTTGAGCAGAGACACAGAAGTGATCTCCGGGGTGTATTTCCTATTTCCCATCCACTCATCAAGATTTTTCTTGAAGAGTGCTAATGAAGAACTTTGCTTGACATAGATGGGTAGCCTGTTCCAGAGTATGGGAAGTCTCTGGGACAGGAATATATCCCTCCAGCATGTACTATTTATTGTGGTGACAAGGTTTAGGTCCCTTGAGCGTGTAGCTCGGAGGGACTGGGATTTCTTTAGGTGTAGCATGTCCAACAGCTCTGGGTTTGACATAGCTTTATATGTTAGGCAGAGATCACCTCGGATTAGGCAATATGCTATAGTTTTTTGAGGCGGTCAGTGTAGGGCATCTGTTTGAGGCCAGTAATCCTCTTTGTGAGGTATTTCTGTGGCCTTTCCACCTGCTGCAGATGTCTTGTGAGGTACATTCCAAAAGAGGCGTTGTACTCTATAATGGGTCTAATGAGTGTCAAGTAGCGGGGAACAATTACCTCTTTTTTTCCTGGATGAGAACCCTTTAATGATGAGGTATACCACATAGAAGGACTTCCTGACTACTGTGGCGATGTAACTATCAAAGGAGAGACTACTGTCCACCTGGGTCCCAAGGTCTCTTATCACACATTTGGTGTTAAGTACATTGCTGCCTATGTGGTAGTTCATGGGCACAGAGTTTTTACCAAAGGGGATGACACTGCACTTTTTGGCATTGAGCTTGAGGCTATGACTCTGACACCAAGCATCTGTCTGAAGTTAATGTTGTGATATAAAACTGTACAAGGTTAAAGCAACTAAGATTCTCAATGGCTCTGCAACCCTAAGCTTAATATAAACTTATCTAATTATACTTTTTATTCCACTGTTTTCTTTAATATATGGAATTGCTTTCGGAGGAATATCAGTTGGTGTATCAGTGTAAACAAAATATTTATTTTATTTAAATTAATGAATTTATTATCCATTTAAGGCCACACTATCCTGTTATCAGGGGCAATGTGGAAGCACTGTCTAGTTAGAAGGCTCTTAGATTTACACAGTCTGCAAATAAAGACAGAAGGAATTTTTCCTAGGATCACAGGATAAGAATTTGTGATTTCTGTAGCTCTACACTAATAAATCTATTTCACTGCAAATGAACATGGGGTTCAGATTTCAGGATCAATTTAAATTGTAGGACTCTGTTCCTCAGGGAATAGAAGGGCAGCATTGATTATGCAAAATAAAAGTCTCTCAACAGAAGCATCTCTTGTTTATGATTCATATGGCCACCTGGTTCTATACAAGGGATTTTTCAGCTCCTAATTGAAATGTCTGCACTCGAAATGCTGAGTGGCAACATGCTAAAAATTTTTTTTTAAAAAGAACAGAAATGCAGAAGAACAGCAAATCTTGAACCTCAATCTTCTCCATTAAACTCTTTTTTTTTTGCTAAGAGAAATCCACCCTGAACTTATATATACCACCTCCAAGATCATCATACCTTGGAGAAAAGCTCTCATAGGGAATATTCCAAGAAATGTCCATCTTGGACTTAGTATATATATGCGTCCATTTTTGGGAGATTCAGTCTCTGTGTTTTGGGATTCGCTGTAGCAGTCCCTGACATTTTAAATTGTTACTGATGGTTCTCTGGTATGGCAGCAGAAGTGTTGAGCTTATATGTCCTGCAATAAGGAAACCAGCATCAGCTTATATGTCCTGCAATAAGGAAACCAGCATCAGAACTTCATTTGACAGCTCACCATTTGCTGTCAGATTTATATATATTTATTGGCAAGAGTAGACATCATCCTGTGTAGTATGTCCTTTAGATTCTATATGCCTCTATCCTTTTCTCCCCCTCGCCTTTCATTCACATGTGTTATGCTCTTATGAATGGCTCATAGATTCCCACTTTACTTCATATTCCATGGCTCACTACTCTTGTCTTTTAGGAAGTATTTACTCAGATCCCTGGATTAGCTGGTCACTACAGTGTGCCACATTCGTGTCTGCATGGCCCTATTATATCTCCAAGTCCTTCCTCAGACTCATTTGACTCGTGATATTCCTGTCAAAAACAGTAAAGGCAACCTTGTATCAAACATTCAAAACACTGCAGGCTCACTGCCTGTGCAGTTACATGAATGCATAAGCCATGGAAAATAATTTATTTCCTCCCAGAATTAACTATCTAACTGACTAATAATGGTAATAGTAATAATACCCAGGTGGTAACCAGGTAGGCCCACTGGCCCCACAGTGCCTTTTCCAGGGTGACCTGTTAGCAATGTCTGGTTTCAAAGGCTCATACAATAAGCAAATGAGGGGTGAGGGAATCAAACACTGCACCACAGGAACTATGGCGCATAGCGGGAATCAAACACTGCACCACAGGAACTATGGCGCATAGCGAGAATCAAACACTGTACCACAGGAACTATGGTGCATAGCGGGAATCAAACACTGTACCACAGGAACTATGGCGCATAGCGGGAATCAAACACTGTACCACAGGAACTATGGCACATAGCGGGAATCAAACACTGTACCACAGGAACTATGGTGCATAGCGGGAATCAAACTCTGTACCACAGGAACTATGGCGCATAGCGGGAATCAAACACTTTACCACAGGAACTATGGCGCATAGCGGGAATCAAACACTGTACCACAGGAACTATGGCGCATAGCGGGAATCAAACACTGTACCACAGGAACTATGGCGCATAGCGGGAATCAAACACTGTACCACAGGAACTATGGCGCATAGCGGGAATCAAACACTGTACCACAGGAACTATGGCGCATAGCGGGAATCAAACACTGTACCACAGGAACTATGGTGCATAGCGGGAATCAAACACTGTACCACATGAACTATGGCGCGTAGCGGGAATCAAACACTGTACCACAGGAACTATGGCGCATAGCGGGAATCAAACACTGTACCACAGGAACTATGGCACATAGCGGGAATCAAACACTGTACCACAGGAACTATGGTGCATAGCGGGAATCAAACACTGTACCACAGGAACTATGGCGCATAGCGGGAATCAAACACTGTACCACAGGAACTATGGCACATAGCGGGAATCAAACACTGTACCACAGGAACTATGGCGCATAGCCTTTTCCCTCTGAGCCAATTGCCAGGCTAACTAAGTAAATCTATTCAGTTGCCAGGCTAACTAAGTAAATCCATCCATCCACAACCCCTTTTTCCCACTTTTACAAATGGGTCAGGGTGTCACTTCACCAGTGGCATCATCTAGATCCAAGGTTTACACCATCAGGTGGCTAGCCCTGCCACAATAGTTCATCCACACCACACACTCACATGCACTCTCACACCTATAGCTTAAACCATACGCATGCCTCAGATTCCATGAGTGCTGATAAAGCTGCAAAATATCCAAATTTAAACAAAGAACAGTCTACAACATATTCCACCCTGCACAGATAACACTAGGCAATATTCAGGATATGAGTATAAAGGTGATACAGGCTATGGTTTTATAGAAAAGTTGACTATTATATAGTCCCAAAAAACAACAAAATAACAACATCATGCAAAAAAACTTCGAACCTGGGATCATTCATAAGTGAGAAAGAAAAGGACATGTCTAGCACCTAAATGGTTGCCATAGTGTCATGGTACTAAGATGTGTGTAACCTACATGCATCTGCAAATAATATCTTAATTACATGACTACCTCTCAACTTCTTAGCACAACAATTCTGGACATAGCCAAACATAACAGGTGACAGAGGCCCAAAATCAGGGACAGATGTTAAATATTGCTCTTATAAACTTAGGCAGTTGCTGGAATAGTGTTTGCATTAGAATGCATTTTCTGAAGGATATGAAATCTGAAACTCAATGGCTATAATTAATTAGTGACTGCGCTTCTCAAATATTGCCAAAAAAACCCACACATTTTATGAGAGACAAACTAAATAGTACGAGACAAGTGTGAGGACATACTACACAGTTCTGGTGAGTAGAGAGGTATGACTGCCTATGACATGAAGAGGCTGAATAGTAAAATTAATAACCTGGACTATCCTGCCTACCAAGAAAAAGTTGATGTTCTAGTCATTTCAGAATTTAACCTAATACTGGCAACCTCATTACTATTAAGTGCTTGCTATGGTTATCATAACCATAATAAACTTAGCACTACAGAAAAGTATTATTCTATGTATGTTACAGTCTAGACTCGTTTGTTTTGTTTAACAGTTCTAGAGTTAAACTTAATGGGCTGTTAACCACCTTGTGAGTTTATTCATAAGTCTAAGAATGCAGCTTGATTAAGATGATCTGTTTTATGTATTAGCTGGTTCATTCTCTAAGGCATACATAAATGTTGTTGTTTCTGTTTTTGTTGTTGTTAAGTGCCACTGAGTCAGTGCTGACTCACAGTAATCCTATGAATTGCTGACCTGAACTATGCTCTGTCTTCAGCCAGATGGCTAATCACTGAGAGAGCAATATCCATTGCTGTAGTTATTGTATCAATCCATCACTCTATAGGTCTTCCACTTTTATGTTGACCTTCCACATTGTCAAGCATTTTTTTTACTAATGATCTAGTGGTCAGATTCCTCAATAGTTACCACTGGGGTACCCTACTATCTGAGAATGCAACTCCATATCAATGGTGATGTGAAACTTTTTTTTTTTTTTGTAGCGATGATGAAAAACTGGATAAGGCACTCATCAGCTAAATCTAGTGACTTTGTTGTTTATGTTATGAAGGTGGATATCTCACTAATAAAAATTATGAATGAAAATTATTGATTATGAAGCCCAGTGTTAAATTCTTGGTGGTGACTGAGATCGGGGATATGTATAATGTTGGTAGGGATTTAATAAACTCCATCTAGGAATAGTGGAAAGCCTACAGGGGGTATAGTGTGATTTTGTCTGTGGCTCCCCGCCAACAGCAAGCCTTGCATATTAATGAAGGCGTGCTACTGAGAGAGAGCTGTGTAACATGTTTACAGAATTAGTGTAGGGGGCGTGTTAGTAACACAGCTCCTGCACTGTTAAAATGCTGAATGGCAATGAAATATAAAAGTTAAATATTTAATTTCCTTCTTTTTTTTTTTGTGTGTTTGCATGGCACTGTGCTAGAAACCGGATACTTTTAATTTGAACTTCAAAGGTCATATTTAAGCATAGCTGAGCGGGTTTGTGCAGTGCTAAGTGAAGCACTGCATTTTTAAAAATGGCCCAATGGTGGCAAAAAGCAGGAAAACAGCCTTATTTAAGCTGAACAGGTGGCAATACAGCTAGAACCCGTTGGAGTTTGACCCATGGAGGAACTATGGCAGGAGCTGGAGAGGATGCACAATTCTGGGTGCAGCGGTGGGGCATTTTTGGACTCCTTGTTAAAAACCATGATGTCTGGCTGCTGCAGGGACAGTTCCAGGGATCAGAGTACAAGGCAGAGGCCTGGGACCGGCTGGCACATGACTTCACCAGTGCAACTGGTATCCCCTGAACAAGTGAGCAGGTGCATCACAATTATGATGACCTGAAGCATAGGAAGGGGGATCTCTTGACCAAATAGATCTAAGATGCCTGGGCTGACAATGCCCACAAGTTTGTAAGTATTGTAAGATTGCTTTACCAAATTCTAGTATGAATATGTGATATACAGGTATGCATAATGGTGTTTTTCTCTCCCCACAGCTGCAGAGGAGAGAGCTTACAACCTGGAGGCCCATGCAAGGCACCTGGCCAGGTTGCGCTAAGAGTCTGGTGAGTACAGACATATCTTGCAATATATAGTAATATAACTAAGAAAGAGTACAGTAGTAACTGCCAATAGGTATATTCTGTTTTGAGTGTACTGCAATGAATGTGGTCATAGACTTGGATTGATATGTGAGCAATGCCAGGTGCAGTTCAATATAGATGAAAGCATGAAACCTGCGAATGTTAAGGAAAAAAAGTTACTACTGCATTAATAATGTTAAATAAATGTTTATACTGTATTAATAATGTTATGGTAATAAAGTACAACTGCATTCATAATGTTAAGGAAATAGATGAACTGCATTCATACTTTTAAGGAAATAAAGTACAACTGCATTCAGAATGGTTAAGGAAATAAAGTTAGTACTGCATACATTGTGGAATAACATCTGTCTTTCAATGTCTGCATTATTTAAAGTGTTCATCTATAAAGACTATTAGATGTATACCAATCACTGCTTCATGTCACCCCTAATAAAGTTGTGTTGTGCCAAATGTTGTGCGTATTTTGGGCTGTTGGTCAAGAAATTGATTATTACAAGTGCTGTGAAGTTAACACGGGAATAATACCATGAAGTGACCGAAGGTTAGTTGATAAAGAACTGTTTTGGTAAAGTGTAGATGTGGAGCTATACTACAAGATATAATGCATTATGATATTTGTTTTGCACTAAGACCTGAACCTAGAATAGTAATAGATGAGGTATTATATTGTGTTTCTCTCAGGATTGTCTTGTGCTAACTATTGCATTTCAGCTATATGCATTCCTGAACTTAGTTACGTTGCTGTAGTTACACTGAAAGAAGAATATTTCAACTCTCACATACACCTGCATTCCAAGTATTAATACACAATTCACCTACTCTCTCTGTCATGCATGAATCTCACCCATTTGTGTTCAAGTGTCACTGCAGTCTTACTGCAGTCTTGTATGACACTGTACCTATATTACCAGGTCACACTTTGTTACCGGTGAGCTCTAGGCATATATTAGTCAATCAGTGTTCAGCAGTGGCTCAGTAGTTCAGCATGATAAACATTAAATATGATATACATTTTTTTCACACACAGAACGGGGCTTGAATCCAGGGACAAGTACTACTAAATATTAATAGAAACTGTTATGTATTGTTAATAGATGTTTTCCACACAGGAATTACAGGTAAATAAATGGCTGTAGTAGCTGTTCAAATAGGTTACTAATTTGTGTGTTCAGATGTACCAGAGTGTTAACAGCATTGCCCAGCAAGGTGATAGGATTGCAGTAAAGGAAAAGTCAAGTACAATACTAATACAAGTATTAAAACAAATAAAACCATTTAATCCTGGTATGGAGGTATGCCTGATGTGTCTGTGAATGTCTTCTGATAGTCTAACCCCATGCCTGCCAAGGACGGCATGATAACCATAAACTCTTTGTAATGTGCACGATACATGTCTCTCAAGTGTCACACTGTCACAGACTGTGATCATTGTTGCCAAATCCCTGGGACACAGATTTAACAGCCACTTGATTTATCTCAATAGCACAGTCACACTACATCAGTCCACAGTACACCTTGCTAGTCACATATTTTCCCCTAACATGTAATAGTGCCTGTAGTTGTGTACCTGTAGGTGTTACAACTTGGGAAATACTGTCTCATGAGGATAGCTTGAGAGGTATGTAGGTGATACAGAAAGCTGTAGGGCAGTTGTATACATAAAGAAAGGGCAGACCTGTAGAGTATAGAAGAGTTCTGTTGCAAACAATTTAGCCTATACTCGTAGTAATGGCATGAAGTTCTCTCTCTTCCCACCCCTTATCTGCATCATGATTTATTATTCTTATACATCAGGTATGGTTTACTTTTGACATATGTAGTTCACAAAATGTTATGTTGGACCTTGTGTTTTATTATTGTTATGTTTTACAATGGTTGCATACTAACATACCTTGTTGGATTACCTGTGTTGTTGGCCTTATACCATAACTGTTACTGGCATGCTGTTACAATACTGACTGTTATCCCAATTATTGTTGTCTTCTATATACTATGGCATGTTATATTACTGGGTTATGTGATTTGTTCTGCACACTGTTGCAAATAACCACATGTTCTCTTCATTACTGACCTATACACTTTGAAAAACTTCAACACCATAGCTAGACTGTGTAGGCCATTCCCTGTAGATCCACCTACCCTACCTTAATAAGCCATAGCACCAGGTCCCAGCATGTTTGGGACCCAACCTGGAGTTGCCCCCTCTGCTGGTCCTGCACCACCTACAGGTGGAACCACCTTAGGGGACAGGGCCCACCCCCCAGGAGTGGGCACTGAAAGGGAGTGGTCACCCAATGACAGCTAAAAAGGATGATGTGCAGGATCATCCAGTATTGTTTGGACAATCAACTGTGTCAGATGAAGGACAGACTTGCCAACCTGGAGGGGTAAGCTGGCCCCAGCACCCAGCTCCCAGCACAGCCACCTTCAGGGCCGTGAAGGAGCAGTGGTGACTGCCAAAGGGTGGGAAGCTCAGTCCCACTGCTGCCATCTTGGGGGCACATGGCTGTCCGATTTCACAACACCTTCCCCATCCAAGGTGTTTACCACCCTCATGTGTCATACACCGCCCCTGTATGCTGTCTTATCTGTCTTATCTGTTTGCAAATGCTACCTCTTCTACACAACTTACATCTCCACACTTACCTATATCCCTTCCCCAACATTCCACTCTCTCCTTAAAAAAAGATATGGGCATCTGTCCCACAAAAAATATTGCCCCATACAAAGCTCTCCATTTTGCCCCCAAGTGCACTACCCACAATCATTCATTGCAGCAATGAATCAACACAGCTATGTCACCCCGCATCCCCCTGTCACTGAGTTGTGAGGCTTCAAATTCCAAATTGTCCACAACCTGCACAGCTGTTGCTGTACAAGAAATGGAGAGCTATGATCCTTTCCTACAACCATCCTGCACATCCCTACCTGCCTTTCACATTGCCCCCCCCCCTGCTTGCCCATTTCACCACTTTCTTATCACCTCTTTTTCTTTTCTTTTTTAGAAATAGTGCGGGTTTAAGCAGAGCTAAGTGCCATGCCACAGCGCATCATGCAAATCTGTGCAAACCCACTTAAAACTGCTTTAATCACCTTCTGTCTTTCTGACACTGTTCTGCACATCAGCAAAATGGTCACCCCTGCCAAGTCTGAAACCCTGGACCCTGTCACAGGACATTAGCTCACTAGGCCACTCAGCTTTGAAAAATGGCAGGTGTTTCCATAAACTTATCCTGAGTATCAGTGATGCACATCAGAAAAAAAATCAGCCCTGCCAAATGTCAAACACAGGGCCCTGTCAACTACAATGCAATGCATTAGCTCACCACACAGCTCTGAAGTAGAGCAGATGTTTCCATAAACATATCCTTATTGCCAGTGCCACACTGCTTGTACATATAATGGGAAAAATGACAGCGTACTTGGGACTGTGATACAGACACCAAACTAGTACACAGCCAAATAAATGTTGATGGATGTACGTGGGACCTAGGATATCAGGCAAAGCTGACAACTGCACAGACTGTTGCGGAATGTCCACAGCTGTGACATCTACGTTTGACACGGCTGTCAAAAAACCTGTGCTATGTGCTGAAGTACTGGAAAGTCAGTACACATTGAGATTAGAAAATCATGACAGACGTTCAGTGTCACATGTCATACCCATCTGATCACACATGCTCATGTGAATTCTTTGTAACAGATGGCATGCATTCCCATATGTCTTGCAAATGCACCTGCTATAGTATTGACTCAGTAGATCAATATGTTACATTCCTAACATGCTTAACATTTCTCCACCCACAGTCCTGACTTCCATTCCAGTATGTTGCATGTCAAGTACATGGCTGTCAAAACAATGAAATGACTGAGCTGTGCAATTTTAAGCAGAACGGCCACCCATATTAGCATGTCAAAGGCCTGTAGGTTGGGACACACTTCACAAATATGTATAGGTATCCTAAATTTCACATACCACTCTCTGGATGGCATTATTACATAACATATGTACCAGAGAGACATGCCTCACCTAAACTGTTATGGGTACCCTCACCCTGGCTATGCTGTGATAACAGAGCTGACATTTTTCCCTTACTGGCATATTCAGCTTCCTGCCCCCCCAGTGTGTTCACAATCCCAAGTTTGACTCCTGGACAGACTGCAGCAGCTGCAGCCTGTAACATATGCATCAGTATGTTTAGCTATGTGCTACAGACCAACCATACCTCCCGAACACCTAGAACAGGGATTCCACACAACATCCATACATAAAGGGGTGGGGGGATGGTCAAGTGACAAGGACATGGGTCAAACTCTTCTACAAACATACACAGCTGATAGACCAGTGACTACTGCAGCAGCATACATATTCTTATGCAAATGACATATGATACTCACATTTGTCTGTCTCCTTACTGACCTCAACCCACATTGTTAAACAGTAAACTGCCACAAAATCAGAAAGTCTGCTCATAATGGGCAAACTTAGCATGCAAAACTGTGGCTATATCACATAAATCCAAACAGTGGATAGTATTTCTACCTACCCTCTATGATGCTGTAGTCCTCACACCTCAATCATGTCCTTCTCACAGGCCAGGAAAAGGGCCAAGGCCTATATAAAGGCCTTAAATACAGCACTCTGTTGCCATGCCATTGGCTAATGAAAATGCAACCCAGCAACCCAATTAGCAAGTCTGAGCCACAGATTGGTGCACATGCAATCACCTGCTCATGAGCATTACTTACAAATGGCAAGCTGCTGCCTATGGCACACAGGTCTGTGACTTTCTCTCTGAAGACAGACTGCACTATCCTAGCATTATACCACAGGATTTCTGCACATAAAGGAGTACAGCACTATACCAGATATGCAATAGAATTGCCCATGTAATGAGATGGAGATGGCAGGGTGCAGTCATGGAATGATATGTTGCTGTTAGTCAGCTGTGCAGCACCTACAAGCTTTCCTTTTGGCTCTGTCTGTTGTGACATAGATCACAGCTCTGGCTCCTGAGTCTCCCCAGCAATGGTCAGCTCATGTATGAATGTCACTGGATTGTGTATTAGACAATAGTGACAGTAAGTACTGGTGGATACAGCTGGCATATCACATGATGTACTGTCAGTCTGCTCCTCGCAGTCTGTGAATGCACACAAGCATAGTTCAAACATTGCCCAAGTGTCCCCTACTGTTCGTGGTGTACTCTGGCTAGGACACTGTGTACTCAACACCTGTATCTCATCATCTGAGAGCTATGGCTAGCATACCTGTTGACCCCCTACAGCAGGACAGCAGGTTATAGCCAGTAGTAGTGAGGGGACACATGCTGCACCTCAGCAATAGAGTGTATATATTGAGCATGCAATGTGAGAGAATTAATACAGTACCACATAATAAAGTACCATAACTGTTTCCTGAGGTATCTGGTGTGTGACAGCCAGATTCCCCACAGTCTGGAAACAACCATTACGTATTGTCTTTTCCAGACATCCAGTTTGTCTGGCAGAGGATCCACATATATCAGGTATATGTTCACATTCTGCAAACATCTGCGTACTGCGGTTAGATGCTGGACACCTACAAGGAGGATACCCAACAGCACATTTGTAGTGCTGTCTGTAATTGTGTCACACAGAGGTTGCTGGACTGTCCCCATACACCTGTAGTACCACTCACCTACTTGTCAGATGGTGGCTGTATGACATGGTACTTGAATGTCACGCATAGGGGACATACCACAGTAGATGGCAGTGATGGGTGTAATATGAGTCCATCACAGCACACGGGTCATAACTGGTATGCCTAGGATCATATGAGTTTACTAGGCTATTGGCCATGAGGCTTTCATAAGACTAGCCCACACTTTAGCCCATGTGTATGCAATTCAGCACATGATGCCCCAGTCTAACAGGGACACAGGTGATATGCCAAAGATGTATGTGGTATAAACCATCCAGTTAACCAGGTTTCACTTGAAAAGGTGTAAAGAGGTAGTCTGCTTGAAGTGGACAGGGTGTCCATTCCACAGCTGGGTAAGTATGTGGGACACACATCTGACCTGCCAACAAGTCCTGTTGATGTCACAGACCAGGTTGAGGGTGTGTGTGTGGATTAATCGAGTGGAGCTTGACTTGCAGTTGTACAGCAGTCCCATCAAGGGGTGGCCTTTTTAGGGGGGAATACAGGGATGTTATGAACCCCATATCCCTGGATGACATACCCTTACATATGAGGTGAGCCATGTAGAAGGCTTTCCTTAGAATGGAAGCAAGATGGTGGTCAAATGTCATGTTGTCACCAACCTGTGTGCATAAATCACTCGTGATTAGTTGCGTGCTTAGGATGTTGCTAGTACTGTAAAAATATGTGTGGATGTCACTCTCTCCAAAGGGGATGATGCTGCATTTAATGGTATGCAGCCTGAGGTCATGTTTCTGGCACCAGTCATGTGTCTGCATGAGACCCTCTTGGTGAATGTTCACATCATTAGGGAATTTGGTGACAGCACCTAGCATGCATTCTCCTGCAAACATGGTTTGCCATAGCCCAATGGTTGTGACCTGCACCTCAGAAGGGTAATTCACACATAACAGAGGCCCAAACACAGAACACTGGGTTACGCCACTAGTTATTGGTCTAGCGTTTGAGGTAGCTTCCCTTATGTGGACTAGGTGGGTTCTGTCATTGCACCAGTGTGCTATCCATCTGGTAACATATTGACTGATCCCTGGTTGGGAATGTATATCTATTATGGGCAAGTGGGGAATACTGGCAAAGTTTTTGGCCTGGTCAATGTAGGCAGCGTGCACTCTCTCCCCCTAATCCATGGGTTTGGTGACTGTTTCAAGAGGTCAACCAAATGTAACAGACATGATTCCCCTTTGACAAAGCCTATTTGTACATGATCAAGTGTGTGGAGGTCACCAATGTCCTTGTTAATGGGGTTCATTATAAACTGTTCCATGGTATTGCAGATCAGCCTAGTTAGGCTGATGGATCTATAACGTGCCAGATTGGTGGATGCCCCACCTTAGTGTAAGGGGTGACAGTGGGTGTTCTCCATTTGGCTGGGACAAAGTCAATATTCAGGCTTTGATTGAATACAGTGCCTTTTGATGCTGCAAGGTCATACTTGGGGTCATGTAGTATGCATTCTGTGATGTGCTTGACTCCCATGGCGGCTGTATACCATGACTTTGAGATGACAGTGATGACGTGTTCCCTACATATAAGGGGAAGGGGGCAGATATTGGGGATGTCCTGATGTACTGATTGGGGGGCAGGGGGTAAAGCTTACACTCACTCTGTCAGGCATCAAGTATGCTATACCTATAGCACTTGTATATCTGGTTTCCTTAACCACCACTACTGAGCAAATCTGAGTGCTTCTTTTGATGTTGCAGAGATATGTGAGGAAGAAGATGTGATTGTCTGTAGTGGACGTTGCCAATGTGGGCTCAGGATTTGCTTTGTAGGATTCCAGTAGTGCTCTTACTTGCTTGTGCAGGCTAAGGAGAAATTGCTTCAAATGGGCACCTGCTCCTTCTTTGTCTTGGACAGCAGTATGTCATCCCTGTTATACACAATACTTATTGCAGATGTCCACCAGACAGGTTTACTTATCCTTGCAGAGGATGATGTAGTCCTGTCAGGTATACCTGACTCCATCCATCTATACAAATGCACATATAGTGCTTTTGTTTATTTTTGGATATTGGTGCCAGTTCCTACAGAGGAGGTGGGGGCTGTGAAGTTGTTTATATTATCTCTCAGGAGGCTGTATTCAATTCTAGAGTTGTTTGCATGTCTGACTCTAGCTAGATGGGTATAGTGGGAGATGGTGACTGCAAACGTGACCGCTTTATGGTTGATTTTACCATGGATGATGATACTATAGGGATGTTGCAGTGGTTACCCATTTTGTTTAATAACAACTCCAACAGACCTTCACCTTTTGTGTGGGTTGCACCTACCTGCTCCAAGGTGTTTGCATTTCCACTGTTGATGGATCACTGGGCATTTGTGTGCTGGCATGAGTACATCCTCCAATGTATGTTTGAGTAGTTAAAGTCACCCAAGATCAGGGTACAGACTCAAATGCTGATAGAGTTGATCAGGTCCATATAGGCAGAATGGGCTTCCTGGTCACATGTGGGGGACGTTAGCTACCTATGCTTTGAATAGGTGTCTTTTCAATGGATAACTGCCTCTGCAGTGTTCCCTGTGTCTCTTACTGTTTGAACAGCCTGGAGGTGTCTTTCATATATAGTGAAACCCTACATCTCATGACTTTACTGCCCACACCTTGGGGTATGACGGTATGATAGCATGGTTGACCATGTAAAGCTTGTGTGCTCTCTGCAGTTTTGAACCATGTGTCTGTGACTGCACAAATGCCAGCATTTTGCAGGGATAATACTGCTTGCAATAAGTGCAGATTCATGTTTAGACTCCTAACGTTTAGCAGCATGGCCTTCAATGTGTGATGTGCTGACAGTTGTATGCTGGTAGTGTCAAACTCACCACTTTTCCTACAAAATGCACTATGGGGGTGGAAAGAACCATCGTCAGACAACTGAAGGCCAGTTGAGACAGATGGAGGCCTTCTCTGGCAAATAATCACAGTCTGTTATCATATGATCATAGGCTGTCAGGTACTAGATCCCTCTGGAATGGTACCAGAAACCATGCCAATTGTTAAGGTCAATCATTTCTTGATTGTATTGCAGCATCATTCTGGGTAACAGTGGAATGCTGCATAAGGCTAGGGACATACCTGCCTGGGACACATAATCAGTGTCCTCAATCATGTCTCACTGCATATATTCCAGGGAGGTATGTCTCAAGTCAGGCACGCCAACATGGACTGTGACAGACTCATAACAGTACCTGTTATTGAGAGACAACAGTGTGTATATGATATGGCAGATTCTGGCACCTGACAAACAAGTAACTGTGACCTTCCCCATATATAGCCTGGTGAGAGGCACATATGTGTGTCTCACAATGGATTCTTTTATGACTAATATATTTGATTAATGATGATGCCTTGGTGGCTGTGGGACACAGGTGTGGGGTTATGCATGGTATGTGCTGTGGGGGGCTGTTGAGTTCATGTGTGCCTTTGGCTCGGTGGTCTCCTTTGTATGTGGATGTGGATGTTGAGGACCTCCACAAATGTGAGTGTGGGTTGTGTAGATGTGGGTGGTGTGTGCGGTGTACTGATTGTGTTGACAACCTATTTGGTGCCACATATGTGGGCTTGAGAGGGAGAGAGCATGGGCTTTATGTTCCTAATGTCATTGCATCTCTCACAAATTGTGTTACTTGGTGGTGTTTGTAGATGATTGTCCATGTACATGAGGCAGTTGCTACACTGTGCCCGGATCGCCATATCAACCAGACTGGAAGGGGATACTGTAGGACATTGTTAAGCCATATTTTCCAGAATCTGAGGAAGAAAGGCCAGAGAGACTTAAGGGGTAGGCATACAGTCTAGGTGTTTAAAACAAAAGTAGGAGGTTGACACTATTGTACGCAATGTAGACAGGCTATAAACAAGCAGTAATAGGTGCAACTGAAAAGATGCAGTTGAACACCTTAGAGAACATGCAGCAAGTAGCAGGAAACAGGAAGTTCAGGAGGGCAACGCATGATGTATTGCACAATGTTACTGATAGCCACATACATACTGTGGTGTTAGATGGCAGGGTATGACGTGGTAGTTAGCAGAGGGTAGTGCTGGAAAATGTGGATGTGGAGTGTACACATAATGGAGAGCAATGTATGTGGTCCTATGATGTGTTCCCTTCTTCTTCTTGTCTTTCAGGAGTGATGTACAGACGTAGGAACCCACCATTTTCAGCACTGGAGAATGATGCCATACTTGACGGACCAAGACTCCATCACCAGATCCTGCTGTTGAGGAGCCTCCATAATCAACAACAATGTGCTGCACTGTGGGCAGACCTCATGGTATTTGTAAATCATGTTGGCTACAGGAAAGGAGCTATGAGCAGGTCTGACACCAGGCCACTGACATGATAAATAATGCATGGCAAAAGGGCCGCAGCTGTGGTGAGGGACTATGCTGGCACTGGCAGAGGACCTGCAACACAACAACTGCTCTCAGCCACAGAGGAGCTCCTGGCAAACCTGGGTTTAGCCATCAGCTCACAAAGATCCATTACCCCCATATGTCGTGGAGGTATGTGGCACAGCTTCCACAGAGGAGGAGCATCCAGGTAAGCCTCCTGTGGTCATCACTTTAATACTGTAGCAGTCATAGTGGCAGTCTCTGCATACATGCACACGGATGTCAGGTCAATGTGCATTTGGGGGGGTTTGTAATGTACACATGTGCACACATTGTGTGAATGTCAGCGATGTGGGCAGTATCATAGTTCGTACAGTACATGTTGTTATATGTACATATTATCCTGTGCCAATGCCACATTTGTGTCTGCTGATGATATCTCTCCCCTACAATTCCATAAGTACCTCTGGTGTAGCCAGAGTCCATCTTCCTGTAGCCGGTGAATGTGATACTGTTTTATTATAGCTCATCTATACCCTAGGCATGTTAAGGGCTGCCAGTTTGCCATGGACACAACTGCTAAGCTTTGCCATATTGCAATACTTGTATGTTCAGTTGTCGAGGGGTTATCTGCAGTGCATTGCATCAGTAATCACAGTAGCATATTTGCAGGAGCTGTAACATATTTGAAGGTATTTTTGTGAAGGTCTAGGCTATCTGCTATAAAGGGGGGCCATTAGTATGGTGGACACAGGTGCACTATGTGTTAGGTGAAGGTCCATTATCTCACAGGTGTATAGTACTGGCAACATTAACTGGATGTAGCTTCACTGCATGTTGTTAAGGGCCTGTCTTGTCTATGTCTGCTGTGGTCTACTTGTATGTTGTGCATGGGATCAGTAATAAGGTGTGTTATGTAGACTGCATTTGTGGCACCTCACATGTGTGTGTGTGCGTGTGTGTGTGTGTGTGTGTGTGTGTGTGTGTGTGTGTGTGTGTGTGTGTGTGCGTGTTTGTGTGTGTGTGGATTAGCAGACATAATAGTGTAGGAATTTATGTAGTCATATTGTCTTCCTCCTTACAGGAGACTGTGGGGGTTGGAGTCTGTCCCCCTCACAACCTATCAGTGTCTCATCAGACTGTGACAATGATGGTGGTCATAGTGTAGCACAATTGGGGTTGTTGGATGCTGAATCTGTCCCATGGATTGACATCCTCATTCCTCCCCCAATGCCCCTGCACACAGTCAGTATGCCGACATATACCCAGTCCCCTGCAGGCACAGATATTGGACAGTCAGTGGGTGGTGCTATCAAACAGGAAAGTGTGGCGACTATGGCATCTGTGACTGTAGACATTAGCCATAGCCAGACAGCTGGTAAGGTACCACACTGGCAGAATGACAGGGTTGCTCGAAGGCTGACTGTTGCCCATTCACCACCTGTCAGAGGTGTCATCATCATCATCATCACCTGACACATGTTGCAGTCCATCATGAAGGCACAGACATGTTCTGAACGCAACACCAGACAGATGCTCAGGATTATGGATGCATCACTGCCTGGCATCCATGACCCCATCCACTGCATTTGTGATGCCTTACATCATTCCGCCAATGTAGTGGACAGATGGTGGTGTGAGACATTGTCACTCCTTAACCGTGAAATGTCTGTGCTTGAAAATGTGGTGGGAGTAGGGCATCAGACACATGGATGTAGGTCAGCAACAACATCAGAAGAGAGCCCACGTGGCCATGCACACTCACACTCCTGTACTGGCAGTACCACCATCACTACTGAAGGGAGGGTGCTGTCCACACCACAGTGTAGCAGGCCATAGGTACGTGGTCCTGGGTGGTCCTGGATAGTCTCGTGAGGGACACAGACCCTGCAGACACCAGCCACCATCAGCAAATAGTACCACATCTGACCCTGGGCATGGTGATGCCAGTGCCACTCCTGGCAGATTCAGCTCCCGTGTTTGTGGCCAGAGATGGTGAACTGTACATTCTGTATACCTTTTTTGTAGCCTTTTTGATAAAAGGAATGAGATGGCTACAGATCCGTACTTTGGCAGCTGTATTTATTACCCACCTTTGCTTAGAGGAGAGAAGTGTAATTTTTTTCCATATGGTTAGTATGTAATATTTTTTTCAGACCTGTTTGTATATTGTAATGGCATCATTGATATCTGTCTATGCTTGGCAATTATTTCGTACATGTGCTGAGAGACACTGTAGCCATTCAAACCATTCATTAGTATCAAACCAATATAATGTGGGTTCTATTTTTAATTGTGGCATATTTTCAGCTTGTAATAATTGCACAGTAAGTCTTACATTTATATTTGGTAAATGTTATGAGCAATGATTGCTAAAACCTTTGAAGAAAGATTATAATTCTACCCTAGCAAAATGGTCTCATGCATGGTCAACTGTGACCAGTTTGGTTGATTTTTATGAGTTAATTTTACTTTAGAGTCTGGGCTAGCAGTTTTTGTAGTATATTTGACCATACCAAAACATTTTGTACTTTATCTCATGAAGGAATCATCAGCGATTTCAAGCAGTAAGTTACTCCCTACATTGTAAAGTGAATAAGCTTTTGGCTTCAAGGCAGAATTCAATGAAAAACATTAGGTAAAACATTTTACTGGGCTAATGTGAGGAGGGTTGTCTCAGCGAGTTTTCCTTGGACAGGTAAGTTCAATAAATTGTCTTCATTATTTCCAGGTAGTAACTCTTTGATATTGAAATATCACAATTATACTAAAGAAAGAATATACATGCCTCTTCCCAAGATAAAGGACTTTTAAGTAACTATTATAACAAGATTACTGGGTAAAGCAAATGTGTTTCAATGTCAGTGTTGAAAATATCAAGAAATTGTGAGAATTACATGCTTAAGCTTCTACACCTACTAAATAATGAAACAGTTGAACATAGTTATACTATGAAGGACCAAGGTACTATGATTATTTGCAGATAGCCTTTTAATGATATCCAGACTATGTTCAAATAAGGTCTTGAAGCAAGTTCTATTAATATTTAAAATGACATATATAAGAAATCTCCTTTAATTATGCCATCCTTATGTAAAGCTACTGCATGCTCACTTTTCGTTCCATTTTTTGTAGTTATGGCTTTTCTGATGTCTTCTTCCTGGAATCAGTGGCTGTGTGAAAGGAATTAGATTATACTTGTAGGATGACTATTATGGACATCTAAAGATTTAACCGCAGACTTACATGAGGGAAATTAATAACTAGAAATTAAGCATTCCATGATGAACTTCCAAGAATACCATTAGGTTTGAAACTTTTTACACTTCAGTTGGCATTAAACTATGCTAGCAAACATTATCATCCTCTTGATCTAAAAAAGCAAATAATAAATAAAATCACTCATGCAAGGCACAGACTCTGCAACAAAGTACCCTGGGAGATAAGGGCACCTCTAAATCTTGAAATTTAGAAAAGAAAACTTGATACTTGTACACGTTTCCTTGATGGCCTTTAGCCTAACTGAAGGACAATTATAACTATGTATCTATTTTCCTATATGCCTAAAGTATGTAAATTGAAGTCTTACTCTGAACATCCAGGGGACATTTAGGTATTATATGCACCAATACAAGTTCATTTGTTGTTCAAGTAGTCAATGACAAATGCACTACTCTTCATCAACGCAGTAATTCAAGGGCACACATTCTCTTCCTGTTTGTTGCTTTACAGTCTGACTTTCAACATCCCTATATTATTATTGAAAATGCCATGACTTTCACAAGTCAAATCTTCATATGGAAAGATACATCTCTGTCCTTAAAGATCTTATTCCAACCGTTCATTGTCATTCTGCCAAGAGGGATTCATTGTTGATTTCTTGACTGATTGCTTTTCATTATTTATTTCTGATCCAAGAAGGCTTCTCTCTCAAGAACAAATATACCCGTTTTAACAGTTGTTAGAAACTTCCCCGAGATTTAATAAAATCCATGTAGGCACCATGTAGAGCCTACATGGACTGTTACTGTGTCTGTGTACATGCTTCCCTCTCGGCAGTGCGCCATGCATATTAATCATGGGGCATTGCCAAAGGAGAGCTGTGGAACACGGTTATTGAATCAGTGTAGGGAGTGTGGTGCTAGCTGTGTCTGCAGATGAGCAACACTCCCTGCACTGTCCAACTGCATTATATCAATATAATATCAATATAATATAATATATATAATATATATAATATAATATCACTTTATTTTTATAAAAAGCAGGTTTGCACACAGTGGTATGGAGCACAGCAACAGGCATCTGCCAGACATCCTAAAAATAGAAACCGGATGTCTTTAATTAGTTATGAAAAGGTCATGTTTAAGCATAGCTGAGAGGGTTTGAGCAGTGCGGTGCTGTGCTCAGCAGTAGTTAAAGGTAGCTCAGAGGTATATGTAAAAGTACAGCACCATTCCACAGATCCACATAGCCAAATGGATAGAGTTATAGCGGTATGTGCAGGAGGTGCAGGGTTTGAATATATAGAAGGGAAATGACACATTTATTTTCCCAATACAAATTATGCTAATTATTTTTAAATCATGATCTGCTGCACTCAGCTAAGCAACGCTAAGACATGCTAAGCCTTGTTAAGCACTGCAGAGGCCTGGGAACGACTGGCAAGGGACCTCACCAGTGCAACTGGTATCACCCGCACAGGTGAGCAGGTATGTCACCACCGTGATGACATGAAAAGATGTCAGGGGGCTCTCTTGGACACCTGGGTCCAGGAATTACAGGCAGGGAATGTCCCACATATACATAAGTACATTTTCCTCGGTATCACCAATATGTATTATTTAACGTCTGCTAAACTGGTATGCATAATGGTGTGCTTCTCTCCCAACAGCTGTAGAGGAGAGGGCTCACAACATTGAGGCACATGCCAGTGGCTTGGCCAGATTGCACCGTGAGTGTGTTGAGTATGGATGCATTATGCTATTTATAGTAAAATAAGAAATAAAGAGTATAGCATTACTCATTATAAAGTATCTGCCAGATATTTGTAGTGCCATAACTGTGGAATTACAGCTGCATACTGACAACTGTTTTGCAATACAAACTCAAAACTATATCAGTAAATGAATGAAGGTATCTGTAATAAATTATGTTGTGCAATAAGTGTGGAATGAGAGCTGATATTTCAACCCAGTAAGAATACACTGTGTACACCTGCATTCCATTTAGTAATGTATAGGTCACCTAGTATCTCTGTCAAAATTGAAGGTCATGCATATGTGTTCAACTGTCACTGCAGTCTAGTATACAACTGTAGTACTATTACCAGGTCCTATTGTGTTTCCAGGTGAGCTTTTGGCAAATAGTCAGCCAGTATCAGCAGTGACTCAGTAACTCAGTTCATTAAAAGTTCTGTATGAAGTACATTTTGCCACACACAGACCAGAGTTTGAATACAGTGCCATGTAGTAATAAATATTACTGAATCAGTTACGTAATGATGACAATTTTTTTCTCCACAGGAACTACAGGCAAATGCGTGAGGTAGCTCATATTATGTGTAAATAATTTTGTGTGCAGATGTCACAGACTGTTAAAATTAGTACCAGGAATGTGATAATACTGCATAAAATAAAGGAAATGCATACAAGTGTTAATAAAATAAAATAAAAGAAATAAAATGTGTAATCTTGGTATGGCTGTATGCCTGGAGTGTCTCTTAAATGTTACTACAGTCAATTAATACAACTGATGCACATGTCATCTGCGGTCACTGTTATCGGGTTCTATCCCCATGCCTGCCAAGCAAGGCATGATAGTTGTTTACTCTCTGTACGCTATGCATTCATGTCTCTCAAGTGTCACACTGTCATGGAATGTAATTACTGTTGTGTAATCCCTCTGTCACAGATGTATCATTGACATGATTATGTCAATAGCAAAGTGACACTACATTAGCTTACAGTAGACCTTGGTAGTTATATAGATCCACCTGATGTGCAAGTGTTCTGTGTAGTTGTGTACCTGCAGGTGTTACTGCTTAGCCCATACTGTCCCATGCAGGTAGCTTGTGAGGCATGTACATGCTACAGCAGCTATAGGGCACTTTTCCACATAAAGAAAGGACAGAACTGTAGAGTATATAGTAGTATTGTTGTCAACTATATAGCTTATAATGGTATTAATGGACTGCATTTCTCTCTCCCCCCACCCCTTATCTTCATATATATTTATTATTGTTATTCATTGGTTATGGTTTACTATTAACATATGTTCTTCTATAAACTTTTTTGGGGGCATGTGTTTTATTATTGTTATGTATTACAATGGCTGCATATTTACATATCTTGTTGAATTGCCTATGTTGTTGGCTTTATGCCATAACTGTTACTGGCATGCTGTTAATATACTGATTGTTATGTTATTTATTGTTGTGTTCTATATAATATGCATGAAATGTGATTAGGTGATTTCCAGTGTTCTGGCATGCTGTTACTAACAACATTTTTTTCATAACTAAGCTATACACATTGCTATATCTCTATCACCACAACACAGCAGGGTAGGTTGGTTTCTGCTGATCTGCCTAATCTATCTCAGCTGGCTGTGGGACTATGTACCAGCATATCTGGGACCCAAGCTGGTGTTACCCCCTCTGCTTGCCTCAAACCACCTCTGGGTGGAATTACCTCAGCGGATGGGACCCGTCTCTCCAGGACTGGTGGTGGAGAGGAGATAGTTACCCAGGTTCAGCTACCAACCATGGAGACAGGATTGTTCATAGGAGCGGAGAACAATGCTGCACCAGATTGAGGGCAGACATGACAACCTGGTGGGGCCTGGTGGCCTTGGTGCTCAGCCTCCAGCACAGCCACCTTCAAGGCAGTGAAGGAGCAGTGTTGACTGCCCATGGGTGGAGATTTCAATCATGCTGCTGCCATCTGGAGGCACATGCTTCTCAGATTCTACAACACTCTCCCCATTTAAGGTGTTTACCTCCCTCATGTGTCACACACCGCCCCTGCCTGATGTTGCGTCTGTCTGCAATTCCATTCTCTCATCCAAACATATCTCCCCACATGTACCTACAACCCTTCCCCAATATTTCACTCTTTCCTAAAAAAAAGGGGGGGTGGCACCTGTCCCACAAAAAAAGACCACCCCTTACATAGCTCTCCATTTCACACACATGTCCACTGGACTCAACTAATTTGGTCCAATTGGCTTGACAAAACATTTATGTTATCCTCACCCGTCTCTTTGGCATTTGAGAGTCCAAATTCATCCACAAATTCTGTCAAACTGCACAGCTGTTGCTGTACAAGAAATGGAAAGCTATGGTTCTTTCTACACCCTTCCTGCACATCCCTACCTGTATTTCAGTATGTTTTCCCCCTGCTTACCCCTATTTTACCACTGTCCTATCATCCCCCTTTTTCTTTTCTTTTTCTTTTTTGCATGGGTTTGTGCAGAGTTAAGCTGCGTGCCGCACAACCCCACTTAAAAGTGCTTTAATGTGCCTTAATGATCTTGTGTGTTTCTGACAGTGTCAGGCACATGTACAAAACAATCACCCCTGCCAAAACTCAAACACAGACCCCTGTCAACTAGACGACAGAGATCTGTATTCAAATAGCTGTTGCCACTAACAGACTTAAAGCAACCTAATGTAAAAATGAGAGTGTACCCGTGACTCTGATGTAAAAATACACCAGAAGACAGCCAAATAAGTAATAATGGCAGTACATGAGACCTGTGATAGCAGGTAAATGTTCCCCTTTACCTGCAACATCTTTAAACACACCTGCTAAAGCATCCACCGCACAGTACATATGTTCATCTGGGACCCTGCTGCAGAACAACTGCCTTTAACAGTCATGCACATACTGATGGATGTAGACGTGTGCCACAGCCTGTATGTCTGCACATATATCTGGCAACTACACCTGCTTCAGTATTGACTCAATAGCTCAGTCTGTTAAATGGCTTGCATATGGATAATTTTGCCACATACAGTCTTAAGTTCCAATCCAGTGTGTTGCACATCAATTACATTATTGTGAAGACAGCAAGTAATTATTTATTTGACATTTGTTAACCGGGTTAGTCCGACTGAGCCAAAGCCCTTTTTTCAGTGGAGGCCTGGTGAGAAAAACTCAGGTTCCTATCAGTTTGTCGAAACTTCAGCAGTTCAAACACCATTTGTTCGAACTGTGAAGTTCGAAAACTGATTATCGCAAAGGTGTGGAACACCGAATTCTCTCTCAGGGAAAGAATTTGGTGGGCCATTTCTGTGGCTTCGCTATTTTCATCACTGTGGTGGAAAGTTATGGGTTGGGTTCAGGTAAGTGTGCGATTGTGTGGACGTTAGGGTTAGGGTGCAGGTTAGGTGAGTTAGGCTTAGGGCACGGGTGAGCTGGGTCTGCGATAGTGACAGACCTTAGGGGTAGGACGGGATGGGTGAGTTAGGGTTAGGGCATGAGTCAGGTGAGTGTGCGATAGTGACGGACCTTAGGGTTAGGGTTTGGGTTAAGGTAAGTGGATACATTGTAGTGTATGTACAGTTTAGTGTAGGGTTAAATGTAGGATTATAAGTGTATGTGTGTGGATTGCTGTTTTTTTGGTGTGCTTGCGTTGTGTGTGTGTTTCTTGGAAAAGTGATTTTTTTTTCCCTGGGAAAAAATCACTGTTCTAAGCCTTTGATGGTTTTGCACTTCCAGGTTGGAAGTTCAAACATATGGTGTTCGAACTTCTGCCATTTCGTCGAAGTGATATAGACCCAAAAAACTCTACATTTATAATTTCAAACAAAAATTACAGCAAGGATTGCAGCATAACTTACAACAAAAATAAAGCGAATATACATAGTGGAAGTACATGGTTGCCTAATCAGATAGTATATACATATTAGATCAATAAAAACAAGCTGTGCAGTCCTATCAGAGAATAAGTCTTGAATACTTCAGAAAGATGTGCAGTACTGATGCTATAAATAAAGGGGTAACTCATTACTTGTAGAGAATTAATGAAGTAGAAGAGAGATAGGTAAGAATGAGGTGGATCCTTTCGGGGGGGGGGGGGTTACAGTGGCAGATGCATAACCTGTTTAGATTGTTTTTAGTATCTATTTTGAATTTAAGAGGGTGATTGGTATTTCTAATGTCTAAGGGACATTTGTTCCAGGACTGGGCTCGTAAGTAACTGTACAGGGTTTTGTCCTATGTTTGTTTTAGGCTTGTAGATTTGGAGAAGATTTTGTTCAGACCTTCAGAGGGACCTTGGAGGGGAGTAGAGGGAGACAACTGAGTAATGACTGAGTCTTGCAATTTTATTCCCATAAGTTACTGCTACTGAATTATCTGCTACCCAGTTTTGCAAGTCAAAGGCCTGCAGGTAAGGACGCACGTCACATAGTCATATAGCCTAATTATATGTCACCTACTATTCTGTTATTGGCACTGTTGCATAACAGATATACCTTAAGCACATGCCTCAATTGGCTCTGCTGTAATGACAGGGCTGCCACTGCTGCCACAGTTACACATACAGACTGTTGTCCTCCAAAGTGTTCAGACTTCCCCTATGTTTGGAACATACACAGCCATATGTTAAGCTAGCTGCTACAGACCTACCATACTTCACAACACCCTAGAACAATGGATTCAGACAAGGGGGAATCAAGGGTCCAGCAATAGAGACATGTTTAACAGTGTGCCCCTTCAAAGATAGTGAGCTGATAGAATACCATCTACAGCATTAGCATGCATATTCTGTTGGGCATGACATGTGACACTCACATGTTTCTCTCTCCTTACTGACCTTAACCAACAATGTTTAACACTGGACCACCAGATGATCACAATGTCATGGGACACTGGACAATCATATCAGGCAAAACTGCAGCTATACCTCACAAGTCACAACAGTGGACAGTATTTGTACTACTATCTGCCATACTGTAATCTCCACACCTCACTAATATCCATCTCAATGACTAAGAAAGGGGCCTAGGCCTACATGAAGGCATTAAATATTGCAATGTGGTACCGTGTCATTGGCTAAGGAAAGTGCAACGCAGCTGTTTTGGATGCAAATAGCAAGTCTGAGCCACATATTGGTGCACAGGTAATTACCTGTTAATGAGCATTACCTACAAAAGACAAACAACTGCTTATGGGGAACAGGTCTGTATGTCATTTTGCTCACACAGACAATGGATTTGAAAGTTATTTGCAGAGGAATACTTCAAAATGGATTACTTCACTTTACCAGGTATGTAATAGATGTCCCCGTATAATGGGATACAGATGGGGGGATGGAGGTATGGGGAATAGGGATTACAATAGTAGGCCTGTAGTGCATCTATGGTATTGACATGTTGGTGATGCAGATGGAGAGATGGAGGGATGGGGAATAGGGATTACAGCAGTAGGCCTGTAGTACATCTATGGTATTGACATGTTGGTGATGCAAATGGAGGGATGGAGGTATGGGGAATAGGTATTACAACAGTAGGCCTGTAGTACATCTATGGTATTGACATTTTGGTGATGCAGATGGAGGGATGGAGGTATGGGGAATAGGTATTACAATAGTAGGCCTGTAGTACATCTATGGTAATGACATGTTGGTGATGCAGATGGAGGAATGGAGGTATGGGGAATAGGGATTACAACAGTAGGCCTGTAGTACATCTATGGTATTGACATGTTGGTGATGCAGATGGTAGGATGGACGTATGGGGAATAGGTATTACAACAGTAGGCCTGTAGTACATCTATGGTATTGACATGTTGGTGATGCAGATGGAGGGATGGAGGGATGGGGAATAGAGATTACAACAGTAGGCCTGTAGTACATCTATGGTATTGACATGTTGGTGATGCAGATGGAGGGATGGAGGTATGGGGAATAGGGATTACAACAGTAGGCCTGTAGTACATCTATGGTATTGACATATTGGTGATACTCTGCTGTCCAACAGCTACATGCAGGCCTCTCAACTGTCCCTGCTTTGAGTCAAATCACAGCTCTGCCCCTGTTACTCCCTCCTACAATAGTTGGCTGTTGTAGGAAAGCTAGTGGAATCTGTGTTTGAAATAGTGACACTAATTAAGGGTGAACACTCCTTTAACTTCAAATGATGTATTGTAATTCACATCTTCTTAATCTGTCAGTGTCACACATAAATAGTTCTGACATTGCAAAGGTGTCTCTGACTGTCCCTGATATACTCTGGCTAAGGTCACTGTATTGTTGCCATTCATCCCTCACTGGTTGTGAGCTATAGCTAACATACCTGCCAACCTGCTACATCAGGGATTCAAGTCATAGCCATAATTAATGGGGGGGCACAGGCCCAAACTCAGTGATGGAGAATACATATTGGCCATACAAAATAAGACTATGAATAGACTAACAGATATTACTATAGCATAAGTGTTTTCTGAGGGGTCTGGCATGCAATAGCCAGATTCTCTATATTCTGACAACAACCATCAATGAATGGCCAACCATTTGTCAGACATCCACATGTGTGTGTGCCAAAAGGACCACATCTATGAGGCACACATTCACAATCTGCAGACATCAGTGTAGTGGAAAAGTATGATGCCTACAGCTAACATACACTACAACAGGTTTGCATTGCTGTCTGTCATTGTGGCACACTGTTGTTGCTGGGCTGTTCCAATATAGTTATTATAATATCACACAACTTTTTGTCCGACAGTGGCTGTATGACATATTTGTGTGACCTTGCCCATAGAGGGCACACCACAGTAGACTGCAGTAATGGGTGTAGAGACATACAGCAAACTCTGTCACAGGACACAGGGAAATATCCAGTATTGCTACTATGTTTTTTTTAATAGTCACACATGTAGTGTGTTGATAGGCTGTGGGTTATGACATGTGAGGGAGTGGTGGATAGTGCAGGCTGTTTTGGTTGTGCAGGGTCTATACATAATGGATGCCCACATATCTGGTCCTGTAATGCATTCTGCCTCTTGTTGTCTTTCAGGAACAATGTATCGTAGGGGGCACGTACCATTCACAGCTGCAGAGAATGCTGTTATCCTGGATGGCCTCAGACTGCATCATAACATTCTGCTTTCCAGGGGTCACCAAAATTATGACCAGCACACAAGGCTATATCCAGTATTGCTACTATCTTGGTGATAGCCACACATGTAGTGTGTTGATAGGCTGTGAGGTATGACGTGTGAGAGAGCTGTGGATAGTGCAGACTGTTTTGGTTGTGCAGGGTCTTTACATAGTGGATGCCCACATATCTGGTCCTGTAATGTATTCCCCATCTTATTGTCTTTCAGGAAAGATGTATTGTAGGAGGCATGGACCAATCACAGCTGCAGAGAATGCTGTTATCCTGGAAGGCCTCAGGCTGCATCATCATATTCTGCTTTCCAGGGGTCACTAAAATCATGACCAGCGTACAGTATTGTGGGGTGACCTTGTCAGGGTGGTTAACCAAATTGGCCAACAGGACAGGACCTACAAGTGGGTCCAACACTGGGCCACAGATATAATCAATGCTGCACATCAAAGTGCAGCTGCTGTGGCCAGGGATCATGCTGCCACTGTTGCAGGGCCTGCAACAGAACAACCATTCTCAGCCACAGAGAAATTCCTAGCAAACCTAGACTCAATTACCAGCTGCCAGGCATCCATCACCCTATACATCCTACAGGTGGGTGCCACAGCATCCACATCAAAGGAGCATCTGGGTAAGCTTCCTTTGTTCACCATTGTAATACTGTATCATTCATTGTGGCAGGCTTTGTATACCAGTAAATGTGTATGAGGTCTGTCTGCATTGTGGGGTTTGTTTTAATGCATTGTTGTACAGACATACTCAGAATCTCAGCAATGTAGGCAGTATCACATTGGCTACTGTACATGTGGGTATACACACATATTATCTACTAACACTGCAACATTTGGTATTGCTGACAATTCCTCTCCATCACATTTTCATAGGTACGTCAGGTGTGGCCGGAGTCTGTGGTCCTGTACTTGGTAAGTGTGATAATGTTGTTTTACAGATTATAGATACTCTAAGAATGTTAACGACTATCATTTTGCCCTAGGCACAGCCGTTATGCTTAGCCAGAGTAGAATAGTTGTATGTTACATTTTGGAGCAGTTAACTACAGCGCATACAATGGGCAATCACAGCTTTGTTTTTGTACAAACACTAACACATTTGCACTTATAGTCATGAACAGGTATCCAGCCTACTATGCAGGTGGCAATTACTCCAAGGTGCCTGTTCATACACAATAGGCAGATGATACATACCTGTGGCATTGATACTACAGCAGGCATATTATTCTCAGTATAGGTGTACTGGGTATTATGTGTAGTTCTGTCACATATACTGTCATATTGCGTACCTCACAGGTGTATTGTACTGGCAACATTGACTTGATGTAGATGAAGTACATGTTATAAAGCACCCATCTTGTATGTGTACATTGTGTGTTTATGTGTAGTTCAAGTGATCAGTGATGAAAAGATGTGGGACTGGTAATAGAGCTGTGGCTCTTCACCTGTATGAGTCTGTGTGGTCAGCAACACCACCTGCTGAGGGTCCACATGACAGGTAATAATGTACTGATTATGTCTTCCTCCCCACAGGTGAATGGGGGGTTTGGAGTCTTTCCCCCTCACATCCTGTTGTCAGTGTCCCATTGGACTCTGATGATGATGGTGACCATAGTCAGGCACAGGTGGGGTTGTTGGGGGCTGAATCTGTCCCAGAGGTTGACGTGCCTCTTCTGCCCCCATGTCCTCACACACAGTCAGTATTCCCATACATACCCTGTCCTTAGAGGCCATAGATATTGGACAGTCAGACAGTGGTGACATTGAACAGGACAGTGTGACAACTATGGTGTCAATGAGTGTAGACACTGGCCATAGCCAGACAGCTGGCGAGGTCCCACACAGGCAGATTGACAGGGGTGCTCGAAGGAGGAATCCTGCCCATCCACCTCCTGTCACAGGTGTCATGTCATGAGTCATTCACTACATGTTTTGGGCCATCATAGAGGCACAGGAATGTACCAAACACAACACCAGATGGATACTCCGGGTTATGGATGCAGCACAGTCTGACATCGGTGACTGCCTCCACTACATTAGTGATGCTGTGGATTGTTTCACTGATGTTGTGGACAGGTGGTGGGCTGAAACAGTGTCTGTCTTTGCCAGCACAATGTCTGTGCTGGAACATCTGGCTGGAGTAGGGCATCTGGCACATGGACATAGGTCAGCAACACCATCTACTGAGGGTCCACGTGGCAGTGCCCAGTCATTTTCCTGTAGTGGCAGTACCTCCAGCGCTACAGAGGGAAGTGTGCTGTCCACACCACTATGTGGCAGGCCATGGGAATGTGATCCTAGGTGGTCCTGTGGGGGACACGGGCCCAGCAGACAGCAGTCAGCATCAGGTATTAGCACTGCATGTGACCTTGGGCATAGTGGTGCAAGTGCCACTCCTGACAGAGCAAGCTCCCATGTTCATGGCCAGAGACTGTGATCTGTCCACTATGCTATGTATGGGCCACAGCTATCCAACATACACACATGTAGATCTAGCACTGGGCTTGACTGTGTACATGCACACCCTCAAACATCACTGTCACATGCAGGTCACTAACATAGGTTCACATGTTCATTGGTTGGTACTAGGCTATCAGCCCTAGGGCCTATACAAGCCTAGCCATAACAATTCCTGGCTATTTCTTCCCACAATATTTACTTCCCTGGACCCCTGTCTAGCAGGGTGACTGACGTGATCCTCGAGGTGAATTTCCTCTTTCCCATCCAATCATCAAGGTTCCTTTTTAAGAGGGCCAAAGAGGTGCTCTTCTTGACATGTATGTGCAGTCTATTCCAGAGTCTGGGGAGTCCCTGGGTCAGGAACCTATCCCTCCATCATGTTTTGTTCATTGTGATGACAAGGTTTAGATCCCTGGAGCATGTGGCTCTGAGGGATTGGGATTTCTTTAAGTGTAGCATGTTCCACAGCTCTGGGTTTGACATGGCCTTGTATGTTAAACAGAGATCGCCTCTGAGTAGACGATATGCGACAAAGTATAGCTGGAGTTTTTTTAGACGGTCAGCATAGGGTATCTGCTTTAGGACTTTGATTCTTTTAGTGAGACAGACACATTTGGCACCTCTCCCCACCCCATCTAACCAGCACCCCTTTCTGACTCACACACATGCTGTCAACTGTATGGCACCTGCACACCACACCCTGTGCATGTGATGATACCTGTGCCACATCCCTGCCATCCGTGCCATCACTGCAGAGACATGCAAGTATGTATCAGATGCAAAGGGTGACTACACTACTTACAATATACTTGTGTACTGCTGTATTGTTATGACATGGTAGGTGTGAGCCAAGACAGTTACTGTGTGCTGCCATGAGTCATGACTACACAGCAGACCTTGTGTATCTTATTTGCATGATGTTAGACTGGCAGTAGTGTCATAGAGTGACAGGTGTATCATGGACCTGTGAATGTTTCTGTCCTAGGGGTTTGAGCAGTTATTCTATGGTCACATGGTGGCAGTACAGCAGCACAGAATGGCATGGAAGCACACCAAAAGTATGACATCAGCAAGGTATGGCAGTATTTGTACATGGTTCCCTAGGTGCATATCTGTAGAAGGGTATGACTGGGACAATAGGGACAGCCAGCATAATTACTCATTCATACTTTGTGACAAGGTCTGCTACCCTTAATACATGTCACCTGAGTTTTCAGAAGGTACAAACCTAGATGGTGGCAGACATCAGTTATGCATATGTAGATGAGGGCAATATAGGACCAGGAACTTGTCACAGGAATATAAAATGCATGACCACTGCACAGAAATAGACCATATGGGTATGCCTGTAGTGATACAACAGGATATATCTGTACCCACACATGGGCATACACACAGAGTTGGTTGGTGTGAGACTAGAACCCCTACCTATCTACTATTACACACTACCGCTCACAGGACTTATGACATGCACCACTGAGACTACTTGAAATTAGACTATTAGCCAGTGCTGTTAAGGTGGATGACATCAGCAGGCTTTGTAGAGGAGGCCAGTGTAGATGCCATCAAGTAGTCACAGAGCCTTAAAATGTATAGCCATTGCATAGAGATAGGCATGTTTCTATTGCTGCAAGGGAAGGTATTTGCACACACACACACACACACACACACACACACACACACACACACACACACACACACACACACACACACACACACACACATACGCACACACTCACACATAGAGAGTTGCATGTTGTGAGATTAGTATCCCAATTTATCTAATAGTACACATTATAGCTGGCAGCAACTATTGCATGCACCACAGGTTATGTCTGTTGTATTTGTAGATGCAGCCACAGTACTTGTAGCCTTCACAAAGTGACCTTGTATTACACAGCATGTGTGGCCTGGACAGTGATCCAGCATGATGGTGTTGTTGTATCTAGAGTCATAGGAGTGGGATACTTGTTAATAGCTCTGTTGTGTGTGTAAAGTTACAGTATGGCCATGTCTGGCTGGTTGCAGTTTGGTAGGGTGACAATTGGCCAGGGACAATATGGCCTGTCCAAGGCATGCTTTGCAACCATTGTACATTACACCACCTGCTCACCATTGTCTGTCTACAGGGTGACATTCCATAGGCACAAGGTTCTGTGGGTGAGTGGATTATGTCCTTTTGCAGCCTTGGTCTGTTACCATCAGACAACTGTCGTGATGTGTAGGTGTAGCTAACCCCAGCATTCTCAGTGTAAGTGCATACCCCCTCCCCCTTCACACACACACACACACACACATATATATATATATATATATATATATATCTGAGTGTGTGTGTGTGTGTGTGTGTGTGTGTGTGTGTGTGTGCATAACAGGGATGTCATCGTAACTCTTGCTGTGTGTGTATGCTATGTTGTTATGTAAATGTGTTATGTAGATATATGTGGAGAGTGTATATCCGTCTACACATTATTTATATATATATATATATATATATATATATATATATAAATAAATGTATCTTGTTAACATATATGTGCCACATACTCATAGATAGGGTAAGCATGTGTGAGGGGGATAGGTGGAAACATACAAAGCTGTTTGTATGCACAAATATATTTCCACATAGCTGTTCTTTGGGTGGAAGAGTAAACAGACAAGGGCTCAAGTTAGCTAAATATAAAAGCATGCCAATTGTGACTGTCAGTACTTATAGGGTGACTGCAGGCCAGACCTACCTGTACTCCAGCGTGGAATTTTGTGTGCTGCAGACCATTGGCTGATTCACCTGTTTCCATAGTCCAGCACCTTCCCAATATTTTGTCCAAGCCATTTCCAGGCTGTTTGCTGAACGTAATACGCGACTCATACATATCAACTGTACAGACTGTTATAGACTGTGCAGTTCTGCATCATATTTTTGGTACATTTTACATGACATTGTGGATTTCTGGTATATTAGTTACAAATAATTCTAGACTGATGCTAGGAAATAATGACAGACATTTGAATGTCTGACTCCATACAAACATCAGGAGATTCATGCTACTGTATGAGCTGTTATTCAATCAACTTTCTATATTTTTTCATAGATTCATAGATTAGTACTAGATTAGATTTGTCTGGGCAATAGTTAATCCCTGTCCTTATATTTGGGCCTTTGTCCCATTATTACTCATGTCTTTGTCCCGATTCCCTGCTCTACGAGGTTGAGATGTATGATGTGACCTGGGTACATGATATAACACCACACACAGGGTGGCAGTCTTCATACCTCTCACTGTACATGTTTTTGCAGAATGTCCAACATTCCGCCCTACACATCTGGCAGTTCCTCATACCGTTGTGGCTTTCCAGTAATATAGTATAGAATGCAGCCACGGAATTGTTGTATGTACTGACACTCTTGCATGATGGCCTTTACATCCTGCTGTTAGTCTGACCTGTTGCAACCTGCTGTGATACTTGCCACCTTGTAGGTTACTCAGACCGTGTATAATGTCTGTATGTAGGTTTGACCCTCTGTACCCCCATTTTCTCTGACTTTGTCCAGCTGTCTTGCAGTAACAGATTGCAGCATTATGACAGTCTGTGGGACTCCTACCATATGAGTAACTCACATGCAAAAGTTGTACATGCTGCCAGCTTCGGACCATCGACACCATCACCCATGCTAATGTCCTTAGCCAAGTGAGCCACACCAGCCACCAGAAAGAGAAGTTTAATTCCTCACACTGTACACTGGCCCCTGCATTTTGTGGGAAAAAATATGTGGCCAGATTGTATGTCACATCTCTGGAAATGTGTGGTCTGCTGATATAGCCTTGCTAACATACTCTGTTACTGCAGTTGTATGGGAACACTGACATGTTGAGGGTACGGGACTCTGTCATTGACAGTTGTGTGTTTGCCCTATGACCTCACTGTTTGGAATTTCCCTTGCATAATGCAGTGGGGTTTCTAGCCATGTGGCCTAATGAATATTATGAGGCACTCAGTATTGGACAGAGTACTTGTTGTACCAAGTGGCTGTTAGATCTCTGCAAGTTGCCCAGTAGCCTACTTTCTTCCCTTGCATCCATCCATCAGGTCCATAGATATGCTACCATAGTCTAGTACCCCATACATGTATTGTATAGGAGATTGACATACCTTGCAAATGCAGCAGTTGAGAGACCCATGTTTCAGGGCTGATTCTGTCTGACACACACAGTACACAGTCAATACATGGTTAGGTAGATGTTTTGTTGGTTGCTTGGCATCAATTTTAATATATGTAAGTGAGTTGTAGTGAGGTGTCAGCTCCTAGTGCCCTATGTTGTCAGTGTGTGTGCTATGCATTGTCTCTTGGCCAAGCCCAGGGCATATTGGGCATGCCTATATCTGCCTACAGGGAGAACCTCATGGGGTTCCTCCTCCGAGTCCTCCTGTGGGTGTGGCTGTGGAGACCTAGGCACTGCTGAGGGCTGTGTATCCCTTCCCTTTGCTGATCCTGCCACAGCTGTTTTTGCAGGATCATATTGTGTAGCGCATGGCACAAAATGTGAACATCTGTGTACATGTGCCTGGAGAGTACTGCATGGCTCCACCAGATATATCAAGGCACCAGCACTGTGACTTGAGCAGCACAAACACACACTCTATGATGTTCCTAGTTTGTACTTGTGCCTCATTATGGCATTCTTTGGTAGGTGTGTATGCATTTCTGATGGGTGTCATCATCCACTGTTCCAGTGCATAACTAGCATCCCCCAGTAGATGGCCGTATGGGATGTCCCCCCTAGCAAACATCTGGTACAGCTGTGATGCGTGCCAGATATGGGAGTTATGATAACTGCCAGTGCTGCCAGCAAACACATTCGTGATAATGCCCTGGTCATTGCACATGATATGGCAGCTGATGGACTGATACCCCTTGTGGTTGAAGTAGACTCTACCATCCTCACCGAGTACTGCTTTGATGTGTACATGAATGCAGTCTATGGCACCCAGTACCTCAGGGTAGTGTGCTACAGCGTAGAAGAGTCTCATACTGCTGGCCCTCTCCTCAGAGGTGTAGGGTAGATAAATGTGCTCACTGGCATGTGTTAGCATGGCATCCAGGAAATGGTAGTATACCCTGGACGCTGATGCCTGTGAGACCCCCATCATGTCCCCAGTCGGTCTTTGGAAAGTACCTGTAGCTAGTATCCTAAGGGCTACACATACCTGTGTTTCTACTGGGATGGTTCTTCTCTGTTTGCTCTGGGTCTGAGTTTAGAGCAGCAGAGCTCAGTGAATTCTTGTAGTATGCTGCTGTCCACCCTGTAGTGCTCTACACTATCCAGGTCATGTATCCCCTGAAAGGTTAACCTGGGCCTGAACACTCTTCTCCTTCTCAGTCTAGGCCTGTTGTCAGCAGCAGCACTGACCACAGCATCTAGCACATACAGATGTAGCAGACCTGCAGCAGCCCCAAGCATTCTCAGTTAAAATGCCCACATCTGTATTCCAGTGGTGCAAAATATAGGGGAAAAATCAGATTGTAGGGTATATGCATTCTTTATACTGATCTGCTCTATGTGCAGCCTGTGTGATTGGCTACATATGATGCCTTCCGCCTGTCAAGTACATCATTAAAGTGTTTTAATGGCCCAGTTTAAGTGGTTGAGGGGTCATCAGTAATTTACTTATGATTGGCTTTCCCAGCCAATTTTTTAACAGCCTTCCCTGCTCAGCACTATGGTGTGGCTCACAAACCCACACCGCAGGTATAAACACTGCTCAGCAGTCACTAAACACCCCCCCATGGATGGGCACTGAAAGCACAGCAGTGTGCCGTGCAAACAGCCTCAAACCCACTGAAACACATGCCCTGGAGGTAAACAAAGTTTAGCAATCACAGGACACACCCCCCCTGCTGAGCAGAGCCTGCACTGCATAAACACTCAGCGCTAAGCTCCAATGAGCTTAAAATGCAGGCAGAGATACCCATTTTTGCTATTCAGTAACCCCAGCTCATTTGCATAGAGATCCTGCACACAACCTGGAAACTGCAGTATTCCGGGCCCTGCCTCCTTTGCTGGCACAGCAGTCTACCATTGTACATACTCCATGCAAGGTCGTATAATGCATTATTGTCGCATATTTAATTTTCATCCTTTTACAATTTTTTTTTGTGTGCAACGGCATGTTTGCACACTGTGACATGCTGCTCAAACATAACCTGGGTATTAAAAAAAATATTTATTTTACATTACATTCCTTTGACAACCACATTGCCAAAGTGGTTAGAAAGACATTTTACATAGCCTACCTCATCATGAAAGGATTCACATCTAGATCAAGAGAGGTAATCGTGCCCCTTTATTCATCCCTCATCAGGCCCATCATAGAATACAATGCCCCTTTTGGGATGTACCTTACCCGACACCTGTAGCAATTAGAAAGACCCCAAAAGTACCTCACCAAGAGGATCAAGGGACTCAAACAGATGCCATATGCTGCTCGGTTAAAAAAACTCCAGCTCTACTCAGTTGCATACCGCCTACTTCGAGGCGATCTATGCCTGACATATAAAGCTATGTCCAATCCAGAATTAATGGACATGCTCCACCTCAGTAAATCTAAATCCCTTAGAGCCACACGCTCGAGGGACTTGAACCTCAGCACTGAAATAAATAGAACTTGCTGGAGGGACAGATACATAACCCAGAGGCTCCCTTTGCTCTGGAACAGAATTCCAATTCATGTTAGGCAGAGCACCTCACTGAATCTCTTCAAGAAGAATCTCGATAAGTGGATGGGGGATCATAGGTTTGTCCTGGGGATTACTTCCGTGTCACTATTAGACAGAGACACAGCAAATTAAACCTTAAAAAGGGCACAGTATACTCAAATCAAGGGGTGACGTAAGCCAAACAAAATCGGGCTAGGCTTATAATTGCCCCAGGGCAGATAGCCTAGTATGAACCTATGAACCTATTAATTTCCATTATGTTTTGGACATACAGGGCATAGTTTTGCACATATCTGTGTCTCATATGTTATTTCTGTCCTTCTAACTGGATTTTTACAGCCTCTGTTATCTATTTTACATCATGTACACGCAATGTTTCTGTGTACACTTCGGACACTGACACGGGGTCTGCAGGACTGCCTATCTGCTTGCTGGATCATTCCAATACCCTAATTTGTATGCAATTCACCTGCTTGTGAGGTGATTTGAATGCCATGGATACTTCTGTGTTCGCACGCTCGTTCACAACCCTCAGCACTGTTTACTGGATCGCACATCTGCTTATCCATGTAAGTACCATCCCACCATGCCTACATAGAAAAAAGTCTGTGTAGGCTTTATTAAATCCCCCATTTGTCTTCTTCATGTTGCTAAGAAGATGTTTCAGATCATGCACACTTTCAGCCAGTAATGTGATGTTGTCAACAGAGTAAAGACTTCTGACAGTTTTCATGCCCTGATTTTCTTCATATAGTTCTGCCCCTCTAATGAATAGTTCTGAGTATAAAATAATCAGGTACGAAGACCCTATACAACATTGTTGTATAGCTTTACTAATTCTAACAAATTCTGTGTGTCCTTGCTCTGCTCATACTGATGCTTCCTGATTAATCTAAGGATTGTGCAAGAGAATTATTAGGTGCTCTGGAATACCAATGGTTCATTATGTGGTCCCGAGTTTTTTTATTTGTGCAGTTAAAGACCTTGCTGTAATCAATGAAACACACGTACACGTTGTTTCGATTTTCTTCTGTCTTTTTCAAGGATCCCTCTCATTATCCTTATTTTCCTTGCTGGTTCCCAAATCCTGTTTCTGCTACTGGCAACTTCGCATTCCATCCAAGCATGGATGTAATCCTTATGCGATTACTGCCATACCTCTCAACTGTACAGATTTTCACAGACTTAATATATTTTTGCCTCATATTTTCAGTCCGTTTCTCATAAAATTGTGGCTTTCTGGCAAATCATTAGCAAATCACTGAAGGTTGAAGTCAAAATATAATGACAGACATTTGAGTTTCAGATGCCATACCTTTCAGAAAATTCATGTTAATGCACACTCTGTCATTCAATCAATTTTCTAAGTTTGTAAGAGGAATATTTAAAAAGTGTCCCTATTTTTGGGCCTGTGTCCCCCTATTTATGATGGCTTATGAAATGTACTACTGATGACCATAATCTCCCAGACATTCACTGGTTGATCAATGTATGCCCTAACTATGTTAAACCAATGTTGGAAGTTATTTCTAATTTAACCAATAAACAAGATGGTTTCTCTGTCATCAGAGAGACTTGTTTCCTTGATCTGTTTTTTGCAATCCTGAAGTTACATTAATAAGGTCCTTGCTTCAGCCGATCTAACAACCACGGACTATTTATGCATTAAAACAATGATGTTCTATAATAAAAAGCATTATTCAGGTTAGACATGACTTGAGAAAGTTCTACAGGTTTGTCTATGATAGCAGAAGAAGAGATTTGAGAAGAGAGATCGCACTGCAGCCAGATGGAATACTGAAATATTAATTCTGTTTTGATAATATAGACTCCATCACTGAGAACTACATACCTATTAAAGTTATCAAGACCAAATTGGGAATATTGCACCTTGTTGTAATAAACCCCTCAGTAATTTCCATTCAAAAAGACATCACTGACAAATATACAATATATTTCCTTCAGATATGAAAAGGGAAAGTTAGGAACATCAATTATATATTCATATCAATAGTCATCTTAGGAAGGCAACTTTTCAGAAAAAAAATATAATTATTATATAGACTATAAAAAGTCATTCTTTTCAAATGCTAGGGATATGGGCAATCTCACAGATTTTATTACCCAATTTAATACAGCAACATTGTAGTTAATGAGTCCTTAAAATGGTTAATATCATAAGCAGGGTTTTTGAATCTCATCTTTGATATCCTCAGAAATTTCATTAAAATTAACTACATATTTTTTACCAATCTTTACCATATAGTTTCAACAGATTTTACTAAATGGTTTTGTTCCTGATGTTCATAAAAAATATGAGGTGGTGACAGTTGTTAAAGGTGTTGATAATCCATACCGAGGTAATGATCTCCATAGTTTTCTTACCTGTATAATTATATTCTGTAAGGTCATTGAGAGGGTTATGTTGTGGCTTCTTCCTGAACATCTAACTAAGTTGTCAAATTTAAACAGCTATAACTTTATTTATAGTAACTCTTATACATTGAACATGGTGGATTTTGGTATCTCTGTAGCTCCTCTCTTGTTAGATCTCAGGAAGACTTTCAACAACATCCCACATAAAGAAATTGTCTTCAGCTATGATGTCATAAGCATGACCCCTATATTGTTTAGTGGGTCGACAACTCAATGTCTCAATGATAGATATATTTGTATTAGAACAGGTAATTGCTGATCAGTTTAAATATCACTGTACAGGAGTATAGCGCAAGCTGCGGTTTTGGGTCATTTCCTGTTTAGCCTTTTTATGCCATCCATTACTGCTCATTCATTCCGTCATTCAGTTCTCTGGTCCACTTCCATGGATCACACCAGGTTAGTTTTCCTGTTCACAAATTCCAAGGGCTCCATAGACCTTTAAACTCAGCTGGATGACTTAAGTAAAAGAGCCAACATTCTCAGGCTTGATTTTAACATCAATGTGCTCTCATACATTTTGGTAATAAGAACATACAGGATACCTCTCAATGTCTTAGGACAATAAATCTGGAAAAGCCTAAAATAATGGGGCAGCAAAGGCCCAAAAATGGGGAAATATTTTAAATATAGCTCTCATAAACTTAGAAAGCTACTAGAATATCAGGATTTGTGTTTGGATGAATTTTCTGAAGGTTGTGAAGTCTGAAACTCAAATATATGGCATTATTTGGTCATTATTTAGTGACTTATATCCTTCATGATTTGTCAGATTTTGTCAGAGAACTACAGATTTTGAGGGACAGACCAAATATTTGAAGCAAAACTGGACATTCTGTGAAAATTTGTACAGTTGAGAGGTATGATTGGTACTCGTATGCTACTGATAATAAAATGATGTCTGTTGCTGATTACAATAAATACCTAGGTGTCTATACTGCTAAAGATCTATTTTTTGACATCCACATCCAAAGCATAAGTGAAAGATCTTTCAGTACTATTAAAGCTATCATGCAGACAATTTCACTGAGATTTGCTGAAGTTATGGTAGCAAAATATATTGACTTGGTTCAACCATATATCAAGTACAATAATTAATTTACCTGTAGTCCACTGAGAACATCCTGTCATAAAACAGATACTAGAATAAATGGGCTTAGCTATGAAGAGTAATTGCTGATCTTGAATTTATATTCTGCTCGCAATCGTATTATTAGAGGCGATTTTAGTAACAATTATTAAGCATTTACAAACTGAAAATGAGGCTGCTAATTTGAACCTAAAATGCAAGTGTCCTTCCCCCGGTGCTTATAGGTTCATATGTTCATAGAGAGTTACTAGGCTAGTGGACCTAGAGCCTTTACAAGTCTAGGCATGTTAACCCCAAGTATCCTCATTTGCTGTTTTTGGGTAGTTCACAGAATGAATTTATGAAAAGAATGGGTCTGTGATCAACACCGGCTACTCCTGTCCATGAGGGACAATGGGTGCTACCTCAGGGGTGAATTTGTGGTCTCCCATGCAATTATCTAGGTTGCGTTTGAACAGGGTCAGTGAGGAGCTCTGGTTTAGATGAATAGGAAGTATATTCCAGAGAAACAGCAGTATCTTGAAAGATATATCTGTCTCTCCAGCATGTTCTGTTAATGTCACAAGCTAGGTTGAGATCCGTAGAGTGAGTGACTCATACCATTTGACTTGTGGATGTGCAGCATTTCCATTAGGGCAGGGTTGGAGATTGTCTTATAGGCCAGGCACAAGTCACCTTTCAGCAGCATGTAAGAGACAGAGTAAAGTGACAGGGTTTTAAGCCTGTCCATGCAGGTCATAGTTGGAGTTCCTGCATTTCCTTAGTGAAAAACCTCTGAGGTCTCTCCAACTGCTGCAGGTGTCTGGTGAGGTACATGCAAAATAAGTAGGTGGGATTATACTTTATGAGTGGTTTTATGAGGGTAAAGTACAGTGGAGTTATAGCATCCCTTGACCTGGATGCTATACCCTTGCTTATGTGGTGTGCTACTTAGAAGGCTTTTCTTACCACTGCGGAAACATGGCGGTCAAAGTTCAGATTGATATAAACCTGTCTTCCCAAGTCTCCCACCACAGGGTTGGAACTCAGAGGGGTGATGTCAATATTGTAATTCGTAGGGAATTCCATTTTGCCAAAGAGAATAATAATGCATTTTTTTGCATTTAGTTTCAGACCAGTGGTTTGGTACCAATGATTTATTTGTGTTAGTCCTTCTTGCAATATGTTGACATCACTGAAGGACTCAATGATTGTTCCCAGTTTGTAATAGTCAGTGAACTTGATGAGTCAAAGGCCATCTACTTTGGCCTGGGACTTCTGAGAAATAGATGCCAAACAGTAAGAGGCCCAGCACAGACCCCTGTGGTACACCACTGGTGGCGGGTCTACTGGTGGAGGTGGAGTCACCAATTTTGACAGAGTGTGTTTTGTCAGTGAACCAATTGGCTAACCATCTAGTAATGTAAGGGTTATTTCCTGTCTGGGTGAATTTCTCAATGATGCCAGAGTGGGGAATTGTGTCAAAAGCCTTGGTAAGGTCGAGATAAGCAGTGTGCACTGTCTTACCTTCATTCATGGCTTTGGTGACATTCTCAGAGAAACCTACCAGGTTTAAAAAGCATGATCTACCCTTAATGAAGCCAAACTGGGTTGGGTCCAGTGCTTAGAGGTCTGCTATGTCCCTGTTGATAAGGTCCATGATAATTCTTTCCATGGCCTTGCAGATGAGGTTGGTTAGACTTATGGATCTGTAATTCCCAGGGTCAGTTGATGGCCCCCTTTTGTGCCAGGGATTATTGCTGTTGTTATCCATTCTGCAGGAACATAGCCAGTTCTCAAGCTATGATAAAAAAGAATGTCAGGTGGGTCCACTAGGTCTTGTTTTAGATTGTTTTGTAAACAACCTGGAGTATTACCTGGTCCCATTGAGAGTGTGTTTTTGGCCTTGGTGAGCACTGAGATGAACTGTTCTCTAGGGATACCAGGCAGAGTTCTAGTGCCAGATATGCTTTGGGATATGGTAGGTGGGGACAGGGTGAGGATATGGTAGGTGCAGATAGGGTGAGGATATAGTAGGTGGAGATAGGGTGAGGATATGGCAGGTGGGGATAGGGTGAGGATATGTTAGGCTTGGATAGGGTGAGGATATAGTAGGTGGAGATAGGGTGAGGCTATTGTTGGTGGGATATAGAACCATTTCTTTTGAAATAAAGTGTGGGACATCTTGGTAGAAAAATAGATCATTTCAAGTAAGACTATCTAAATTCTGAGGCAGATTTCATAAGGATATAAGAACATTTTGGACACCAGTAGAATTTAAAATTAAATTAGATTTCTTTTATTGTAATAAAACTAAGACTGTCCATGCTGGACACAGACTCAAAAATGATCTACCTCGATTTAGAGTCTGTACTGCTAACCTCTGATGCTTTGAGCAATGTAGCTTGTCAAATACCATTTCCAGCAAAAGAAAACATATTCCATCAGCTGCACATGCTACATTTAAGTATCAGAACAGCAAAAAGTGGTTGAGGACGACCATTACTGTATGCCTTGGGGAGAGAAAAGATGTACACAAAATGTGGGATATTACGAATGAATGTGCCAAATGACTGGACGTTGATTTAGAACTAGTACAATCCTTTCAGTTTAGAAAAGATAATGCTAACATCTGTACATACACATTTTCCAGAATTTGTCAACATGGGCATTTTCATCTGAACCAAATTGTTTGCAGCTAGTGCAGAAGTACCATCCAGTCCCACTATAGGGTATCCTCAAAAACATCCCTTAGGTGAAGCAGTTAGTCATCTTCATGTTTGTTACTGCCACAGAGGTGCCTGCACCACCTGAAGGACCTAGTCCTTTTGAAGCTATGCAAGTTGTTATGGAGCAACCAGGATAAATTCCCTCACCAGAAGTCACTTCTTCCTCAGCGTACTAATGTTACTGATTTACCTTTAACATCTTGATAACTGGATTGTCAAAATTAAACATCCAAATTTCTTTAGCTCAGTAAAACAGGTAACTCAGTAACACAGATTAGAGCTGATGAGATTAAATGCCATTTCATTAGTTTGCAGGTTAGTGCTTTAACTATGGTGTTACCCGTTTTTAATCTCTGAGATGCATGTCTTTCCTCTTTTTCTTTCTGTAGGAGTATATAAAATAGCTTGGTTACACTCAGCTTGAGCAAAATTCCCATTGACCCAGACTTCCCTTCATAAGCTTTTTGTGTTCTCCTCCCTTAACAAGACGGAACATGCAGATTGGATCCCTATCTTTCTTAAATGGATATCTATATAGCTATCATCTTATTTGGTGATATAACTAATTACCTCTAACTGCCTTCTAATTGCTTGAAAGAAGAGTAGCATTTTATCAGCAGAGGTGCCTAATTAACAAGTAGCAAGATATGGGTTTAAATTGTAGAAATGGTTCAAATTATTCTACATCTATGAGAAATCGGTATAGTGAGATGAAATGGTGTATACCTACATTTGTGAGATGATGGCAGATATACCCTATGAGGAAACCTTGCCGTATCTAGCAGAATAACAGCTCTGCATTCAGTGACAGCATGATGTTTGCCGTGGTCTGCTATAATCTTCAAAATATAATGCTTAAGCTGTGTAGGTATCACAAAATGCTCCTAAGTATGGATAAGTCTGGGTGACTGGTCCCCTCTGTTGAACTGTCATCACCTCTGGACTTTGTTATGTTCTTCTGGGATTTGTTCTGCTATATCACAAGCTCGAGTTAGTTAAGTACTTACTGGTCAAGGATGCATGATCATTTTGGTTAATTTGCCCTTCATTTTAGTCAAGAACATTAAGGGTAATATCTGTAAACAAGCTTCATCCCCTAGTCCTGGGTTTGATTCCTTCAGTATCCATTTGCCTACTGTGTGACTCAAAGTATGTTGCTTTACTGTGCAATGCTTCTAGATCACCCTTGAGAAGAAGTACTTGCACTTAATGGGTTTACAGAGTTCATAAATAAATTGAAAAGAACCTTTTGTTATTATCTTAAAAAATAACTATAATAATGCTACATCATAATTTTACAAAAAATCTTGTATGTTTTTGAAACTTTTGTCTACTTCAGGCATTGCTTGTTTACTTACCACTCTGGTTAGTGATTTTACCTTCTTCACATGGAAGACAGTCATGGCAGCAGGGAACACTTTTTCCTTGTGTTGCCTTTCTAAAGCCTGGGAGGCAGCTGTCACTGCAAACAGAACTGGGAGCCTGCAGACAAAGTCAGTGAATGGAATATAATGAGACATCAAAGCCATTTAGCTTAATATGTACTTAGCTTCACTATCAGTTTCCAACATCAAAATAATAGACACATTTATTTCATGGATATCATATTAACCGAGATGAATAATCACGTGCATTACTTTCTGTCTTCATTCTGTTGAACTATTTATTCTTTTAAATCACAGTGAGCAAAGTTATTTGTACACTGAGATATACAGCTCACAAATGTTGTCTTGCTATTATTAATTTATTCATTACACAATATTTGCTTTATCCATTTTGGAGTTGTGAGGATGCTATAACCAGATTATTCAGTCAATGCAAAACTAAGACATTATTTTGGAAACATTAAAAAAACACTGCAGACCACATCACACACACACACAGACACACACACACACACACACACACACACACACACACACACACACACACACACACACACACACACACACACACACACTCTCCTAAACAACATGTATGCATGCCTGGCTGCAATTTGAAGGTTAACAAATTGAGCTGTAACCTCTTTTTGTCCTTAATCAGGAAACAGGTGCACCCAGTAAAAACTTATGCAGATTCAGGGAAATCATGCATACTCTGCACAGAAGGACCACAGCCAAAAACTGAACTGGAAAACCAAGCAGTAGGAGGTAGCAGCAGTAATTGTGTTACAGCTCTACCACTCATCTTGGAAGTATTGAGAAAGTATGTGAGGACGTGCTTTAGATGTTATTATAAATTTTGTGCCATTCTTTATTTAAATGGATCAGAAATTATGATAGAAAAACAACTGTAGCTATATTAAGCTATACAGTGTCATTACACTATTAGCAGCATGCACACTTTTAACAATATAGTACTATAGAATATTTTGAATAACAATGCTACATCACTCTCATTAAGAGGAATCGAGAGAGATTATGTACAGAAACTAATGGAACCAGAGGTACTGGTAATATCAATACGATAGTGATACCCTACACAAACAATCGTGGAAAGATTAAGGAGAGCATTCACAATAATTGGTACATACTCACTTTGGACAGTGAAGTCAGGGAAGCAGCAGGGAATACACCAAATCCTACATACAGGAATACTCAGTCATTGAAAAGGATATTGTGCTATGAGAAGACTGGAAGGGATAGGACCAGATCTGTCAGAGTAGGGATATTTCCGTGTAGGTCTTGCAACCATTGCAGTTTCATGTCTGGGAGCAAGGAATTTATTCACCCTGACACAGGTCGTGTATTTTCCTTTAAGATATATGCAGACTGTAAGACAAGGGATCTTGTGTATCTAGCTGTATGTCAGAAATGCAGTTGCTTCTATGTTGGCAAAACCAATGGAATGCTGAGAGAGTGTGTGAGGGAACACATTTATGCCATCAGTAGAGAAGATGGGAGTAATGCTCTTGCAAGACATGTAATGCATACAGATACAACACACAAGTTTTGGTTTACGGTGATGGAATTAATATACAAAACAGCGAGGTTAGGTGAGGTCAGGAATCATACCGAGAAGCAGGAAGCTAGATGGATCCTGAGGTTACAAGCAGATAAGGTTACATGGCCTAAATGATAGGGTTTCACTGAAACCCTTCCTTAAAGATAGACCCCTTACTCACTAGTCACTTTTAATGGCCAGACCCCTATTTATTTCCTTGGTACACAAGTATGAATACACGTTTTTATATACACACGAGTATGAAGTTTTTATATGAAATAGCAGACTTTTATGGTAATGAAATTTTACTGACATTATGAATGTTAAATGGCTAGAATAAACATATTTTTAGATGTAGGATATTTATACGAATGCCCGTATTTTATATGGCAATGGTTATATCTTGTTATATATATATTTTCTATGCACATTTTATTAGTTAGTGTATATATATATATATATATATATATATATATATATATATATATATATATATATATATATATATATATATATATATATATATATATATATATATATATATATATATATATGTTTGTTTGTTTGTTTTTATTACAGGCACACATTTGCATATGCTTTCTGTATGCATTGTTATGTGATGACACACTACTATCTTCAGTATTGTAAACATTACTAGGAAGAGATGATTTCACTGATTTTTGATTACTGCATTAATTAATGATGTAATGGGGTGATGTTTGGTGCCAGCTGGTTAAACCTGCCTTCATACTGATGTACTATAGAAGGAGTACTTTTTTAAGTCTGAAGAAGTGTTCAGAGAAATGTGAAAGCACTCACTGGCCATTGTTCTGTGCTCTTTGTGTGAATAAAAAGGTTTTCATCAGGTTATCTCCGTTTGTCGTGGTGTGCCTCATATGATTTAGTGACCTCCAACATAATGACTGGGGAGAGTTATACACCAACAAACTCCCCAAGTCATGCTGGGGAGTTTTTTTAGCATCTAGTGGAATGATACCCAAAGAAGAACAAAAATCCCTCAAGGAGAGTGAAGGGGAGAGGCCTTCACCAGGGTCAGGTGAAGAGTTAACACTGACTGATTCATTTAAGGTGCAGATCACATTACAATGTAAATAAGTTTAACATTTTCAGTTATACAAATGCACCAGTCATGGACCTGCACCATCATTTATTTGAAAGGACTTTTACATTCATCCTTTCGTGAAGGTCCAACTTGGTCAACGCATTACTTGATCTAATGTTGTTTGTATACAAGTTGAATTTACTATTATTGTTCCAGAACAAAGACTGAGTTTTTCAAAATAGACATATTATCAAAACAAGTATATACAACTCCCACTGAAACCAGGACTGTGAATGTGATACAAGTCTGAAGGCATTACGTGACAATTCTTTGAATCATTGTTATAACACGTTATCAGTGAGCAAATGGATATTACTGACAGAGTAATCAGAAATAAGACATTGAGACTTATGAAACCAGATTGGGGGGGGGATCTTGTTGGTAACACTTTTAGGTTATGTTGGAAGAATGTTTTTTTTTTTCCGTCTAAATAATGACTATGTTATGAGATGTCTCTCTTAATGAAATTTACATTCACCATCACAGAACTGGTTTATGGCTGAAACATCTGATTCTGGATCAAGGAATTGACAACTGTTTGTACAATTATTTAAAAGTAGATAAACCTTAGCTATATAATATTTTCTAGATACCTAAAGTTTGCAAGAACATTACTGACCCTATGCTAAGAACTACTATAGCAATGAGGGATTTGAAAATTGAGCCTTTGGCCAAGTTTATTGACTGGAAACATAAGGGATATTTGCACAAATTTCTCCACCTCATGCAGGACTCAATGCATTTTTTATAGATCATTCAGAATGTCTGTTACTCCAGTGATGTGGAATTTGTCACCATGGATCTAAAGGACTTACTTTTAGTCATTTCCAATGATGTGGGTTTAAGCTGGGTTGATGACATTATTCCGAGTTTATTTTCTTGTTGTATCCTGGACATTTTTTGTCTTAAGAAAGGCTTTAGAGTTTGTTTTGAAAAACACATTTTGTTATTTTTGAAGGAGAATATTATCATCAAATTAAAGGGATGGCTGGGGGCAGGCCTCTTGTGTCCCTGTAGATGCCAACCTTATTTTACTATATTGTGAAATGAGTGTTTTATTCCCTTCCAGATTTGTTAAGACATGGGATGTTTATGTTAGATAACTGAATGATATTGTTTATCTCAAGGAAGGGAACATATTCTTTATTAGATGATTGCAAAACCTTTTTAAATAGTAGTGCTTAATTCTTAAAATTTACATCCAAAGCTCCCTTCTTAGTACTGATTTTTTACACATGGCAGTTTACAAAAATGATTTAAAGCATCACATTTCTTCTAACCTATTTAGAAAAGACACATTTTCTAATAGTTGCCTGCACTTTCAAAGTTGTCAACTGTACCAAAAGAAATTAAGTGTAGTGAAACAACAGAATAAACTGATTTTCAGTCTCAATTTGATTTTATAATGAATTTATTGATGGAATATGATTATCTCGACAATGTTTTGGAGAATATTACACAGGACGTTATTCTAAGAAGAAAAGATAGATTCATAGCTATTTTAAGGGGTGGGTTGGTAAAACCAAGGTGCCATGATTAATTTTATGAATCAGAATGTGATAATTACATATTCCAGTGGAATGTCAAAAATTAAGAATATAGATTTTTACTGGGACATTCTCACCCATTATGATAAAGTTAAACAGATTTTCGGGTCTTTTCCCTGTTATATGTTTAAAAAGGGAGTGAATATAAAAAACAAATTAGAGGTATAACCATGTCTAATACAATTTCAACTGGTACAATTAAATGGAATAGTTGCAATCACTGTGTGTTTATTAACACAAACATGGATGGTGAGAATTCTCAGGAGATTAAAAACATTGCTAAATGCTCTAAAGCAAATTGTGACACTAAAGCAGTGTTTTACCTTCCTTTTGCAGTTCATGTAGTACGTTTTATCTTGGTAAAACAGAGCACTCTCAGAGAGAATGCATTTATGAGTATGTATATCCTATTAGAACCTGCAGTGAAACAAATGCTTTGGCTAAACATCCTACCCAATGCTTCAGTTGTCTTAAGTTCACCTTTGTGGTATTGAAAAAAATTACTACCTAACCCTCGACAGGTAAGTGGAAAAAATATTTAGAATGTAGGGAACTTTGGTGTCAAGTGAGATTCTAAGCCTATGTTTTTCCAAGGTTAAGCAAGGCTATCAATATTAGCTGTTTACTCAAACAGAAAGCCTCTCTGATTAATTAATTATTGAACTCATTTGTTTTAATTTCTTTTCAAATGATATAGAGATGGGTTTTTAAATGTTGGTCAGATTTGTCAGTACTTTTTTAATATTCATGTATTTTTTATTGTGTATTTCATGCATGTATTATCTTTATGGTTTATGACACTGTGTATTCAAGATGGTGGATTCATTAAACATGTGAAAATTTGGTTAGCTTTTAAATGGATTTGGATATTTGTCTCAAGTTTAATCTGAATAAGTCTATTATAGGTACCAAACAAAAGCACTTAAATTCTTGTTTTAAAGTGTCTGTGTATTTTCACATTAAGGTCTCTGTTGGATGCAACTTGTATGTTCTCGCAATTTTTTTTCTTTTGGCATCTTCAGTTTAGTTTGTTATAGGTGGTGTGCTTCAGCATTTCTGCTTTTTAGTTTGCCTCTAGTATTGTAAATTAGCAGTTTGTTAGATTGTGTTGGCCAGATATATAAATGAATGAAGTTGTTGTGTAACTTGGTTCGGAGGTGAGAGTAGATTGTTCTGGACTGTAGGAGGACCATATCATCCACATACATTATCCATTTAAAGTTTGATAGTTCTAGGAGAAGATTATTGATAATGAGGGAGCAGAGTGGAGAACCTTCAGTGTATGTATGTTAAGTCAACCAGCAGTGGAAGGTAAGACATTGTTAGGGACTTGGAAGATTCTGCCTTTCATCTAGTTGCTAAACCAATAAAAGGTGTTATCTCCAAAGGTGAGTCTTTTGAGTATATTGAGAAGAAGGCCATGGGTGACTGTAGCAAAACCCCTTCTCATATAAACAAAAAGACCTGCAGTAAAGACTCCCTCATTCAGTATGTAATAAATGGTGCCAGTGGCCATTATTAGGGATATGAATGTACTGAAGATGTTAACAAAGCCATGCTGTATATCACATGACCTAGCTGTTACATTAACAAAGCCATGCTGTATATCACATGACCTAGCTGTTACATTAACAAAGCCATGCTGTATATCACATGACCTAGCTGTTACATTAACAAAGCCATGCTGTATATCACATGACCTAGCTGTTAATGTATTTTACTAGTTGTTTATATATGAAATTTTTATATATTTTGGTAATAGGGCATAGGTTATAAACTAGTTCTGTCTGTTAGTAATATTAGTTTTTGACAAAGAGGCATAAACATTGCACTGACTTCTAATCAAAAACAGGTTAAGTACATGGAAAAGCAATGAAGGGTAAAGGGGAAACACATTTACACATGGGAAGGAGGTTATATACATTGCAAAACAAAGCAGAGCTGAATCATTTTCTGTGTGACATTTTTTTTACTTGACATACAATCAGATTTCAGGAATGAACTCCAATATACTCTTGTAAAAGGTACAACCAGCATGTTTACTATGTAAACAAATCAGTGCTGCAGAAATATAACTTGGATGATTTTTAAAAAAAGAGGTATGTTTCATAAAAGGTTATATTTCAGTCACATTTTAATATGATACTGCACACTGGAGGTTTACTTCAATATGAATGTTAAAAGGACATCTTCAAAACAGCAAAAGCTATTCCTGTTGTTTCAGTTTTTCTGGAGCTATAAGAATATCTATATCTATATCTATATCTATATCTATATCTATATCTATATCTATATCTATATCTATCTATACACACACACACACACACATATATATATATATATATATATATATATATATATATATATATATATATATATTTTTTTTTTTTTTTAAAGTGCTCAGTTCACAGATTACTGCTTTTATAAATAATTGTAACACATATGTCAGATGGAATTTATTACCATTTTGGATAATGTCAGCTCATCCTGTTTACGATATGCTCTAACATGAAACAACTGCATAGTAAGATACCATTTTACAATTTTACAAATATACACAACTGAGATGACTGCCCGTTGAAATGTCGGCACTTAAAAGGAGAAGTGTCAACATGCTAAAAAAAAAAAAAAAAAAGACTGAAACACAGGAAAAGACGGAATCTTCTATAGCTTTACACTTTTCTATTTTTATCTGACTCCTGATATGAAGAGTATAGTTTATGAAACTGGGACCAAATCTTGCACTCTGAAGTGATACACATTTATTGGGAATAAAGAAAATAACAATGTCCAACCTGCTTGAGGCCTCCTTTCCATATGATCTCTGTTTCATTAATGAAAAAGTTCTTATTAGGGGGCATCCTGGGGTCATATGCACCTACAACTGCAGAGGTAGGAAGTTGTCCTGGATTCACCTGGAAATTTTTGATGTCATATGCATATGTCATATATCCTTTATCAGTGAAAAATATCTCTTCACCTGCTGGTGTTTCAAAATGTACCTTCTTCAAGTAGTGGAATAGCTAAAAATGATAAAATGGAAATAAGATTTAGTATTCGCAGCACCTTTTCAATGGCTATTTTTTATGATCTTCTCTTGTATATGGCTGGCCGCACAGCTATGGGTTCTACAACAGCTGCAGATTGCACCTGAGAATCTAGCTTACTGTAAAGCTAATCACTCGATACTGCACAGTATCTGCACAGTCTTATCTACTAAATATACATGTATGTTCACAACGTCATTTTATCAAGCTTGGAGAGATGAGTGGTAACAGGAGAGGATAGTCAGAGGTAAGAAGGAAAACCACAGCTGTATGTATTTAGTACTTTAAAAGATATGCTGAGTATACAGATAACTGTTCAACAGATAAACTTTGTCATTATACTTAAAGGTTTGTAGATCCCACTTCGCTTATTACCAAGGCGAACATGAAGAAGCACAGGCACGTCACCCAGTACTGCTGGGAGACTAATGGTTTCCCCACATGTCCAGGTAAAAATTTGTGATCAGCCATCCAGTTATCCATACTGGCTTTAAGGGTTGATAGAGAAGTACTCTGCTTAACAGGTAGGGGCGGCCTATCCAAGAAATGAGGTATACATTAGGTTAGGTATCTGTCCCATCATCTAGTCTTATTGATGTGATAGTACCGGTTTAGGTCTCTAGGCTGGGTGATTACTTTGCCACTGGTTCTATTTATGTGAATTAGCACAAAGAGCTTTGGGCCATTCATATCATGGCAAGCTAAGCACAGATCACTCTTCAGTAGTCTGAATGCCAGTAGGTACAGGGCAGAGCTGTTAGTATCTCAAAACAGCTTAAGATGCATGAGATCTTTTACATTTACCTGAGCTACCAGCAACTCAGTCAGATGGGACTTTTGTTTAACATGTCATCCGAAGGAGGGCATTCAGGAGTGCAGCACCCCTTCCCCAACACACACACACTTCTTGTGGAATATTAAGAGGAACTATATGACATTGTCTCAGTGTACAACTAAAGGCTTTGTTAAGGCAAAGGGTCAGAGCCTAGAAAGTATAGTAGAGGAATCACCCTAAAACATAGATCCAGCTAAATCATACAAACATTAAAAACAATCATATAAGCAGCAACAAATGCAACTAAGCCTACGTACCTTTGGAACAGAGAAAAAAAAACTGCAATATCCAGTGCCAAATACTCATGAACAGCAAAGAAATAATAAGTCATATAACTGAAAGAAGTAATATGTAAACAGCAAACTAAGAAATAACAGGTCATATAACTGACAGAAGTACTATGAGAACAACAAACAAATAGATAACAGGTCATGTAACTGTATTACATGAACAGTAAACAAAGAAATAACAGGTCATGTAACTGACGACAGTATTACATGAGCAGTAAACAAAGAAATTACAGGTCATGTAACTGACAGCAGTATTACATGAACAATAAACAAAGAAATAACAGGTCATATAACTGACAGCAGTATTATATAAACACTAAACAAATAAATCGGTCATGTAACTGACAACAGTATTATATGAATAGTAAACAAAGAAATAAGAAGTCATGTAACTGACAGCAGTATTACATGAATAGTAAACAAAGAAATTGGTCATGTAACTAACAGCAGCATTACATGAACAGTAAACAAAAAAAAATGGTCATGTAACTATCAGCAGTATTACATTAACAGTAAACAAAGAAATAACAGGTCATGTAACTGACAGCAGTATTACATGAACAGTAAACAAAGAGATAACAGGTCATGTAATTGACAGCAGCATTACATGAACAGTAAACAAAGCTATAACAGGTCATGTAACTGACAGCAGTATTATATTAACAGTAAACAAAGAAATAACAGGTTATGTAACTGACAGCAGTAGCACATGAATAGTAAACAAAAAATAACAGGTCATGTAACTGACAACAGCATTACATGAACAGTAAACAAAGAAATAACAGGTCATGTTACTGACACCAGTATAACATGAATTGTAAAAGAAATAGGCTATGTAACTGACAGCAGTATTACATGAACAGTAAACAAAGAGATAACAGGTCATATAACTGACAGAAGTATTATATTAACAGTAAACAAAGATTACTGCGGCTATTACAAATAAACCACCTTTGTCACAGAATATAAACGCCAACTCCTCATATAGTTAGTTTTCATAATAAATCAAGACTGAACAGATGCTTACTAGACCAATGGAACACTTGACCGAAAATAATGTATTCCTTTGCTAGCTTCTAATCCACCTCTCTTCAAAGGCATTTCCTTAAAGAAAATATTTAAAAATAAAACTTACAAATGAACTGGAAGAAAACAAGTATATAAAGTTACACTCTTCTTTTTTGAAGTTGGCATCACCAAAGCTCACCAAAATTCTGACAGTTATTTACAGCCTATCATTTAACAGTAGTAACATTCCGTCCTTGTTCGCTCATTTAAATACACCATTAGTCCACCCTTACCCAGTACTACAACACCAAGCTCCATTAGGAAATAGTGACCCTTAATAAACCTTTGCTTTTTTTGCCAAAATTTTCAAAAAGCTGCCTATGATGAATTTTTTACTGATTTATGTGATTATTGTCTTTTATGCGATGAATAGTAAGGCTTTTGCAAGGTCTTTAGCGGTATTACCACACTGAGTAAAGTAACCAACAACACATTCAATGACATAAATGACAGTCTAATTGCAGTATGCATTTTCTATTATATGACTGGGGCATTTGAAAGAGAATATCACTCAGCCCTCATGAAACACTCAGTAGGCGCCATTTTGGAGAAAACATTTTAACTTGGCTAAACAGCTAGCCAAAATACAGCATTCCAGTGCTATACAAATGCATTACTCTCTGGCACAATTCTTAAATATAAGGATGACAAGGGTCTGGGTAAAGGCCTTTATTCTTTTTACTCTTCCTAAATGGCTTAATACATTATCTTCCTTCACTTTATAGACCCAAAAATGATTAGGTAGCTAACACTCAGGAACTATTTATTATTAAAACCATGGTTAAGTGCTTTCATCTGTAAAAGACATGTTCAGAATCATGAGTGAATCAAAGGAAACGGAGACTCACTAATGTAACTCATTAAAAAGTTTCAAACAATGACACACCCCAACAAAAAAACAATCACAAGTCAGCATAGTGAAAAAGTCTGCAAAATATTTAAAGGGACATAGCCAAAACACAAATGTCCCCTTTTTGACACTGATTTAGGGGGTGCGCTACTTGAAAAAATATTGTGAATTAATGCACAAGGGACATTTAACTGTTATGTTTAGAGAGTTGTGTATCTGGTGAGTTGCTGCTCCTATCCTGCCTTTTGCATTGGCAAGACTATGAATGCACTTAAAAGAATTTACCAACACCAGTATAGCATTACTAGAATGGATAACAAGAGTGCACTTGCAAGACATGCTTCTGTATGTGTTGGACTTGATACATTTATATTCATGGTGCTTGAACAGATTGATTCTGTGTACATTCAGGAGACCAGCAAAATCTGTTTTTACATCTAGAGATGTTCTGGCAGCTCCAGTTGGATGCTGTAAATTATCCAGGTCTTAATAAAGCTATTTCTATCTCAAGTTAATTTAAATTGCGGGTCTATATCATGTAGTCAAAGTGCCGTAACGTTGACTGATATATGTTCAAACACATATGGCCGAAGTTACAGAACTTCAACTACCTATAAAAAAATAAAAACACAACAAAAAAATGTAAAACTTGTTTTATGCAGGGGGGCAGCCCCCCTGCACCCCCCCACTACTTAAATATACCAACTCTAACATCGCACCACATTGAAGTGAATGGAAACCTACACTTATAGAGATTTCCATTCACACACTCGAACATTTACAAATTCGAATGTGTGGTGTCAACCATATGTCGTTCGAAATTGTAAATGCTCGACTATGTGATATAGACCCTAAATTGTGTGCTGCTAGACTATAATTTATGTTTTTATATCTTTATATCTTGCTTGGTGTGTCTGCATTTGTTTAGTATGTTCAACATGCTAAGTGATCTACAGTGTTTGCACACTGTGCACATTCCCCCCGAGGGTGGCACCCATGTCCCTCATGGAGAGGGGTAGTCGGGGTTTATCATAGACTCACTCTGTGAATTACATTATCTAACCAAGGACAATTGAGGCAGCTCGGGATTAACATGGCTAGACTTGTAAGGGCTTTAGGGCCACTAGCGTAGTAACCTCCTGTGAACCCAGGAATCTATGAACCTTTCATCTACGCTGTCATTTTCTGTATTATTGAAGTTTATTGTTTTTCTTCAAATGCAGATCACTGCTGTCATTTGTAAAAACACTGAATAAGGTGACTAGGTAAACATCAGTGTGTATCATGACAGTAAGTATCTCAAGATCAAGAGATAACAAACTCTAACATATTTCAAAACCAAACTAACATATAATCTCCTTGAATCTTCTAAAAAGTTTAATTGTTACTGAGATGAAGGGCAAACAACAAAACTACTCAACATATGTCAAAAAAATTAAAAGTTTGATGTTCATTTAAATTCACAAAACAAGACAATGTACACTTCCTACATTAATAACAGTCATACCCCATTCATGTGCTGTCTTTTCACTCAGAAAGGCTACAATAAGTGTACACTTCGTGGTAACCTTTATGAATCCCATATGTAAATATATGTATATGTAAATATTCTACTGCCATGATTAGTTAATTACTCATATGTTGATATCTTTATTGTTATGTTTGCAGTTGCTTACTTGCTATCAATGTTGCATAAAGCTGCACTGGGGAGACTAGTAAACATATAATTGCATACCTGTTTACTATCAAATGTTTGAAAGTTAGTTTACCATCATTCAGATAGTAGAGCAGATAGGTGAAAAATTGAAATTCCCTAGTTGAAATTACATCACCTCCAGAACA
>NC_056735.1:107745571-107778071 GCF_019279795.1 Protopterus annectens
CTGTATGCATATGCACTTCATTACTACACAGACAGTACCTGATAGCATGCTTCAGATTTATGTTTTGTATCATTTACGTTTATTTTGTAATTGGTTTTCTTTCTGTAATCCATACTATTATTTCACTGGTGCTCCTGTGAGCCTGGATTGTAGCTGAAAAGGGTCAGTGAGTCAATCATCCCACTGGGTTAAAAAATATATAAATAAATACGTTGGAATGGATGCATTTATGTATGTCTGCATTTGCATTTGTATATGTGTAGGTCTGTATGTGTTCATATGTATGTGTGTGTGTGTGTGTGTGTGTGTGTGTGTGTGTGTGTGTGTGTGTGTGTGTGTGTGTGTGTGTGTGTGCATGTTTGCATGCAGGTATATAAGTCTTCATGTTTGCAGAGGCCTAGGTGAAAAGTTCAACATGCATATTTACCATCAAAACTTTTGAAATGCAAACAGAATTTTCTACATCTAGTGAGACATCTGTTTTCTCACTAAAACCTGTTCCTACTGGCTACATAAAATTATCCTTAGTAAATTGAAGCCATGCTCTCCTGTAGATAATCTACCTCCCCTTTTTCTAAAGATTGCTGCTAACTCTGTAGCCTATCCTATCTCTACCATTATTAATCATTCTTTTTGTAAATGTACCACCCCTACAGTCTGGAAACATTTTTTGTCATTCCAATTCACAAGGGTGATCACTCTGCTGAACTATCTAACTTTTGTCCTACCTATTGCTGTCTTGTCTCCCTTTTCTCAGTTACTTGAAAAATGTGTTCACAACCAACTCTTGGACTATCTCCTTCAAGAAAATCTTCTCACTTCCTCCCAACATGGTTTTCGTCCCAGCCATAGCACTACCACTGCTGCTCTCATTCCCTTTACTCAAATGATCTCTCAAGCTAGAGCAACAGTATACTAGCTTCCTGTCTCTTTCTTGATCACTCTAAAGCATTTGATATTGTCACTCAACCTAAGCTCCTCTCCAAACTCTCTCACCTTAATCGCTCTGGTTCCTCTATCTCAAGGTTGTCCATCTTTCTGTCCAATAGACAGCCTGTAGGATGGCTCTCTTCCTTTTCTCCTTTGCTACCCATCAGTACTGGTGTTCGCCAAGGTTCTTTTCTTGGTCCTCTGTTATTAAACATCTTTACTAACTACCTCTATGCCTCCTGTCCTCACTCTTCATGCTGATGACTCTGCAATTATCTCCACTTCTGGCAATCTGCCTGACCTTCATAGCATTACCCAGAATTATTTTAATGCTGTAGAAAATTGGCTTTCTGATAATAATCTCATTCTAAACCCCAATAAAACTAAACTTTTCCTATTTCTTCCAAAATCCATTTCTCATGTTAAACCTACGTTTGCTATCACATCTCTTAATAGCACTGTCATGTATGTGGAAACTCGCTAAACTCCTGGGTGTTATTATGGATGATCAACTCAAGCTTCACCTTCACATACATCATTGTATAAAAAGACACACCGAAAACTGGGTTTACTTTTTAGGAAGATCGAAGAGTCAGCATCTCCTTTTCATGTTGCCTCTGCCTCTCCTTCTCCTCACCTTCCATGATGTCCTAGTCTCTCTCCTGTTTCTATTTCTAATTGCTTGGCCTACAACTCAAGTCTCTTTAACCCCAAATGGATTTTTAAGTCCTCTGTGGAAAGGTTGAGCTGTCCATTCTCTGAGTGTTGTACATCTCCATGTCCAGTCTGATCATCCTCCTGGTTGCTATTCTCTGATGCAGCTGTGACCAAAGCTGCAATCATGTCTCCTTCAGTCAGGTTTCCATGCACTGTTCCTTTAGCCTGGCACATCTCAGCCAACTGGCTCCTTGTCAACTTGCCATACACCTCTGCTGACATCCTTGCCTGCTCTCCTTGACTAACTAAGCTAACAAAAAAAAAAAATAAAAACAATAATGATATGAACTCTGAATTGTCACTGTGTGGCTGATTAAGGGTACAAACACCTTCAGTGCCCACTGTACACAGGCTACAGAAATTTAATATCCACACCACTACAAGCCAATTAATATGTGGTGTGGCTATCTCACCACTATCAACCAATTAATATGCGATGTGGCTATCCCACCACTGCCAAACAATTAATATGTGATGCCCCTGCACTGGCTCAGTAATCAAAGTTCCTCAGTCCTCACCATTAGCACCAGTGAGGGATGTACACATTGGGAGAATGGCAAGTACACATACAGTAAAGTACAATTTCCCTTAAGAGCACACAGAGATCACAGTCAGTCTGGGGATGGTTTCTCCCTCTTTTTCCATATCCCCAATAAGACTCCATACTGGCACAACTATAGGGTTATGATCTCAGCTGAGTGGTCAAGCCAAAACCTCCAGCACCCTCTCTGTCTAACCAGTGCATCATGCCCCTGCCCAAGTAGCTGACACACACCCTTGAGATTTGATTTATATACAAACACACAAACACACACACACACACACACACACACACACACACACACACACACACACACACACACACACACACACACACACACTGCTGGGAAAGGCTGGCACAGGTTTACTGGCAGTGTCCCCTTCTGCCCAGACTAAAAGGTCGTTATCACTGCCACCAACCAGCTCTTTGTCAGTTACTATAAGACCCTTCCCAAAAGGTGACCAATCCTACTGTTTGATGTTACTATTATCCAAATGGTAAGTGTGACCAAGACTTGAAGAGTGGCCTGTACAGTGTCAGCAAATACATATGCAAGTACTCTAAGACACTAAATATCTGTAAACAAACCAGACATAATTAAAAGGTTTAAAAATATTTAATAATAAATAATAAAAGAACAAGACAATACTCAATAACTCAATACAGTGACAACAGAGTTCAGAATCACAAGAAATATTTCAAAACAACATTGCAGGACAATCTTACATAAATACAGAAAAACATCTAAATGAATCTTCACTATATTCCTAACTATATCTAAAAGAAACTATCTTCTAAATAACTTACAGAGCAAGGCAAATACAAATGAGAAGTGCTGCATAGATGTCTTCAGGTCCAAAGACAAGAAACAAAATGCACAGACTCCCTCTCTGAGATAGTTCTTAAATTAATAATACACAATACTGCTAGGTTAGCTGGGTGACATCACTATTTGTCACCTGCCTTCAGTTCCCAGGCTAACAGATACCAACAGAATTTAACATTTCTCTATGAAAAATACTTATCTCTCAGATGTTTGCCTAGAACTGGAAGTCGTAAAACAATTAACACTTTTACATTTGAAACCTAGTAATTATTTCTGTTTCCAGGCAATAGGAAACCCTCTAGCTTTAGACATTGTGTCTGCTTGCTACACTGAAACTAATTTTTATAGCAAATCATAAAACACTTTTAACTTATTTTCCTGAAGTTTGGCAAGTTAAGTCTGTATGTTCCAACTTCTGCTATTAATATAGTTTATATACATTTCTGTTCTTTTTACAATGTGGTTACATTCTTGAAGCTCAGTACATAACATACAGTTCAACACACACTTCTGCACCAGTAGTTTAATATCCAGATAACATATAGTTTTCTTACATTTGTAAGACAAGCCTATGGATCATATTAATATTCACAAATGACATATGATTATTTACAAAATTCCAGATAGCTGGGCTGGCATCTACACAACTTTGTACAGATTTCTTTCTGTAAGAGGTTTAGAGGTATGTATGGGACTCCAACATTGACATCCATGCATTTGTCCTATGACCCCACTATTAGTAAGTCACTGACATAGTGCAGGGGATTTTGCTGGCTTAGGGCTTACTGCATACAGTGTGGTGGGCAGAACCTAGCAGTGTGCACCTGTTGTCCCACATAGCTGTCCGTTTGCTGCTATCCCAGTAACCCGCTCCATTCCCATGAATACATGCAGCAATACTATACATATGCTACCACAGTCTACTACCCCATTCATTTATTGTTAATAAGAGTGACTTACCCTGTGCCAGCAGCACTTGAGCAGACAGTGCTTCAGGGCTGACTATGTTGGATGCAGGCAGTACACACCTATACATGGTAAGGTACAGGTTGTGTGGTGTGGCTGGTATCCATTTTACTGTGTGTATGTGAGTCAAAATGAGGTGTCAGTCCTTGGGTCCCTAGGTTGTCAGTGCCTCTTTGCCAAGGCCAGGGCATGCCTATGTCTACCTACAGGGACAGGCACAGGGGGTTCCTCCTCCGAGTCCCCCTGTGCCTGTGAGGACCTAGGCAATGGTGGGGGGCTGTATGTCCCTTCCCTCTGATGTTCCTGCAACAGCTATTTTCACAGGATCATATTGTGTAGCATGGCAGATACTATGAACATGTGTGCACATGTGGCTGGACAGTACTGCAGGGCTCCACCAGATATGTCAAGGCAGCAGAAACATGACTTGACTAGCTCAAATACACTGTCTACACTGTTCCTAGTTTGTGCGTGTGCCTCATTATGGCATTCTTCAATTGGTGTGTGTGCATTTCTGATGGGTGTCATCATCCACAATTCCAGTGTGTAACCAGCATCCCCCACTAGATGGCCATACGGGATGTCCCCCTGACAAATACCTGATACACCTGTGATGTGTACTAGATGTGGGAGCTGTGATATCTGCCAGGGCTGCCAACACAAACATTGATGATAATGCCCTGAGCATTGCACATGACATGGCAGTTGATGGAGTGATACCCCTTGCGGTTGACATAGACTCTACCCCCTCACTGGGTGGTGCTTTGATGTGCACATGAATGCAGGCTACAGCACCCAGTACCTCTGGGTAGTGTGCTACACATTGGAAGAGACACATATTGCTGGTTCTCTCCTCAGGGGTGGTGGGGAAATAAATGTGCTCACTGGCATGTGTTAGCATGACACCTAGGAACTGATAGAGTACCCTGGAAGCGGATGCTTGTGAGATCCCCATAATGTTCCCAGTAGATCTTTGGAAAGTACCTGTAGATACTATACTTAAGGCTACACATACCTTTTTTTCCACTGGGATGGGTTCCCTTCTGTTTGCTCTGGCTCTGAGGTGAGGCCGGCAAAGCTTGGTGAGTTCCTGTAGTATGTCCCTGTCCACCCTGTAGTGCTCTACTATCTCCAGCTCATGTAGCCCCTGAAATGTTACCCTGGGCCTGAACACTCTTCTCCTCCTCAGTCTGGGCTTATTGTCAGCATCATCATCATCACTGACCTCAGGCTGTAGCACATACAGATGTAGCAAAGCAGCAGCTCCTATAATTTTGTCTGTTAAAATTCCCAAGTGTGTACTCCAATGGTGCAGAGTATGTGGGACTGAAGGGTATATGCATACTTTATACAGGTGTGCTGCAGATGCAGCCTGTGTTTTAGGCTGCCTATGATACATTCCACTTGCCAGCTATATTATTGAAGGGTCTGAATGGGCCAGTGTCAGTGGAACAGGGCTTATCAGTTTTATGCTTGATTGGTTTTCCCAGGGTATTTCACCCCTTATTTTTTAAATTTCTTCCAATGCTAAGCCCTGTGGCACTCCTCGCAAACTCACAGAGCTACTGTAAACATTGCTGAGCAGAAAGGGCCCTCCCCTGTACACAATCATGCTTAGTTATTCTCCAACCAGCTAAAAATTGCACTGTGGGGCTAAGCACAGATAGCAGCATCAGACATACCCCCCTGCTTAGCTGTGCTTAGCTGAGAACAAACAGGTGCCACTAAGCTCCAATCTGCTTATACATGCTGTGACACACACCCTTTTCATAAACCAAAACACTGAAAAACAGCTGAGAGAATCCAGAAATTAATATAGATGCTATGAAACCTGGTCAATGACCACTCAAAGACCACCAGGATGTAGTTTCAACCACCAAAATTTATTTTGAAGCGCTTTTCGTCTGCTTCATAAGCAGACTTCTTCAGAATACCAAAGAAGAAGTCTGCTTATGAAGCAGACGAAAAGCGCTTCAAAATAAATTTTGGTGGTTGAAACTACATCCTGGTGGTCTTTGAGTGGTCATTGACCAGGTTTCATAGCATCTATATTAATTTCTGGATTCTCTCAGCTGTTTTTCAGTGTTTTGTTTTAAAAACACACCCTTTTCATGTCAGCTGTCTCTTCTGCCTACACTACCATGGTTCTAGCTCTTACACAGTTAGTACCTGTGGAGACAGTGGCCTATTTTGCTATTCAGTAAACTTGGCTCATTTACATACACCTAAATGCATATACCATGGATACTGTACTACACCAGGGCCTATGTCCTTAGCAACCACACAACCTGCCATTGTATGACTCTGCATGCGGCCACTATAATCCAATAACTTTGCATAACTTTAAATTTCATATTTTACACTTTTTTTGCAAAATAGCATGTTTGCATGGTGCTGTGCCACTTAAATGTGGCATATGTATTAAAAAAACTTTAATTTTTAATATTTTGCATTACTTTTTTAAATCACTGGCCATAGTTTTGGGAATTTGCATGCCTACTGGACATTATACAACCTTTTATTTGGGCTGTTACAGACCCTGTTTAAATTTTATCCTCTGGTACACGGTTTCTAACCACGCACATTTTTCAGCCTTACACAGCACCTACACTGGTGCCTTTATGCTTCCTGAATCACAAAACCACCTCATTAGCATGGTTTTCACCAGCATATGAGGTGATTTGCATTCCATGGACACCTCTGTGTCCTCACAGTGTCTGGAAGCTCGTGCACACACCCAGCATTATTTCCTGGATCATTCGATGGCCATGTTCCGTGTTCAAGCCTTAACACTATTCCTACATGAAGAATTGCTCCATGTAGGGCTTATTGAATTACCCCCTATTTCTTAACTGCACAAATTATTATAACAAATTTTTTAGAATATTTTATGACCCTCAGATACAAAATGCATTTAGCTGGTTACTGTAGCTGTAAGACACACACACACACAAACACACACACACACACACACACACACACACACACACACACACACACACACACACACACACAAACACACACATTTATCTTCTTGTAATGTGATTTACTTCCCATGACTCTAATTGGGGGGGGGGGGTCATACGTTTAGTGAAAAAAAAATCTATATCCTGGAGAAATCTATTTTTGCTTCTTATGAAACGACAAACCAGTGAAGTATTATTCAGAATAGTAATGTACTGAGAAACTGAACTGCACTGTAGCAGCTCTAATGAAAGCCAAGTGCAATGCAAAATGTCAGACCTTGCAGCAAAGGAACATAAACTAAAGCCACAGGGAACCTGTGCCGCATCCTGATCCGAAATTGAACTACTCATCTCCCATCTTACCTAATGAATATTCATTTATTAAATCATCCACTCCAGCATGTTCCTACGGTGTAACCAGAGTTTGGTACCTTTGTACTGCATGCAGCTGTGAATGATTTCAGAAAAAAGGAAACAAAAAACAGTATATGGGAAATTAATGTGAGATGATATGGCAAAGAAAAGGTTAGCAACATTAAAATCCCCCCCCCGTCCTGCATCACCATACATAGACTATAGTCCACACTAATGTACGAATAATAGCATCCTGGTCATCTTGTTCATACAAATACAGAAACACAACAAATCGATGAACGTCTCACTCTTCTTCTGCTTACGCTGACTGACTCCAGGTTGCCATATAAGATATAAGCCAATTATATGAGAAACTATGAGATCCTGACTGTTGTCATTGTCTTCCAATTCTACCAGTTCTACTGAACTAGGTTAATGGGGGCTCATATATGGAAGTTATTTTAGACTATGTCACCAGGAATAAAAATATGTCCTACTGTAGAACATGTATGCATAGATCCTCATCAGAAAGCCAAAGCTAAACACTCACATTCCTGGCCACTAACTTCAAACAAGACAAGGACTATTCTGAAAATAACTGAAATACAAGCCCAAAAAGTAGAAGATCCCGTGCAAGAAGTTAATAAATGCCCACCCACATCACAGTTATAATAGGACATTTGTGCAATAAAAAAATAAAAATTAAAATCCATTCTACAAAACATTATACTAAACCAGTACTACAAAGCATTACTGTTAAGTCAAAACCATTGCAGCAAAAGTACCCTAAATATATCATTTGTGCACATTTCTTCCTCAACATGTATTCACAACATAGAGGTATAATCATTGACTTATCACAGCTTGACAATCTCCAAAAATAAAAAATTGTACTTACCTTTCATACCCAGCAGTTTTCAGATAAACATATGGTCCGCATAGTCTTCTGATGGTAGTATTCATCTGCAAACACTGACCTCCAAATAATTCCTTCAAACCATGATGCCACTCTCCACATAACAAAGCATGCCTCAAAAGGACTATCCCCCATTTACAAGAGAAGTAATATAAAAATACAAGAGAAGTAATGTAAAAATACAAGAGAAGTAATGTAAAAATACAAAAGAAGTAATATAAAAATACAAGAGAAGTAATGTAAAAATACAAGAGAAGTAATGTAAAAATACAAAAGAAGTAATATAAAAATACAAGAGAAGTAATGTAAAAATACAAGAGAAGTAATATAAAAATACAAGAGAAGTAATGTAAAAATACAAGAGAAGTAATATAAAAATACAAGAGAAGTAATGTAAAAATACAAAAGAAGTAATATAAAAATACAAGAGAAGTAATGTAAAAATACAAGAGAAGTAATGTAAAAATACAAAAGAAGTAATATAAAAATACAAGAGAAGTAATGTAAAAATACAAGAGAAGTAATATAAAAATACAAGAGAAGTAATGTAAAAATACAATAGAAGTAATATAAAAATACAAGAGAAGTAATGTAAAAATACAAGAGAAGTAATCTAAAAATACAAGAGAAGTAATATAAAAATACAAGAGAAGTAATGTAAAAATACAAGAGAAGTAATATAAAAATACAAGAGAAGTAATGTAAAAATACAAGAGAAGTAATATAAAAAATGCCCTAAACTGTCCTCCAGCTTTTCACTCTGACTGTGTGTTCTCATCTGAGCCAAAAATCCTGCAGGAAGTTTGAAATATGCCTCATCTTCTACAAAGCCATCCCCCCACCAATAATGCACTCCGCAGCACTTTTCATACACTGACATTACAATCCCATCATTGTGAGCAGGAATGGGAAGTTATCAGACATCAAGAATAAATTTGTCTTGAGTGCCTCGTTAATGTGAATGGAGACATTTTCACCTCTTTAACTGCCTCACCAAAATGAATGGAGAAGGTTTTATTCCTTTTCACACCTATGGTGAAATTGTATTTGTTACTAAAAAGTTTTGTCTCAATTGAATATTCAACGGATTACTGAACTCCAAACCTAGGAGTGATGAGACCCAGTTTATAGTAAACTACATCTTCTTCTTCTTCTTTCGGCTGTTCCCATTAGGGGTCACCACAGCAGATCAACTGTTTCCATTTCTTCCTGTCCTCTGCATCTTGCTCTGTCACACCAACCACCTGCATGTCCTGTCTCACCACATCAATAAACCTTATCTTAGGCCTTCCTCTTTTCCTGTTACCTGGCAGCTTCATCCTTAGCATCTTTTTCCCAATATACTCTGCATCCCTCCTCAGCACATGGCCATACCAACGTAATCTTGCCTCTCTGGCTTTGTCTCCAAACCTTATAGTAAATTACATAAAAATTCATAGATAGTAACTTTCCTTACCATATACTACATCATTGCATGAAAAGCATGCCATTATTCTTATGGCAATTATAAAATGTTACTCAGAATGACACATTTTGTTACTGAAGATTTAATAAAATTAAATTAAATTTACATTTAATTTTAATTTTCAGGGTAATACCATGGGCTAGGCTTGTAAAGGCTGCAGGACCATTAGCCTAGTATACACTTATGAACCTATGAACCTATGAAAATGACATAATTCTCAAAAATTATGAACTGTGTGTGAAGACTGAGATGACAATTGGCAACAACATTTGGAAATGCATGGATCCAGTACAGACAAAACATATATGTTTATTTATTTATTTATTACATTAGTTAACCAGGATAGTCCAGCTGGGCTAGGAGCCCATCTTATATCCTAACACATATACACACATATGTATACATGTACATATATGTATATGCACAGACATGCACGTACATATAACGCATATAGACACATTTTATATATATATATATATATATATATATATATATATAGAGAGAGAGAGAGAGAGAGAGAGAATCAAAGTTTCAAAACTTTTAAAATCAAATGGTCAAGTCCACATGATCAAAGCTTTAAAACTTCAAACATTTTGATGGAGATCACAGTACAGTGCAGGCTGGCAAATTTTTCTCACTATAAATAAGAAACTGTTTATTTATTTATTTTTTTTTTAATGTTTGAATTTCCAAAAATTTGATCATATGATTTTTGAACTTTTGGCAATTCAGTCATCTGATAGGGATGTATCTATATATATATATATATATATATATATATATATATATATATATATATATATATATATATGAAAGGGGTCGCCACAATGGAACTCTGGTCCACTAATGATTGGTAGTAGATTTTTTTTTACGAAATGCCGAGGTGCCAGCTCAACGCCCAACCTTCAACGAAGGCATGCCCATTTACGCACGCATGTCTTTCGAATGCTACCCAACCACGGGGAGGACATGCAGACTCCACACAGAAGGCACTCCCAAGCCATGCCAAGAACTGAACAGGAGAACCTCTTGCTGTGAGGTAACAATGCTACCACCATACCACAAGAAGGTTCCACTCAATTAATAATGTCAGTTAAAGTTTCCCGATTCTTATTCTTCTTACTCAAAAAATGCAAAATCTGTTGTTCTGTTAATTTTTTTAACTGTTCCCTAATAGTGGGGCTCCAAACCAGTCATTTTACATTAAGAGGGTTAAAGTCTGTACTCTGGAGGTAGGAGAGGGCTGATTTTACCTATGTGAGTTGGGAATTGCTGGTGGAAAGCTAATTGTGTGCTTACCTGATTGGCCTGTGGGTATACCTAGGTTTGAACTTGTTTTTTTTTCTGCTTCAATCTAAGGCTCGTGTTTGCTTCACTCCACAGTATTAGTGGTGCCCTGTATATATGTAATCAGTAGAAGTTGTACTTTCCCTATACAAACTACCTCTGAAGTCATCCACAGTCCTGTTTCAAAGGCGTCATCTAGTTTGCATGCTGAGTAGCACAGCTGCATGTTGTTGGCTTTAGATTACATTATTACAACACTCAACTACAACTACTCAAACAGCAACTGCTTTGTGTGCTGGGCAGCATTGTTGGATAGGTTAGCTGTAGATTACACTAAGCAAGCACCCATCTCTCATCCAGTTGCAAACGTGCCCCATTCCTTTCCCTTGTAAAGCACATATTAAGGACATGCAACCATGGATAGGGGCTTTCCTGCTATCTCTGCATCTAGCTTGGTGCACATGGGCATCCTGAGTCAATGCAGTGATTGCTTTATGTACATTGACAACCACTTAATTCTGAAACAGATGAATACAGTATGTTAGAAATGTAGTTACACAATGTCACTGGAGGCAAGTCTGTCACATACAGACAGAAATAATGTCAAACCAGTTTGTGAGTGACACACACACACACACACACACACTCATCACCCACTGCACTTATAAAGGACCAGACACATAGATCTGAAGGACCACAGTTTTGAGCTTCATTTTATTGGTTAAAATGTTTAAATCAGCTTTCTTGCTGTTTTAACACAGCTCCGCAGAGTTAGGCCACCAGCCACTGCTTTGCTGTATTCATTTGTGTATGTGTAGCGCACTTCTGTGTCATCTGTGCATGTATAGTGCACTTCTGTGTCATCTGTGTATGTGTAGTGCACTTCTGTGTCATCTGTGTATGTGTAGTGCACTTCTGTGCACCATCATGCACTACTGCACAGTGGCTGTAACAATTGATGGTTATAGATGCAAAAACTTCGGTAGATAAATTTTCCCTTAGTAGCTGCCCATGATCTGGGTGAGAAGTCCTTAAATTGCACTTAGCTGTTCAGACAGCACCTCAGCTGCATGTTTGCCCCTTAAACAGCCCCAAAACCACCAAATCTGCAATATTCCCGTAAGAGCCAATACTATAGAACCTTTATAGACCACCCCATTAGTATCGACCCTACATACCTTGTGGTGAAATTTAAGCCCAGAATCTCACTGTCTGCTCCTGGTAGAGTCACATCCCCCATACATATTGCCCTTTGACTTCTAACCCCCTCCTTTATTCTCTCCTACACCTCCTGTTGTCCACTTTTGTTTTGTTTGTGGAATGGTATAGTGCATCAGTACACCAACTCTCACTGTCCCGTCCACAGCTTGAACTTCTGTGGCAATAAGTTTATTTTCTGGCCGTGGCAGTACCTTTGACTCTTTTGTGGTTTGCAGTTCTTCTTCCCCTCTGACCTCAAATGTTAGATAATCTATTCATATCCTGCCTTTTCACATTCCTCCTTCATCCCTGCTTCCTATTTACATAGGTGTCCACTTTTTTGTAAACACTACTCTCCATAGATGAATTTGATATCATCTGTGCCTACCATATACTGTATGTTCTGACTATTTCATTGTTATCATTGTGAGTTGTGGCACATAACACATAAAACACAGTGCATCTATTGTTTTGATTATTTCCCTTACAGAAATAACTATATATATATATATATATATATATATATATATATATATATATATATATATATATAAACACACACACACACACACACACACACACACACACACACACACACACACACACACACACACACACACACACACACACATATATGTATAGATATATATATGTCAAATCAAGTTAACTCACATTTCAATACTTTCAGTCTCTATAACATTTTAAGGCACATTTCATGTTTAGGCTTTCATTAAGACCTGGGCTGCCATCTGTTCCAAGTTCGATCTGCCATTTTAGCTCCCAGACTTGCAAGAGCGTGTCCACATCTCCTATGAACTCAGCTATTCTTTCTAATGCTGTAAACTTAAAGCCTGTGAAGTTCAGGCAGTGTGTGCTACATTTAGCTAAGGCATTCAAACTGTCCTGTTTGTGGATTGCTGTGGTGTGTTCCTTTATGTGGTCGCAACTTTCTGTTGGTTTTGCCTATATAAAAACTTTCATAGTGTACACAAATAGCACAGTAAACCACATATTTAGAGTTGCAGTCAAAGTGGTCATGAAATTTGACAGTTCTATTGCAGTGCGGGAAAGAGATGCTGTTGTCCAGTCATACAAAAACACAGGCTATGCATTTGCCACAGTCATACATCCCAGGGTCTGTTGCTATCCCTTCCTGCGGTGATGGGCATTTGTATTTCTCAAACGAACATCCTAGGGAAGAGGTTTGTTTGAAGCAAAAGTTCGGGGCTTCCCCATATACAGTTGTTAAGCCTTTCTCTCCCTCAAGGATGTTCCAGTTCTTGATAAGGACTCCTCTAATTCCGAACATGTCAGTGGACATAGGCAGGAGGAAACTCCCCACCCAGTCCCTTTTGTTCGGTCTGTTCATTGATCTTGCTGTGAAGCCAGTTTCCAGGATCGGTGAATACCTGGAGTGCCTGTGCTGGAAAAACCTCTTGGAAGAGCTTGTCCACTAAATGCTCTGGGTATTTTTGTTCTTAAAAATTAATTTCTAAGGTAGAGTCCTTCTGTCAAGAAAACCTCATCTTTGTGAATGAGTCTGGAAAGCCGGATAAACTGCCCCTTCACAATGTTCTTTTTCATAAATTGTGGGTGTTGACTGCTGAACTTCAAATAATTATTCCTAAAGGTGGGCTTGCAGTAAATATTGGAGTCGAACCGGCCACTTTCTGGGTCTATTTTAAGGTGGATGTCTAGAAACTGGGTTGCCGTACTGATGTGTCCTACTGTGAGGGTTAGGAAGTCCAGACTGTGGAAGAGGGTTTCTAGGAAGCTGTTCAGGGAAGGCCTGTCCCCCTTCCAGACAAAGAAGACGTCATCAATGTAACGTCTGTACATTATGGTGTTGTTGAAACTGGGAAGCGTTTCAACTTTTTCCATTTCCCAGGTACTGAGGACTAAGTTCACATAAGCAGGGGCCATCTTAGACCCCCATGACTACTTCTTTCTGCTGATGGTAAATTTTACTGTTGAACTGAAAGAAGTTATTCTTTAATACTGCTTCTGTAAGCCTGCATACAGTATCAGTCTTAGTCACATTTGGGTTGGAGTGCCTGCTTAAGTATTATCTGGTAAGGGTCAGTCTTCTGGTGTGGGGGATGTTCATGTAGAGTGCTCCTACATCCAAGGTGACCAAAAAATATTCCCCTCTTTCCAGTCTAAGTTTGGAGATATCACTCAGAAATGCCCAAGAGTCCTTAGTGTAATATTTACTGCTTTGAACAATCGGGTTGAGGATGTGGTCAACATACTGAGATATTTTTTCTGCTTTTTTCCTCCAGTTTGTGACCACGTGGTGGAAAGGTGGATTGTCAGGATTTTTGTGTACCTTGGGGATTCCGAAAAATTTCCCAAGGCTAGGCTTTGTAACCAGCATAAAATCCTTTTCATCCGGCATGATCTCATCCTTTAGGTACAGTTCTATAGGAGGTTGTTGATTTGTTTAAGGTGTTGTTGATGCGTTTTTGTAGAACTAGTCATCAGTAAGCGATCTCTCAAGCGTTTACATGTGCCTTTCTTGCTCCATCACTACTGTCCCAGATCCCTTATCTGCCTTCATGATTCAGAGGGATTTGTTTTGGCTGAGTTCATTCCAGGCTTGTCTTTCTTCTCTGTTGAGGTTATGCCATTTTGTGGAGGGTTTATCAGAAAGGAGTTTCCTGATATCCCTCTCGCAAGTTCTTGCAAATAGGCCCAGTGTATTGTAGAGGGCCGGAGTATACAAGCTTCAAGTAGTAAGGGACCTGTCATCGTCATCTGAGCTTTCTTCATCATCCTCATCATGCTGTTGTATGTCTATTTTCAATTGTAATTTCCTCAGGTAGCACTTGAGGTCCAGGATAACGTCTGCCATGTTGGCTCTCTGTTCTGGGATGTAAGAAAAGCGTTTCCTCAGTACCTCATTGTGGCTTTCCAAAAAAACTCATGTGGTCAGGTTGAAAATGTCACTCACACAAGATCAAGGTCTTGGGTTGATGTTGTCTGAAGCTAGGTTCTGGAGAATGGGCAAGTGGTTGGGGGGGTTAGTCATGACAAAATCACCACTGCTTCCTGTTCCCTCTCCCTCTGCCCCTGTGATTGTTGTTCCCTTTTCTCCCCTCATTATTGTTGTTATTGTGGCCCCAGTTTCTTCCATAGCCTCCAGGTCTGAACATGGTGTAAGTCCTGGTTCTGGTAGTAAGTCCGGCTGTAGATAAAAAAATATTGTTGTTATCAACTGCATTTTTATTGGACCTGTCACTTGGATGCGGGGTCTGGTAGTCTCCTTGGTTGGTTGTATAATCTGGTGCAGTCTGGTTTGTACTGTTGTTGTCGCTATGGTCCCGTTCAGTGGTGTCCAGTTTGCTTTTTGCTGGCTGGTTTTGGAGTGGTGTTTGTGGACTCAGCTGGTTTTGGAGCAGGGTTTGTGGGCTCCTATGTGTGGTTGTGGAGTTGATCTCAACTAGTGGACTTAGTGCTAGAAGGGATCCATCCTCTTGGGATGCGTTGAGTCCATTATTTAATCCTTGGGATTCCGTTGGTGGCATTGAGTTGCTTGTGGGACATTCCCCTTGCCCCTCCACATGTTTCTGGAGAGTGTTGACTTAATTGGGTATGCATTACTCTCCTCGTACTGTTTCATGTCCCTGAGTAATTTGCTTTTTTTGCGTTCAATTAATGTCGCCACATGTCTTGTAATCCTGTGCGGTACATTATCTCACATTTCTGAGTATTCTTATATATGCTATGCATAAAACTTTTGCATACCATATATAAGTTATATGGCATGCATAAGATTTTATCAGTAGATTTAAACAAGTATTGGAATGCATCAGTTTTGTATCGCAGTCTGCCATACTTTACTTACATTTTCTTCCAACTGAAATTAGATAATTTACTTCCATTCATTATACTGTCCTGTAAAAAAGGTGCTATATTCCGGAGAGATTCACTGCTGGCAAATGCATTTGTTCAAAAAGTGTTCTTTGCCAAAATGCCTTAGTAAATAGTCTCTTCCATATGTGGTTTTGCATTTAAATATTTTGGATTTCTCAAAACTAATAAATACTCTAATAGGAGATCATCATTACTGAAGACTTTACTGTGTCATTTTAAAGCTTCTTCTTGGTTAACAAACTGTGTGTAAACCTGGGGTCAACTGTGTGTAATAATCTGCTCATCTAGCTAAGAAAACACATAATTCACCACAGCAGTGTGCCTCATGACAGCCCCTAAGGCAAAACACCATACCCAACATGCTAGTAATAGGAGACTCTATAGTAAGGCACACAGATGTTCCACTCACCAGGCTGAACAAGGAGAAGATTACTGTCAGCTGCCTGTTGAGTGCTAGGATCTGCCACATAACACAGGCACTTGGGTCACTCCAGAACAAGTACAAGTATGATGCTGTCATTGTACATGGTGTGAATGATCTAAGACGTACCTCCCTGGACTACATGAAAAGAGACATTGAGGAGCTCTCTGATCATGTAGCCCAAGCTGGTATGACCCTGATCTTGAGTAGCATACTACCTTCACCTAGAATGATACCACAATACAAAGATAAAATGATCAATTTCAACAATTGGCCAAGCTTTTGGTGTCATTCTAAGGGGATCCAGTGTCTGTCTGCCTGGGATGACATGATAGACAAGCCTCGCTGTTTCACCAGAGATGGTTTGCACCTGTCACCCCTAGGCTTTTGAATACTGGCCAAGGCTCTTGCCGTCCCCATAGTGCCTTTTTTAGGCAAGGCTCAAAGGACAAACCAACCACCGTAACCAGCACAGGTAACCAAAAACTAAGGGTAATGCTACTCAACGCCAGAAGTCTCAACCTCAAAATGCACGCACTTGAGGCACTCCTCAGTATGGAAAAAATCGATGTTTATGCAGTGACGGAAACCTGGTTCAAGGCTCCAGAGAGCACCCCAGCACTACCAGGTTACAATTTATATAATTCCTTCCAGCCCCAGTTACAGGATCACAGTACAAAGGGCAGAGGTGTATCCATATTCATTTAGGATACCCACATCTCCAGGTTAGTGGCGCAGCAGTATGCCCCAGAGATCATCCATGCACAACTATCAGCAGGCAAGACCACATTTCAAGTTGTAGCCTGTTATAGATCACCCACCATGTCCCAAGATGCTCATTCAGCATTTCTTGAGGCATTGGAAAATATAAAGGTCCTACCCAGCACCATAATTTTGGGTGATTTCAACAACCCTGGTATAGACTGGGCGAACTACCAAAGTTCTAACTCCTATGCCCAGCGGTTCATAGAATTTATAAATTCAAATGTCCTTGAACAACTGGTATGTTCTCCCACTAGAGGGGACAACATATTGGATTTAGTCATCACAAATATGGGCGCCCATTGTACCACACCTGTTATCACCCCCTCCTTGGTCAGATCCAACCACAAACTGATAACCCTGAACATCCTCACTCCTCCACCTCCCCCAGTTAAAGAAACCATCGTAAAAAACCTTTCCAAAGCAAACTTCAAACTACTTGCATCCGAAGTGGAAAGCTTCACTATTCCCTTGCAGAAGGATAATGATATCCAGGATGCAGAATCCTACACCAAGGAACTCTATATGCATCTTCAGGATTGCATGGACCATGCTATCCCAAATAAAACCAAGACTCCTTCCTCAAGCAAGATGAAACCAGTCTGGTGGACACCGGCCTTAAGCAAACTATACAATAAAAGGAGGAGACTTATACAAAAAAAGGCCAAATCTCAAGTAGAAAAATCTTCCCTGATCAACTTTAGTAAGAAATTGAGGGCCCTCATCAAGTCAACTAAAGCCAATTTCGAAAAGAAAGTTGCCAAGGATGCCAAGGATAACCATAAGGCCTTCCATGGTTACATCAAAAACCTAAATGGCAACGCTCAGGTCTGTTCTGAGCTAGTACAAAATGGAACAAAATACACTGACCCCACTGACATTGCCAACATCTTGGCTGACAGGTTCAGTGCAAACCCCCCCCTCACCACCTAAAGGGTCTATTACTATTCCAGGTGATTGTGTAACTCCAATTATTACTGATACATTGGTTAATAAGGCTCTATCTAAAGCTAAAAACACTGCCTCCATAGGACCAGATGGTGTCCCGAGCTGTGTCATACGCGAGCTCCAAAATGAATTAACCCCGCATCTGAATACCCTGTTCAGTCTCAGCCTCTCGACAGGATATGTGCCCATGGTTCTGCTGCACAAGGGTGGGCCCACAACCGACCCTGGTAACTACTGACCAATAAGCTTGACTAGTCTGATCTGTAAGGCAATGGAGCGAATCATTATGGAACTCATAAATGGAGAAATTGGGAACCTCCAAACACTTGACCCCACACAGTTCGGCTTCGTCAAGGGCAGATCATGCCTCCTGAACCTGGTGGACTTCTTTGAGACAATTACACAGGCTATAGATAAGGGAAAGGAGGTACACACAGCTTACCTTGACCTTGCTAAAGCATTTGACACCATTCCCCATCGGGTATTATTGATAAACTTACCAACCTGGGCATAAACCCTTACGTCACAAGATGGATCGCAAACTGGCTCTCAGACAGATCCCACAAAGTAAGAGTAGTGGGATCTATGTCCAAATCCAGACCAGTAACGAGCGGTGTGCTTCAGGGCTCTGTCCTGGCGCCCCTCCTGTTTGGCATATACTTCTCAGAAGTACAGGCAAGTACTGAAGGGCTGTGGCTGACCATGTTTGCGGACGACTGCAAACTGGGTGTTATAATAGAGTCTATGGCCGACATGGATATCCTCCAGAAGGGCCTTAACGAGACTGATGCATGGTGTCAAAGCCATGGTCTCAAGCTAAATGCTAAAAAATGCATAGTAATCCCCTTTGGAAAAAACAGAGTACCCGCGAACTACCACATAGGAGGTAACCTCCTGAAATCTGAAGTAGTAATAAGGGATCTAGGGACCCAAGTAGATAGTCAGCTTTCCTTTGATAACCATGATGCCAAGGTGGTTAGAAAATCCTTCTATGTGACCCATCTGATCACGAAAGGGTTCGCATCAAGATCTAAGGGTGTAGTGGTGACCCTCTACTCTTCCCTCATCAGACCCATTATTGAGTACAATGCACCAATTGGAATGCACCTGGCTAGGCATCTCCAGCAGCTGGAGAGACCACAGAGGTACCTCACTAAGAGGATTACTAGCCTCAAACAGTTGGCCTATGCAGCACGATTGAAAAAACTAAGGCTTTTCTCTGTTGCATACCGCCTTCTCAGAGGCAATCTCTGTCTAACATACACAGCCATGTCCAACCCAGAACTATTGAACATGCTCCATCTTAGCAAAACCAAATCCACTCGAGCTACACGTTCTAGGGATATAAACCTCAGCATAACAATGAATAGAACATGCTGGAGGGATAGATTCCCTTCGCAAAGACTTCCCTTGCTATGGAACATGGTCCTGATCTACATAGGACAGAGCCCCTCACTATCACTCTTCAAGAGGAACCTTGATGAGTGGATGGGTAACAGAAAGTTTGCACCAGGGATCATACCAACAGGACTACTAGATAGGGGCCAAGGGTACTAGCTGCTAGATCAGGGGCCTAGGGAATTAACCAAAGGGGCGGTGAATACCGCACAATGTGGCTGGGCTAATATATGCCTTCGGGCAGATAGTCCAGTATCTACCTATGAAGCTATGAACCTAAATGCATCATTTAAGTACAGACATCTCCATTGGGCCACTCATTTAAAATTATCTTAGTAATGACAAAGAGTATTCACAGCAGGTACTCTTGAATATCTTTAATCTGGGACTTGTGGAGCACAAATACAAAGAATTAGCACATTCATTACATTTCCATTTTTCATCATAGTGAGTTACAACTCAAAAATAATATTGGGGGTGGGGAGGATTAGTAGATTTCTGTCTTTGAAATTACTGTTGAAAGTACAAATACCACTACACTTTTCAACCTTTGTGGCGTATTAGTACATATTTCTTTTATTTTTTGTAACCAAAAGTGAATCATTTTTGTCCACAAAGGTGAACTAAAAATGACTATAGTACAGTAAAATAAAGCACAATATTGTCATACAAGTTTTTGAGCTTGCAAGTGAACCACATGACTTGTACCATTTTATTTATTTATGTATGTATGTATCTATTTATTTATTTGACATTTGTTAACTGGGTTAGTCTGACTAGGGCAAAAAGCCCCTTTTCAGCAGACAGCCGAGGAGAATGGAAAGGTAATTCCACGGCAAAAATGAATAAGTACGTTGTAACCATAGCATGGCTACCTGATGCAAGGTACAGAAATGACAGCGGCAGCAAGTATATGAGAACATACTAAGTACTGTACATTATATACATCATAATAGAAAGCAGCCGGTAATAGGAGAGGAAGAGAAAAACATAACAACAGAGGTCACAGGGGGGTTCAAGCAATAGGAGCATTAGGACCTTAAGAGCCGTAATATATACAGGAGAATTAAAACCTTGTGCAAAAGGACAGTGAACAGACAACAAGTTCAGGAAGCTCGGGGAATAATGGAAGAGTGTTAGCAAGGTATAAGGAGGCAGCAGGGGAAGGTGAGAGGAATAGGATACAAAGTTAATGGAAGAGTGTTAGCAACGTATAAGGAGGCAGCAGGGGAAGGTGAGAGGAATAGGAAACAAAGTTAATGGAAGAGTGTTAGCAAGGTATAAGGAGGCAGCAGGGGAAGGTGAGAGGAATAGGATACAAAGTTAATGGAAGAGTGTTAGCAAGGTATAAGGAGGCAGCAGAGGAAGGAGAGAGGAATAGGATACAAAGAGTGTTAGCAAGGTATAAGGAGGCAGCAGAGGAAGGTGAGAGGAATAGGATACAAAGTTAATGGAAGAGTGTTAGCAAGGTATAAGGAGGCAGCAGGGGAAGGTGAGAGGAATAGGATACAAAGTTAATGGAAGAGTGTTAGCAAGGTATAAGGAGGCAGCAGGGGAGGGTGAGAGGAATAGGATACAAAGTTAATGGAAGAGTGTTAGCAAGGTATAAGGAAACAGCAGAGGAAGGTGAGAGGAATAGGATGCAAAGTTAATGGAAGAGTGTTAGCAAGGTATAAGGAGGCAGCAGGGGAAGGTGAGAGGAATAGGATACAAAGTTAATGGAAGAGTGTTAGCAAGGTATAAGGAAACAGCAGAGGAAGGTGAGAGGAATAGGATACAAAGTTAATGGAAGAGTGTTAGCAAGGTATAAGGAGGCAGCAGGGGAAGGTGAGAGGAATAGGATACAAAGTTAATGGAAGAGTGTTAGCAAGGTATAAGGAGGCAGCAGAGGAAGGTGAGAGGAATAGGATACAAAGTTAATGGAAGAGTGTTACCAAGGTATAAGGAGGCAGCAGAGGAAGGTTTGAGGAATAGGATACAAAGTTAATGGAAGAGTGTTAGCAAGTTATAAGGAAACAGCAGAGGAAGGTGAGACGAATAGGATACAAAGTTAATGGAAGAGTGTTAGCAAGGTATAAGGAGGCAGCAAGGGAAGGTGAGAGGAATAGGAAACAAAGTTAATGGAAGAGTGTTAGCAAGGTATAAGGAGGCAGCAGGGGAAGGTGAGAGGAAAAGGATACAAAGTTAATGGAAGAGTGTTAGCAAGGTATAAGGAGGCAGCAGAGGAAGGTGAGAGGAAAAGGATACAAAGTTAATGGAAGAGTGTTAGCAAGGTATAAGGAGGCAGCAGAGGAAGGTGAGAGGAATAGGATACAAAGTTAATGGAAGAGTGTTAGCAAGGTATAAGGAGGCAGCAGGGGAAGGTGAGAGGAAAAGGATACAAAGTTAATGGAAGAGTAATAGCAAGGTATAAGGAGGCAGCAGAGGAAGGTGAGAGGAATAGGATACAAAGTTAATGGAAGAGTGTTAGCAAGGTATAAGGAGGCAGCAGAGGAAGGTGAGAGGAATAGGATACAAAGTTAATGGAAGAGTGTTAGCAAGGTATAAGGAGGCAGCAGTGGAAGGTGAGAGGAATAGGATACAAAGTTAATGGAAGAGTGTTAGCAAGGTATAAGGAGGCAGCAAGGGAAGGTGAGAGGAATAGGATACAAAGTTAATGGAAGAGTGTTAGCAAGGTATAAGGAGGCAGCAGGGGAAGGTGAGAGGAATAGGATACAAAGTTAATGGAAGAGTGTTAGCAAGGTATAAGGAGGCAGCAGAGGAAGGTGAGAGGAATAGGATACAAAGTTAATGGAAGAGTGTTAGCAAGGTATAAGGAAACAGCAGAGGAAGGTGAGAGGAATAGGATGCAAAGTTAATGGAAGAGTGTTAGCAAGGTATAAGGAGGCAGCAGGGGAAGGTGAGAGGAACAGGATACAAAGTTAATGGAAGAGTGTTAGCAAGGTATAAGGAAACAGCAGAGGAAGGTGAGAGGAATAGAATACAAAGTTAATGGAAGAGTGTTCGCAAGGTATAAGGAGGCAGCAGAGGAAGGTTTGAGGAATAGGATACAAAGTTAATGGAAGAGTGTTAGCAAGGTATAAGGAAGCAGCAGAGGAAGGTGAGAGGAAAAGGATAAAAAGTTAATGGAAGAGTGTTAGCAAGGTATAAGGAGGCAGCAGGGGAAGGTGAGAGGAATAGGATACAAAGTTAATGGAAGAGTGTTAGCAAGGTATAAGGAAACAGCAGAGGAAGGTGAGAGGAATAGGATACAAAGTTAATGGAAGAGTGTTAGCAAGATATAAGGAGGCAGCAGGGGAAGGTGAGAGGAATTGGATACAAAGTTAATGGAAGAGTGTTAGCAAGGTATAAGGAGGCATCAGTGGAAGGTGAGAGGAATAGGATACAAAGTTAATGGAAGAGTGTTAGCAAGGTATAAGGAAACAGCAGAGGAAGATGAGAGGAATAGGATACAAAGTTAATGGAAGAGTGTTAGCAAGGTATAAGGAGGCAGCAGTGGAAGGTGAGAGGAATAGGATACAAAGTTAATGGAAGAGTGTTAGCAAGGTATAAGGAAACAGCAGAGGAAGGTGAGGGGAATAGGATACAAAGTTAATGGAAGAGTGTTAGCAAGGTATAAGGAAACAGCAGAGGAAGGTGAGAGGAAAAGGATACAAAGTTAATGGAAGAGTGTTAGCAAGGTATAAGGAAACAGCAGAGGAAGGTTTGAGGAATAGGATACAAAGTTAATGGAAGAGTGTTAGCAAGGTATAAGGAGGCAGCAGGGGAAGGTGAGAGGAATAGGATACAATGTTAATGGAAGAGTGTTAGCAAGGTATAAGGAGGCAGCAGGGGAAGGTGAGAGGAATAGGATACAAAGTTAATGGAAGAGTGTTAGCAAGGTATAAGGAGGCAGCAGAGAAAGGTGAGAGGAATAGGATACAAAGTTAATGGAAGAGTGTTAGCAAGGTATAAGGAGGCAGCAGAGGAAGGTGAGAGGAATAGGATACAAAGTTAATGGAAGAGTGTTAGCAAGGTATAAGGAAACAGCAGACGAAGGTGAGAGGAATAGAATACAAAGTTAATGGAAGAGTGTTAGCAAGGTATAAGGAGGTAGCAGAGGAAGGTTAGAGGAATAGGATACAAAATTAATGGAAGAGTGTTAGCAAGGTATAAGGAGGCAGCAGGGCAAGGTGAGAGGAATAGGATACAAAGTTAATGGAAGAGTGTTAGCAAGGTATAAGGAGGCAGCAGGGGAACGTGAGAGGAATAGGATACAAAGTTAATGGAAGAGTGTTAGCAAGGTATATGGAGGCAGCAGAGGAAGGTGAGAGGAATAGGATACAAAGTTAATGGAAGAGTGTTAACAAGGTATAAGGAAGCAGTAGGGGAAGGTGAGTGGAATAGGATACAAAGTTAATGGAAGAGTGTTAGCAAGGTATAAGGAGGCAGCAGGGGAAGGTGAGAGGAATAGGATACAAAGTTAATGGAAGAGTGTTAGCAAGGTATAAGGAGGCAGCAGAGGAAGGTGAGAGGAATAGGATACAAAGTTAATGGAAGAGTGTTAGCAAGGTATAAGGAGGCAGCAGGGGAACGTGAGAGGAATAGGATACAAAGTTGTAGAAGAAGAAAGGTATATTAGAGCTGCTCATAGGGGGATGCAATTATGTAGGAAGAGAAAGTTAAGCTATCTAGGGTCATTGCATGGGCAGGACCAAGATTTGTACAGGCTTTCTTTCAGAGTTATTTTAACGGAATTAGGGTTGGTGATATATCTAACACTTAAAGGAAGCTTATTCCAGGCATTTGCTACAGAGTAGCTGTAGAGGAGTTCAGTATTTCTGTTGGGCTTATAGACATGCAGTAGATGCTGATGAGAGCTACAGAGGGCATGGTTAGGGGTGTGTAGAGAGAGTGGGACCGGAGGAGGATTCATGTAAGATAGAGTGTGCCATGAGAAGCTGAGTTAGTAGAAGTTGGTGATGAAATTCTAGTTAGTGTAGTCTTTTTTTAGAGCAATGCAGTCTTGGGTATGATAAGGTAAGTTGAAGGCAAATCTTGCAATTGTATTATAGATAAATTCTAGTTTAGAAAAAAAGGTTGAATTGAAGATTTTTGATTATAGGAGCTACATAGTGTAGTGTGGGAAGTAGAAAAGCTTGTGCTAGGGATAGTGCTGAAGCATTTGAGAGGAATTTTTTATATCTGTATAGCAAACTCAGCCTTTGGTGCGTGTAGTCAGAGGAAAAAAAGTTTGTTTTAATGCTTTGCAAATTCACTTAAGAAATTAAGGTAAATGAAGAAATCAAGCAAACTCAATATAATCTTTCAAAAACTATCCAAAGAGAACCAAGGGAAAAGTATTAGTATGATTAGTATGTAGGAGTGACATTTAGAAGCGTATTGCACACTGAATAGTGCTAGTACATAGTAGATAAGCAACTACACTACAAAGATATGCAAAACATCAATTGGTGTAATTTACATTGACACAACATTCATTTATATGTAGTACAGTTATGGTGCAATGGTTGAGTGGCTATGGGGTATACAGTGTCTTAACTGATCTGTCATAAAACAACCTCAGTTTTTGTTGAATGATTTGATATGCTGATCAAACAGTTATGAGATATGCAGCTTCAGACAGTATTCATAAACTGTGCATTGCACTGCATGAAGTAGTATGGAAAGTGGAGATGTAAAGGGAGGCACTGATTCAGATTCAGGCACCCAACAGGAGTGCGTTACTAGAAAACAATGAGGTGCACAGGGCTTATAAAGTTATAAAGTTATGCATAATGATATGGAAATGAGTGAGGACATAACATATGCAACATATGCCAGCCATTATGGAGTGATTCCAAAGCATACAGCACACATGTAGCACTGTGGCAATCAGAGATACTATACACCAAACTGTCTTTGTTCAGAATTCTAGAAGGCATGTAGCTCTGTGAAACATAGACAGCACACATGTAGCACTGTGGCAATCACATATACTCTACGCCAAACTGTCTTTATTCAGAATGCTAGAAGGCATCAGCACATTAGCGGACATTAACAGAGCCAGTGCCAATGGCTTTCCTAAATATGTCAATTCAGAGATCATAAATACTATCAGTAGAGACAAACTCATTTACCCCCTCACTATTCAGTGACCTCATTGTTTAACAGTATAAACTGCATCAAAGCTGTTGATTCCTTTTTTCAGCTGCAGACATTTGCATATACATGTGTCTGTGTGCTTATACAAGAGTACACTATTTTACATGTGTGTGTGTGTGTGTGTGTGTGTGTGTGTGTGTGTGTGTGTGTGTGTGTGTGTGTGTGTGTGTGTATACACACACACACACACACACACACACACACACACACACACACACATATATATATACATACATAGCTCAGCACAGTGGCACAACAGAGATACTGTAGTTACCTTATAGCAAGGCAGCAAGAGCCCATGTGCAAAAATAGAAAAAAGAGGTTTTGGGTGGATATGTGGGTGGCTATATATATATATATATATATATATATATATATATATATATATATATATATTACCTTTTTAAAGGTTGAAAATCAACCTACCGATTAGCCCTTTGTGTGAACCGGAATGACGAAAATCATCAGTCCGATCTGCACCGAAGTTCAAAAATCAGAAAATCGAAAACCAGATTCGCTGATTTTCGAACTTCAATTCGAAAGACATATCATAATACAGTGGGGCAAGCCCCCCTGCACCTCCCACACCCCCTACTTTATTATTCTAACTCCGAGATCATACTACAGTGGGGAAAGGGTCCACTTCCCGATCCCCACTATAGTGTACCCCGCATCAAAAATGCCGAATTTGCAATGAGTGAATGGTACTGTGCATTTGCTCATTGCACATTCGATGGATTTTGTTTTCGGCCTTCCGAGAACTTGAAAAAATCCTTTCGGACTTTTGGATTTCACACATGTGCATTATGCACATGTAAAGGTAAACCATATATATATACATATATATATATATATATATATATATATATATATATATATATATATATATATATATATATAGATAGATAGATAGATATAGATGGATAGATATAAAACAACGGGTCTTCCTGATAACACTGACATGCCAAAACACCGACAACAAAATAACCAATACGAAAAGAACGAAAAAAAAAAGTTCAAAAACACAAAACTTCACATGCCCGACAAACCACAATCCCGACAATCAACAAAACAAATACCTTTCCCAAAAAAGACGCACACAAACACACCAAAAACCTTACAAACCTACACTAAACCGTACATACACAACTATCTATGCACTAGCCTTAACCCAAACCCTAACCCTAAGGTCAGTCACTATCGCATACCTACCTTACCCGCACCCTAACCCTAGCTCACTTAATCCACCCCTAACCCTTAACTCTGTCACTAGTGCACACTTACCTGACCCGCACCCTAACCCTAACTCACTTAATCCGCCCCTAACCCTCAAGTCCGTCACTATCACACACTTACCTTACCCGCACCCAAACCCTAACTCACTTAACCTGCTCCTAAACCTAAAGTCCGTCACTATCACACACTTACCTTACCCGCACCCTAACCCTAACTCACTTAACCTGCTCCTAAACATAAAGTCTGTCACTATCGCACACTTACCTGACCCGCACCCTACCCTAACATCCATCACTATCACACACTCACCTTACCCACACCCTGACCCTAACGTTCGTCCCTATCGCACATTTACCTTAACATGTCAGTGTTCTCAGCTTTGGGATTCTCAACTGTCAGTCTTCTTCGTTGTCTTCCAGTGTTGGTGTTCTCGTTATTGGTGTTTAGAACTTTTGGCATTTTCAGGTAGACCCAAAACAAAAGACTTCTTTCTTATAAACTAAAAAAAGACACTCCTAAACACTAAAAGAAGTTAAGCATTTTGCAGTAACTGACAGGATGTTAAAAACACTTAAGAAAAATAACCAACTATCACTAGAAGAATTTCTATATCTTCAAGTAAATAACCCCTGTCTTGGCAAGTTATTTGACATTCCAAAAATCCACAAAGACCCAATGAATCCACCATTCAGATTAATTATTTCAAATAAACATACCAAGACAGAGAACATTATAACCCCTTGGTTCAGGCCATCAAATTTTACATTAAGGTTTCTTGGGACTTTCTTAATGGGCTACATCATTCACAACTGGATTTTTCTAAATGTATTCTTGTGAATCTTGACATTGTCGCCCTGTATACTAACATTCCTCACCAAGAGGGTTTACAAGTTGTTGAAATGTTTCTTAGTAAATACACTAATTTCAGCACCTGTAAAATTCAAACACTAATCATATTGACCACAGCAGTTTTAAATAACAACTTTTTCCATTTTAACACCAAGATTTATCATCAAATAAAAGGTGTGACTATGGGGTCCAAGATGGCACCAGCTTTTACCAACCTGGTGCTCAGCGCATGGGAATTAGAGACATTAATCCATCTGCCAGGGTTTGACAAAGTTTACATTGATGATGTTTTTTTCATGTGGGATGGACCTGGAACTGATTGTATCATCAGGCTTTGATATTATCACTACAGGGCTGTTCCAATCACTTTGTGACCCATCACCCCCATGTTAAACATTTGGAGTATTTTCTCTTCCTCGTCTTTCCCTGTATCTGTGATATTCTGTAAGTATTTCAGTACCCCTTTTGATCTGTATATTATTGATATGTACTGAATTAGGTTTATTCTGCAAGATGGTTCTGAAGACACTTTATATTTCTTAACACGGACACCCTTATCATTTGTTTCTATGTCATCGACCTGCACTGCAGACACAGAGGTCAAGTTTCGTTCCCTATCATTTTTTTCACTAAACTAACTGTAGAGACCTGCACTTTCTGCTAAGGTTTCTGAACATCACTATGGCCTTCTCTTACACACACAATTTTATCCTGTAATTTCAGTATGTGGAAACAGTGATGCATATAATATTGAATTGTGCACATTGATACTAACCTAAAAATAAATGTTACTGAAACTATATTGATTGCGAAAGGAAAACAAAAGATTTCCTTTTATGACTGATAAACAAGTAGCCTGAGGCCTACCAATTTCCCCTGTACTACCTATGTGCCAGCCCTACTCCAGTTGCTGTCCTAATCCCAGCCTTACACATTACCTTAGGAAAAATCCTTTGCACAAAACTGTTTCCTTACCTTGCTCTTATTCTACTCCTAACCTGCTAGCACACACATACGTGCTCCTATACCTAATGACACTTCTCCAAAGCCAACTTCATGCTACTCCGGTCAGAAGTGACAAACTTCATGACACTCATTCAAATGGGAACTGAAAGTTCAACTGCTGAATCCTACACTAAGGCATTGTATGAGCACGTCCATTCATGCATGAATCGTGCCATCCCAAATAGAGCCAAGATGCTCTCATCCAAAAAAAGGAAGCCAATCTGGTGGTCCCCTGCCATAAACAAACTTTACAACAAAAGGAAGAAACTGTTGCAGAAAAGAGGAAAATCCCAGGATGCAAAACACTCCCTTACCAACCTCAGTAAGAAGCTGAGATCCCTCATAAAATCCTCCAAAGCTAGTTATGAAAATAAAATTGCCAAAGATTCCAAAGACAACCACAAGGCATTCTATAGTTATGTCAGGAATCTAAATGGCAATGATCAGATCTGCTCTGAGCTAAAACAGAATGGCATTAAATATACTGATCCCAAGGATATTGCCAATATCCTGGCAGATCGATTCAGTGCCAACTTCACTCTCCTCTCATCCCCCTAAATGACCCATCTCAATACCGGAAGATTGCCAAATTCTGGTAAAAACGGCCATACAGGTAAAAAACGCACTCTCCAAAGCTAAGAATACAGCATCCATGGGACCAGATGACATTCCAGGCTGTGTACTACATGAACTACAATATGAACTGGCACCTCACCTAAGTGTCATGTTTAATCATAACCTCACCTCAGGTTTTGTGCCCACTGAGTGGCACAGAGCTACAGTTATCCCACTCCACAAGGAGGGATCCACCTTAGATCCCGGAAACTACCGTCCCATCATTCTGATGAGCCTTATCTGCAAGGCCATGGAGCGTATTATCATGGAACTTATAAACAAAGACATTGGCAACTTTCAAACACTGGAAACCACCCAGTTTGGGTTTGTGAAGGGACAATCTTGTCTTCTGAACCTGATTGACTTCTTTGAATCAGTCTCCAGAGCCATAGACAAGGGTAAGGTGGTCCACACAGCCTATCTAGACCATGCCAAGGTCTTTGACACCACCCCCCATTATGGAATCATAGATAAACTTACTAAGCTGGGCATTAATCCCTACGTCACCCAATGGGCTGCTAATTAGCTTACTGACAGAAGCCACACTGTAAAAGTAGCCGACTCCAAATCCAGCTCCAGACAAGTAACAAGTGGAGTACCTCAGGGTTGAGTCCTGGGACCACTCTTGTTTGGCATCTTCTTCTCTGAAGAACAGGCCAACACTAAGGGACTCTGGCTAACAAAGTTTGCAGATGACTGCAAACTGGGAGCCATTATTGAATCCCCAAATGATGTAGATACTCTACAAAAGGGCCTTACAGAAACAGATGGTTGGTGCCAGAGCCATGGGTTCAAGCTCAATGCCAAGAAATGTATAGTTATCCCCTTTGGGAAAAAAACATGTACCCGTGAATTACCATATAGGTGACAGTACACTATATACCAGAAAGTGTGAATAGAGACTTAGGGACACAGGTGGACAGTGGGCTCACCTTCGATAATAACATCACCACAACAGTCAGGAAATCCTTCTATGTGGCACACCTCATCACTAAGGGCTTTTCATCCAGAAAAAAGGAGGTCATTGTCCCACTGTACTCATCCCTCATTAGACCTATTATAGAATACAATGTCCCGTTTGGTATGTACCTCTCAAGACATCTGCAACAACTGGAAAGGCCACAGAAATACCTCACTAAAAGAATCACAGGCCTAAAGCAGATGCCCTATGCTGACCCCCTTAAAAAACTCCGGCTATACTCTGTCACATATCGTCTACTCAGATGTGATCTCTGCTTACCATACAAGGCCATGTCAAACCCAGAGCTGTTGGACATGCTACACTTAAAGAAATCCCAATGCTCCAAGGATCTAAACCTTGTCATCACAATAAACAAAACATGCTGGAGGGATAGGTTACTGACCCAGAGACTCCCAGGACTCTAGAATAGATTGCCCATACATGTCAAGCAGAGTGCCTCTTTGGCCCTCTTCAAAAGGAACCTTGACGATTGGATGGGAGAAAGGAAATTCACCCCAGGGATCACGTCAGTCAACCTGCTAGACAGGGGTCCAGGGAAGTAAATAGTGTGGGAAGAAATAGCCAGGGAATTGTATGGCTAGGCTTGCATAGGCCCTCGGGCTGATAGCCTAGTACCAACCTATGAACCTATGAATCTATGCCTTAACTTTCAGTATATCTGAAAGTCTGTGGCATTACAAAAGGAAAGGCTTAACTTCACACATGCACCTCACATGGCACAGGCAAAGTTGACACTGCTAACATCAACATTTCCTGCAATCCAGCACAAATGCCCTCAACCAAAAAGGCATAACAGATAAGATCTGTCAGTAGGGCTGCCACCTTTTCAAATGCCTAAAGTGGGACAGTTTGGGTAAAAACATCAGATTTTGCAGGCCGAAACATACCCATGGCCAGTCCAAAGGCAGAACTTCACTTTTTTGCCTAAATAAAAGCTTATTCTTGTAGCATTTTAGTTGTTTATTCTGTTTCTTATAGCATTTAGGTGTTTCAGATACAGAATAACTGTTTTACGCAACTATTACATAAAATATAGGAAATAATTTTGTCCTAAAATCTCAGGACATTTGCCATTTTTACATTTTTTTTGCAGGACACAACTGCCCATAGAGGGACTGTCCCTCGCAAAGTGGGACAGGTGGTAATCCTATATGTCAATAAAAAAAGTGTTCAAAGATTACTTAAACTATACATACTCAGATTTAACAAAACAGACATTTGCCATATTTTTTATGTCAAACATGCAGGGATGCCGTTGGTGAAAGATCAGAGAGTGGGAATGAAGGACTTTCATGTTGTTGATCTTTGAGTTGGTATATATAAGTAGCAAGCACTGGGAAGTCAAAAGAGCTAGCCCCTCCTGCAAAACATTCCTGTTTCCATATCACTTGAGAAGTAATACCAGCATTGACAGAGTTCAGTCCTGCTGAGTTATTATTTGGCATGCACCCTTGTGAACTGTTACACATTGATTGCCCGAGAAACTTGAGTCCAGAAGAATGAGAAAAAAAATTAATTTAAAAATGCCATAGAACAGTATACTCACAATGTAGGCTGAGAGATGTGATGCCTATCATGTGGGAACATGGGGAAAGGACCTAAGTCACTGAACGAGGACTGTATAACAGAAATCCCAGGATCAGAAATTCAAAGCTGGAGATCCGGTGTTAGTTCAATACAATACAACTTTTTGGCTAAATGGCAGGATCAATTTGAAATAGTATCAGCATGGAATTATGTAAATTATAGTATTAGACAAACTGCTAAGAGAAGGACATAGCGATGTTCAGAAACCTTAGAAGAAAGTGCAGGTCTCTACAGTTAGTTTAGTGAAAAAAATGATAGGGAACGAAACTTGACCTCTGTGTCTGCAGTGCAGGTCGATGACATAGAAACAAATGATAAGGGTCTCCGTGTTAAGAAATATAAAGTGTCTTCAGAAATATCTTGCAGAATAAACCTAATTCAGTACCATATCAATAATATACAGATCAAAAGGGGTACTGAAATACTTACAGAATATCACAGATACAGGGAAAGGCGAGGAAGAGAAAATACTCCAAATGTTTAACATGGGGGTGATGGGTGACAAAGTG
>NC_056735.1:107783071-107945340 GCF_019279795.1 Protopterus annectens
CTACACTGCACATCTCAGAAATAAAGGCATTGCATCCAACACCAAGGTGATAATAACTCATCTGTACTCGGCCTTTATCAGACCACTAATTGAGTACAATGCTCTCTTCTGTATGTATCTCACCAGATACCTGCAGCAACTGGAGAGACCACAGAGGTTTCTAACCAAGAGAATCCAGGGCCTCCAAAACATGACCTACATGGAAAGACTGACAGCACTGTCACTGTCACTGTACTTGATATCATACAGGCTGCTGAGAGGTGACCTGTGCCTGGCCTACAGAGCAGTCTCTGACCCTGCCCTAATTGAAATGCTGAACATCTGCAAATCAAATGGGACAACATTTTCTCACTCCGGGGATTTCATCCTAGTCTGTGACATTAACAGAGCACATGGGAGGGACAGATACATCACCCAGGGATTGCTGCTCCTCTTGGGTAAACTCCCATTTTATGTGAAGCAGAACTCCTTAATGACCCTGTTTAAGTTTAACCTTGACAATTGGATGGGTAACTGTAAATTTACCCCAGGAGTGGCACCTCTGCCCCTCATGGACAGGGGCATTCGGTGTTGATCATAGAATTGCACTGCTAACAGTGACCGTCTAACTATGGTCAGATAGGGTGTACAGTGTAGATTCGAGTGTGCGATATACCTTTAAGAAGCTTTGCAGTGAGTTAGCAGTGGGTATCAGTACTGAGCACATGCAAGCCGCGTGCCATTTTAAGTCAGCGGCCAAAGTGTGAACATGCAAATATGTATTTAGTCAGTTTGTAAGCTCAATGTTCTTGTCATCCATCCTGATGTATTTGTATACAATAAACTACTTAAACAAACATCCAAGCCTTAATGTCTTCTTAATGTACATAAGAAAAGCAACATGGTGTCAGAATGGGATCCAGAGTTACAGCCATGAGGTAACCAGTTAAAGTTGGAGTAATATACAGGAGTGGATCATCCCTACTGCTCAAAGGACTTGGAAAACCGATCACAAATGTAGTCCAAGTACTAAAACTTCCTTAAATGATTTCTTTTGTTACAAATATAAAATGAAGCACTCAGAATATTCAAAATTAATTTCTTATTAAACAAAATGTCCGAAACTGGGACATATTGATAAAAATATTCAAAATAATTACAAAAACATTTGAAACAATATCCAAATTGCATAAAATGTATAGAAAAGGGAAAATGACTGTATTTTTTTGTTATCTGCTACTTTTTCACATTAACTAAAGCTATTTATTTATTTTTATTTTATTTTACATTTGTTGACCGGGAAAATCCGACTGGATACATGTCCATTTTCAGCGGAGGCCCGGGGAGAAAAGCTCCACATCGACAATAGTTACATACTTATAAATTCCACATTGACATTAGTTTACATACTTATGAACAGAGAAAAAATTCCCACATTGACATTAGTTTACATACTTATAAACAGAGAAAATGTTACAAGTTTTGATAGTTAATACATAGGTAATAAGAGACAGGAGATCAGAGAAACTCCTGATCTATATTAAGACTAATACATAGGTACGATGAGGTAATATAATTGATAAATATATAGGACTATTATGTAGGTACAGTAGGAATGTGTAATTGAAGAACTAACTACATATAAGGTTTAAAAGGTGAAAAATGTCAGGGTAGATGCTAGATAGAGGAAGAGCCTAGAGGAAGACATGAGGGGAAGTGGGGTTACGGAGGGTAGAAGGTTTAGTCAGGCTTGGAACATTGACAGAGCCATAGATTTTTAAAGTGAAGGGTTAGATTTTGCTTGAATTTGGATAAAGAGGTGATGGTGGTGAGTTGAGGCGGAAGGGAGTTCCATATTTTACCAATGGAATTTGCAAACAGTGAGTCACCTCCAGAGTTGCAGGATTTGACTGTTTGAGCAAGTAGCCTGTTTGCTGAGCGCAGACTAGTTAGGTTTAGATATGGGGTGATTAAATTACGCAGTGCAGGGATGGACTCTGGGTGATGGAGGATCTTGTAAGCTATAGTTAGCTGGGTTTGTTGAAGTAGGTTAGGTAGTTCCACCCAGCCTAGGTTATGCAGGTTGATACAGTGATGGGTTTTGTAAGGCAGGCCAGTAACAAATCTAGCAATATGATTGTAGCAGCCAGAGAGCTTATTTAGGTCAGATTTGTACAGGTTGGTAAGTATGGGTGAGGCATAAAGGAGTGAGGAGAGGAGGTGAGAGCGGGCTGTGGCTTCTCTTGCTTTGGGAGTAAGGAAGGATCTTATTCTATAAAGAGACCCCAGTTTTTTGTTAACTGTTTTAATAGTTTGGTTAATGTGTAGGTCGAATCTGAGTTTGTTATCTATGGTAACACCTAGTAATTTGGTATTTGAGTCTGGGGATATAGTAGTCCCATTCCCATCCCATTCAAAATATCTGACGTGTGCAAAGTATTTGCAAGTATGTGCGGTATTACCATGCAGTTATTTCACAAAGTACAGTTATTTGAAAGAATATTTCACAAAGTACAGTTATTTCAAGGCATATTTCGCAGATTACAGTATTTTGAAGAGATTATTGTGGATTTGAATATTATTAAAAGTACCTGGTGTGTGTGAATGTGCATAATTACAAGAGCCATTTTGCATTGTATTTTATTATAATCTGTGGGCATGGCAGAAGGATTTCACAGATCAGCATCACCTGTGTTTGATAACAATATTGCAGAAAATAGGACAGTGAGCAGGAATACAATATTTTTATACAGGCTGCTTTTTTTGACAAAGACACACATACAAAAGCATTTATTCTGCTTAATTTAGCTGGTTCAGAGGCCACAGAAAGACAGCATTCATTTGTATATGCACCTGCTCTGTTTGCAGGGGAGGGGGGAACCACCATACAGTGGTACCGGCTGAAACAAGGGAAGACTGCGAGTGCTTCAAATGTAAATTTAGAAAAATGTGTAACCCCCAAATAGTGCAATGGAAAGGCGCTTATTTTACACAAGGGATCAAAAGCCCAGTGAAACTTTTGCAGCATATATAACTGACTTGAGAAACAAGGCTAAAACATGCAGATTTGGTGATCTAATAGATGAGCTGATATAAGAAAGGCTTGTGTGTATTAATAATGACACAGTGAAAAAGATTTTGTTTCGAGTCAGTGGTTTGATGTTGAATAAGGCCACTGAGATTTGTCAGATATACGAGCTTACAGAAAAGTACACAAGTATGTTTACAAATGAGAAGAGCTGCAGAAGGCACAGCGACAAAGCTCATGTTGATAGCATGCAGCACGTGGTTAAAAGAAACAGGCCCAAACACATGGCAGCGACTGCAGGTCCTTTAACAGTCCCTGGGGAACCCTGAGTCTTTCCAGCAAATTCCAGGCATGGTCAGTGAAGCATAAGGGTGAGTCAGCAAAGTCAAAACATGTGCCCCACCTAGCTTCATAGTAAAGTATCAAAATTGTGGTGGAAATCACACACCCGAAAAGCGAAAAGTGCTTAGCTTTTGGTCAGCAGTGTTAATTCTTGCAATAAGTGGAATCATTCAAAAGGGTTTTTAAATCAAATAAGACACATTCTTTTATTAAAAGAGAGCATTCTAAGAGGAATGTTGATCAATTAGAAAGCTGCAGCCCTACTTTTTATGTTGATGGTGTGTCTGTGCTGGTGAAACAGTCAGTGCAGCAGATATGTGGGCAAAGAATGAAATCCTTTGTACTGTTTGGATTAATGGGAGTCCTGTAGAGCTCAAAGTAGATACTGGCTCAAAGTGCAAGGTTATGTCAGCAGAAACATTTGCTAGAGTAAAAGCTACAGAGCAGCTTGATTTGACAAAGTGTGCGAAGCTTGTTGCTTATGGTGGTGAATAGATTCAAACCGAAGGCTCAGTAGTGCTTTCACTGTTATTCTGCTAGGAACAATGATGACTTGCAATTTTTCAGAGTCAATAGACACATGCAGTCATTATTAGGCCTCAGAGATAGTATGACAATGGGACTTCTTTCACTTAATAAAAAAGTTCCCCATTTAAGCCAGAATGACAACAGCTCAAATTTTGCCCAAATAATTTTTTCTGAGTATGCCGATATTTTTGCAGACAACCTAGGCAAACTACCAGTCGTGTACTCTATGAAGTTAGACGCAGACGTCAGCCCAGTTATCAGACCAGCTTGGAAAGTTCCAGTAGCTATGCAGAGCAGAGTCAAAGCCAAGCTAGAAAAAAGGTGCAGCTAGGAGTAATTTGTCCAGCAGAAGAACCAACTGAATGGGTATCCTCCATGGTGGTAGCTCATAAGTAAAGCTCAGATGATATCAGAATATATATTGATCCAAGAGATCTGAACAAAGCATTACAAAGACCCCATCATCCAATACACACAGTCAAGGAGGTTGCTGCCCTCATGCCAAATGCCACTGTTTTTTATGTCTTTGATGCAAAGAGCTCATTTTGGCAAATTTTGTTTGACTGAAAATCTTCATTGTTAACCACATTCGGTACACCATTTGGAAGATACAGATTTTTGAGGATGCCATTTCGAATCAGTTCTGCCAGTGAAGTCTTTCAGCATGAGATGGAGCAAATTTTTTTTTCTGGCTGTCCATGTACTATTATAGTAGATGATATTCTAGTAGGAGGCGATGGTGATGTCGAAATTGACAGAAACCTCAAGAAAGTTCTGGAAAGAGCACGTGAAGTGAATCTTAAGCTGAATCCCCAGAAGTGCAAGTTTAGGCTATGAGAAGTTACTTATGTTGGTCACTTTTTTATCAGTTCAGGTGTATGACCAGATCCTTCCAAGCAAACAGCAATTCTCTAGATGTCAGCTCCAGACAATGTCCAAGCCGTATAACATTTTCTTGGCATGATCAACTACCTAGGCAAGTTCAATCCAGATTTGAGTCAACTTTCAGCTCTCTTAGCAGAGCTGACATGCAAACACATAATGTTCTCATGGTCAGAATAGCACCAAAGAGCATTTGATGCCTTGAAACAGAAAATTGCAAACCCACCAACTCTCAGCTACTATGATGTTCACAAACCAGTTACTCTTTCCTGTGATCCTTCTAAGTTTGGTATAGGTGCAGGCATTCTTCAAGAGGGTAGACCAGTAGCCTAGGTTTTGATCACATTGGATTTGTGAAAAGTTTGTGTCAAGAGCTGAGATCATACATTGTGGAATCACAAGGAATGGAATTTAGATGAAATTGGAAGAATTTATTACCAGTGTCCAGTTCTTAGAGTGATTTGTCCAATGTTCCTGTTCCAGAGGACATTTCATCAGCAATCCCTGTTCCTGAGAAAATCACTTAGACCCCTCAAGCAGAACATTTCCCAGTGACTGTCCCTGTTACTAAACCCAGTCCTAACTATTATGTCACAAGATCAGGTTGCATCTCTTAACCTACGTCCAGATACATGGCAATCTGGACATGAATGACTGTTATTTTTCTTTCTTAGTGTCTGTATAATTGCATGCCTATTCCAATGTCATTGTTTATATCAGATAGCTCAGAAAAGTGGGAGTATATAGATCAGAGTGTGTAATATACCCTTAAGTAGCGTTCCAGTGAGTCAGCACATGCATATAAGTACTGAGCATGTGCAAGAAAGAGAGCCATTTTGAATCAGCAGCCAGAGTGTGAGCATGCAAGTATGTAGTCAGTCAGTTAGATAGTTTGTTTAAGTTCAATGTTCCTGCTATCCATCCTGATATATTTGTATACAATAAACTACTTAAATGAACACGAAAGCCTCAACGTCTTCTTAATGCATATAAGAAGAGTGACACACATTTTTTTTTAACATGGCTAGGCTTGTAAAAGCCCTAGGGCCATTAGCCTAGCAACATCCTATGAGACTATGATAAAAACACACATTAAATAGAATCAAGATAGCAACATTAATGGATCCAGAAAATATCCCATCTGATACATAATTAAAAAAATCATTTTGTGTATATTAAAGAATATCATTACCAACTTTCTTTATTCTGGCAAAGATGCTTAGTTGAAATCTCAAATTACACCAATACAGAAAAGGGAAGTAAAGAGAATATTAAGAATTTTACATGAGTTATCCTAATATCTATCTTGGGCAAATGCTTTGAAAGGCATCTTATTGAATTAGGGAATGTTATCAGCAAAATGTCATTATTAGATACAATCCAACATGATTTTACAAAGAGCAGGTCATTACTCACTATGCTTGTAGAATTTAATGATCAGATTACCATGGCATCCTACCCTAGACATCTTCAGGAGTAATTTATCTAGATGTGACAAAATTATTTGATTATCTTCCTTTTTGTGCTATCCCTAAGGCACTGAATGAAGCAAAGTTTGACCCAAATATTACTAGGTTATTAACCACATGGCTGTTTGGTAGAGTAAAAGTACTGGGCTGTCTCAACTCCTTGTTCTGTGGCAGGTTTGAATTACCATATACATTTTTAAGTGACACATTCCTACCATAAAACATAAAGTCAAGAATAACCTGAGAATATACAGTTCCTGTGCTTGGTACAATTGTTAAGCCTTTGTCAAGGACATCTTGTTCATCTGCAGACAAAGAATAGTCAGATATATTATAAACAATACAGTTAGTATCACCAGTCAACTGGATATTCGCTGCTTCTTCACCTCTCACTGATTCGTATGGCTCTGTCTCCATTCATCCTTCTTTTTGACTGGTACAGGCAGTGGCGGAAAAGAATCCTTTCCCATCTCAAAAATTCAGCTGTGCTCCTAGACTGCATTGTTTATAATATATCTGACAATTTTTTGTCTGCAGATGAACAAAATGTCCTTAACAAAGGCTTAACAATTGTACCAAGCACATGAACTGTATATTCTCAGGTTATTCTTGACTTGATGTTTTATGGTAGGAATGTGTCACTTAAAAATGTATATGGTAATCAAACCTGCCACAGAACAAGGAGTTGTGACAGCCCAGCACTTTTACTCCGTTGTCTCCACCTATTAACTCTACTGTTAGCACTTTTTTTGAGACTGTGTGAATCAGATATAAAGCGTTACCTAGAAGATAAGGGCAACAGCAAGTTTTTTAATCTGTCTGTTTTACTGAGGCAGGCATTGAATTCATTGAAAAACAATGCAGATATTGTGATGAAACCAGCGGATAAGGGGGGAGCTGTACTAGCAATGAATAAGAGTTTGTATCAGAAAAAACTCTTACCAACTGCTACAGGATGAACACACTTTTATTTGTATATCCCCCATAATGGTTAATCATACAGCTGACAAGGTAAAGCAAAGGTTTACAGAATTAAAACAATTGGTGCTAATGTCAGAGGACTTACACACATTGTTATGGATAGAACATCCAATGGTGTCTATATTCAAGGCACTACAGTGTGAATCACTACTACATAAAGATATGGTTGAACCCCACTGAGACCCATCATCTCAGGCAGGGGTTGGGACACAGAGAATGTATCCATTTGGATAGAATGTACACTGAAAAAAGTTTTAGATACATTTCCTAGTATACTAAGGGATATAGGACACTTTTTAACATTGTTGCATGAGTGTATTATATGGAATGAAGGACAGAACTATATTATGGTTACACTAGATGTAAAGAATTTATTTACTGTCATTAGCAATGCATATGCCATATCAGCCATAGAACACATACTATCACAAGTAGCTAACTTTGAGCTTGATAACATTAGGCTGATAAGTGATCTACTTAAAAAAGAGCTAGAAAAATAACATATTTATGTGTCAAGAAGCATATTTTCGCCAGAAGCAAGGGGAGGCTATAGGCCCCCCTGTGCTAACACTTATGCAAATTTAGTGTTAGCTTACTGGGAGAATGAAGTTATATGTGGAGGACAACATCCACGGAAGGACAAGTTAATTTTCTATGTGCATTTTGTGGATGACTTTTTTGTTATGGGGGAGGGAGTCATGGATTTACAAACTTTTGTGGAATATTTGGAATCTACGACCACTTTCCTTAGATTCACCATGCAGCATTCCAGTAGAGCTTTGGACTTTTTGGACGTAAAATTGCTGATGGATGAGAATAGAGTTTTGGACATGACTTTATTCAGAAAAAACTGTTGGAAGAATAGTGTGCTATCGTATGACAGCATGTATCCAAGGTATATGTTCAATGGTATAATAAGGGGGCAGGGTGATATGTACAGCATGCTATCTTATGACAGCATGCATCGAAGGTATACATTCAATGGTATAATAAGAGGGCAGGGTGATATGTACAGCATGCTAACTTATGACAGCATGCATCCAAAGTATACGTTCAATGGTATAATAAAGGGGCAGGGTGATATGTACAGCATGCATGACAGCATGCATCCAAGGTATACATTCAATGGTATAATAAGGGGGCAGGGTGATATGTACTGCATGCTATCTTATGATAGCGTGCATCCAAGGTATACATACAATGGTAAAATAAGGGGGCAGGGTGATATGTACAGCATGCTATCTTATGACAGCATGCATCCAAGGTATACGTATAATGGTATAATAGGAGGTCAGTGTGATATGTACAGCATGCTATCTTATGACAGCATGCGTCCAAGGTATACATTCAGTGGTATAATAAGGGGGCAGGGTGATATGTACAGCATGCTATCTTATGACAGCGTGCATCCAAGGTATACTTATAATGGTATCATAGGAGGTCAGTGTGATATGTACAGCATGCTATCTTATGACAGCATGCATCCAAGGTGTATGTGCAATGGTATAATAAGGGGGCAGGGTGATATGTACAGCATGCTAACTTATGACATCATGCATCCAAGGTATACGTTGAATGGTATAATAAGGGAGAAGGGTGATATGCACAGCATGCTATCTTATGTCAGCATGCATCCAAGGTATACTTATAATGGTATCATAGGAGGTCAGTGTGATATGTACAGCATGCTATCTTATGACAGCATGCATCCAAGGTGTATGTGCAATGGTATAATAAGGGGGCAGGGTGATATGTACAGCATGCTAACTTATGACATCATGCATCCAAGGTATACGTTGAATGGTATAATAAGGGAGAAGGGTGATATGCACAGCATGCTATCTTATGACAGCATGCATCCAAGGTATACGTTCAATGGTATAATAAGAGGGCAGGGTGATATGTACTGCTTGCATCCAAGGTATACATTTAATGGTATAATAAGGGGGCAGGGTGATATGTACAGCATGCTATCTTATGACAGCATGCATCCAAGGTATACATTCAATGGTATAATAAGGGGGCAGGGTGATATGTACTGCTTGCATCCAAGGTATACATTCAATGGTATAATAAGAGGGCAGGGTGATATGTATAGCATACTATCTTATGACCCCATGCATCCAAGGTATACGTTCAATGGTATAATAAGGGGGCAGGGTGATATGTACAGCATGCTATCTTATGACAGCATGCATCCAAGGTATACATTCAATGGTATAATAAGGGGGCAGGGTTATATGTACAGCATGCTATCTTATGACAGGATGAATCCAGGGTATACATACAATGGTATAAAAAGTGGGCAGGGTGATATGTACAGCATGCTATCTTATGACAGCATGCATCCAAGGTATACGTTCAATGGTATAATAAGGGGGCAGCGTGATATGTAGAGCATGCTAACTTATGACAGCATGCATCCAAGGTATACGTATAATGGTATAATAGGAAGGCCGTGTGATATGTACAGCATGCTATCTTATGACAGCATGTATCCAAGGTATACGTTCAATGGTATAATAACAGGACAGGGTGATATGTACAGCATGCTATCTTATGACAGCATGCATCCAGGGTATATGTTCAATGGTATAATAAGGGGGCAGGGTGATATGTACAGCATGCTATCTTATGACAGCATGCATCCAAGGTATACGTTCAATGGTATAATAAGGAGGCAGGGTGATATGTACAGCATGCTAACTTATGACAGCATGCATCCAAGGTATACGTTCAATGGTATAATAAGGGGGCAGGGTGATATGTTCAGCATGCTATCTTATGACAGCATGCATCCAAGGTATACGTTCAATGGTATAATAAGGGGGCATGGTGATATGTACAGCATGCTATCTTAAGACAGCATGCATCCAAGGTATACATTCAATGGTATAATAAGGGGGCAGCGTGATATGTACAGCATGATAACTTATGACAGCATGCATACAAGGTATACGTATAATGGTATATTAGGAGGGCAGTGTGATATGTAGAGCATGCTATCTTATGACAGCATGTATCCAAGGTATACTTTCAATGGTATAATAACAGGACAGGGTGATATGTACATCATGCTACCTTATGACAGCATGCATCCAGGGTATATGTTCAATGGTATAATAAGGGGGCAGGGTGATATGTACAGCATGCTATCTTATGTCAGCATGCATCCAAAGTATACATTCAATGGTATAATAAAAGGGCAGGGTGATATGTACAGCATGCTATCTTATGACAGCATGCATCCAAGGTATATGTTCAATGGTATAATAAGTGGGCAGGGTGATATGTACAGCATGCTACCTTATGACAGCATGCATCCAAGGTATACGTTCAATAGTATAATAAGAGGGCAGGGTGATATGTACAGCATGCTATCTTATGACAGCATGCATCCAAGGTCTACATTCAATGGTATAATAAGGGGGCAGAGTAATATGTACAGCATGCTATCTTTTGACGGCGTGAATCCAAGGTATACATATAATGGCATAATAAGGGGACAGGGTGATATGTACAGCATGCTGCCTTATGACAGCATGCATCCAAGGTATACGTTCAATGGTATAGTAAGAGGGCGGGTTGATAGAATTTCACGTATATGTACGCAGGATACACATTTTGAACAAGAATTAGACAAGTTAGAGAGTAACCTCTGTCAAAGGGGATACAATGAAATAGAGTTAAAGATGCTATTACTAAGAGTAGACAATACAGAAGTAATGTGTCTAGGTCTTGGTTTTCCCATAGACAACAGGATGAAACACCTGTTCAGTCTAGAGTCTCACAGATGGATAACTTGACACTAATGTTAACATATAGTGATAACATAGGGGGAAATGTGATATAATAAAACAGAATTGGAATGTTTTGCTGACAGATGAAAAAATAGCCAAGGTAGTGGGAGAAAAACAGTTTTTTGGCTTTAGAAGTAATAAAAATCTGAAGGATTTATTATGTCCTGAAGGGAAGATAGAAAAAGTAGGAACAATTTTACACAACATGTAGGTACATGAAAGTGCAGAAATTGCAAATCATGTGAGTACATTGTGGAGGCAGAATCCTATGTACACCCTGTATCAGGAAAACAGTATTGTTTTGATTTGTATGCAGATTGAGGAACAAAGAATGCTGTTTACCTGGCTGTCTGTCAAGACTGCAGCTCTTTCTATGTAGGAAAAACTAACTGCATGTTGAAAAATAGAATTTTGAACCATTTGTCCTCTGTAAGATTAAAACATGAACATAATGCACTTTTCCAGCACATTTCTAAGTATGAAAATCAAACTTTAAGTTTATGGTTATACAATGTGTAAATAAAAACAAAAGGGGAGGTGATTTGATTAATGAGACAAAGTTGAATCAAACTAAATGGATCATTGAGCTAGCAGCTTATAAAACCCCAGGTTTAAATGGGGTTATACCTTTAACACCTGCACTAAAGAAAAGGAGGGTGTGGTACTGAATGTTAACTGAAGAGCTATATGAAAACTGCAGTTTCATCTGAGTTTTGCATCTGAAGAAGGACTTGGTCCCAAAAGCGCTCATTCCTGTGTTTTTAATTGTGTTTTAAATAAATGTTTTAAAGCTGTTCAGCTTGGTGGCCACTACCTGCTTTTTTCTTCTTTCCTTTGGAATTTTTGTGAGCGGCAGCCTTTGGTGGAGTATCTACAGTTCTTTTTGATTTAGAATGAGACACTGGGGGAGGTGTAGCATTCTCTCATATTTGTGAACAGGAGGTCCAGTGTGTTGGACCCTGTAGTGGGCATATTAACTATTTGGTCAAGGGTGTTTATATTCATCTAGGCTGGACTGGATTTACCTAGACTGTTAATGGAATCTCTATGACTGTATATTTGAGGTTGTGTAGGATTCCCATCCCAGTCTATGGGGAGGTAATTAAAGTCTCATATGAGTAGGCTGTTAGTTTAACTAGCAAATGTATCCAGTAGGTCCAGGTATGCATTGTGAGCTTCTTCGGACATGGAAGGTGACATATCCAGCTAGGATATGGCACATGATTTTGTTTATGGTGATCTGTGTGTGGAAATCCAGTACATCATCCTGTCTGACCACCATAGAGGTAGGTTTGTTATTGATGTATATCAAGACCCTTCCATGTTTAGCCCTTGTCTGTGCAGCTACTGGTCTAAAAATGTGGAGGACACTGAAACCTTACACTGCTGTCATGTGCTCTACTGCTTTAAACCATGCCGCTGTAACTGCACATATGTTTAAACCATGCCTCTGTAACTGCACATATGTTTAAACCATGCCTCTGCAACTGCACAGATGTTTAAACCATGCCTCTGTAACTGCACAGATGTTTAAACCATGCCTCTGCAACTGCACAGATGTTTAAACCATGCCTCTGTAACTGCACAGATGTTTAAACCATGCCTCTGTAACTGCACAGATGTCTATATTCTCAAATGTGAGGAGAGCCTGGAGGGGGCGAAGCCTTTTTATTTAGGTTCCTGGCATTGACCAGTAACACCTTGAGATTCAGTTGAGTTGATTTTTCTGTGTCAGTGGGTTTGTCAGTTTGGCATTGTTGAAAAAGGCATTATGGGGGTAGATAAAGTTTTAGCCAGTATTCAAAAGCCTAGGAGGGAAAGGTGCAGACCATCCTTAGCAAAGCAACGTGGTCTGTTAACCATGTCCTTTCAAGCTGACAAATCTTGGATCCCGTTAGAATGACACTAGAGAGACAGGCAGTTGTTGAAATCAATCAGTTTATGCTCATATTGTGGCATCATCCTCAGTGATGGCATAACACTGCTCAGTGCTTGGCTCATACCAGCCTCAAACACACAGTCTAAAAATTCCATAATCTTCATTTAGTCTGTGGAGGTACATGTCAGGTCATTTTCCCCTACATGGACTATGACTTGACTGTCTGTGTGATTTGGCAGATCCTGGCTCCAGATAAGCAACTAACGATTAACTTCTCCTTGTTCAGCCTGATTAGAGGGACATCAGTACCTCTTATAATGGAGTCCCCTATGATGAACCATTATCTTCTCCTTGTTCAGCCTGGTTAGAGGGACATCAGTACCTCTTATAATGGAATCCCCTATGATGAACCATTATCTTGTCCTTGTTCAGTCTGGTTAGAGGGACATCAGTACCTCTTATAATGGAGTCCCCTATGATGAACCATTATCTTGTCCTTGTTCAGCCTGGTTAGAGGGACATCAGTGCCTCTTATAATGGAGTCCCCTATGATGAACCATTATCTTCTCCTTGTTCAGCCTGATTAGAGGGGCATCAGTACCTCTTATAATGGAGTCCCCTGTGATGAGCCATTATCTTCTCCTTGTTCAGCCTGGTTAGAGGGACATCAGTACCTCTTATAATGGAGTCCCCTATGATGAACCATTATCTTCTCCTTGTTCAGCCTGGTTAGAGGGACATCAGTACCTCTTATAATGGAATCCCCGATGATGAACCATTAGCTTCTCCTTGTTCAGCCTGGTTAGAGGGACAGCAGTACCTCTTATAATGGAGTCCCCTATGATGAATGATTATCTTCTCCTTGTTCAGCCTGGTTAGAGGGACATCTGTACCTCTTATAATGGAGTCCCCTATGATGAACCATTATCTTCTCCTTGTTCAGCCTGGTTAGAGGGACATCAGTACCTCATATAATGGAGTCCCCTATGATGAACCATTATATTCTCCTTGTTCAGCTTGGTTAGAGGGACATCAGTACCTCTTATAATGTAGTTCCCTATGATGAACCATTGTCTTCTCCTTGTTCAGCCTGGTTAGAGGGACATCAGTACCTCTTATAATGGTGTCCCCTATGATGAACCATTATCTTCTCCTTGTTCAGCCTGGTTAGAGGACATCAGTACATCTTATAATGGAGTCCCCTATGATGAACCATTATCTTCTCCTTGTTCAGCCTGGTTAGAGGGACATCAGTACCTCTTATAATGAAATCCCCTATGATGAACCATTATCTAGTCCTTGTTCAGCCTGGTTAGATGGACATCAGTACCTCTTATAATAGAGTCCCCTATGATGAACCATTATCTTCTCCTTGTTCAGCCTGGTTAGAGGGACATCAGTACCTCTTATAATGGCGTCCCCTATGATGAACCATTACCTTCTCCTTGTTCAGCCTGGTTAGAGGGACATCAGTACCCATTATAATGGAGTCCGCTATGATGAACCATTACCTTCTCCTTGTTCAGCCTGGTTAGAGGGACATCAGTACCTCTTATAATGGAGTCCCCTATGATGAACCATTATATTCTCCTTGTTCAGCCTGGTTAGAGGGACATCAGTACCTCTTATAATGGAGTCCCCTATGATGAACCATTATCTTCTCCTTTTTCAGCTTGTTTAGAGGGACATCAGTACCTCTTATAATGGAGTCCCCTATGATGAACCATTAACTTCTCCTTGTTCAGCCTGGTTAGAGGGACATCAGTACCTCTTATAATGGAATCCCCAATGATGAACCATTAACTTCTCCTTGTTCAGCCTGGTTAAAGGGACATCAGTACCTCTTATAATGGAATCCCTGATGATGAACCATTAACTTCTCCTTGTTCAGCCTGGTTAGAGGGACATCTGTACCTCTTATAATGGAGTCCACTATGATGAACCATTATCTTCTCTTTGTTCAGCCTGGTTAGAGGGACATCTTTACCTCTTATAATGGAGTCCCCTATGATGAACCATTATCTTCTCCTTGTTCAGCCTGGTTAGAGGGACATCAGTACCTCTTATAATGGAGTCCCCTATGATGAACCATTATCTTCTCCTTGTTCTGCCTGGTTAGAGGGACATCTTTACCCTTTATAATCGTGTCCCCTATGATGAACCATTATCTTCTCCTTGTTCAGCCTGGTTAGAGGGACATCAGTACCTCTTATAATGGAATCCCCTATGATTAACCATTATCTTCTCCTTGTTCAGCCTGGTTAGAGGGGCATCAGTACCTCTTATAATGGAGTCCCTTATGATGAACCATTATCTTCTCCTTGTTCAGCCTGGTTAGAGGGACATCTGTACCTCGTATAATGGAGTACCCTATGATGAACCATTATCTTCTCCTTGTTCAGCCTGGTTAGAGGGACATCAGTACCTCTTATAATGGAGTCCCCTATGATGAACCAGTATCTTCTCCTTGTTCAGCCTGGTTAGAGGGACATCTGTACCTCTTATAATGGAGTCCCCTATGATGAACCATTATCTTCATCTTCTTCAGCCTGGTTAGAGGGACATCAGTACCTCTTATAATGGAGTACCCTATGATGAACCATTATTGTCTCCTTGTTCATACTGGTTAGAGGGACATCAGTACCTCTTATAATGGAGTCTCCTATGATGAACCATTATCTTCTCCTTGTTCAGCCTGGTTAGAGGGACATCAGTACCTCTTACAATGGAGTCCCCTTTGATGAACCATTATCTTCTCCTCTTTCAGCCTGGTTAGAGGGAGATCAGTACCTCGTATAATGGAGTCCCCTGTGATGAACCATTATCTTCTCCTTGTTCAGTCTGGTAGAGGGACATCAGTACCTCGTATAATGGAGTCCCCTATGATGAACCATTATCTTCTCCTTGTTCAGCCTGGTTAGAGGGACATCAGTACCTCTTATAATGGAATCCCCTATGATGAACCATTATCTTCTCCTTGTTCAGCCTGGTTAGAGGGACATCAGTACCTCTTATAAAGGAGTCCCCTATGATGAACCATTATCTTCTCCTTGTTCAGCCTGGTTAGAGGGACATCAGTACCTTGTATAATGGAGTCCCCTATGATGAACCATTATCTTCTCCTTGTTCAGCCTGGTTAGAGGGACATCAGTACCTCTTTTAATGGAGTCCCCTATGATGAACCATTATCTTCTCCTTGTTCAGCCTGGATAGGGGGACATCAGTACCTCTTATAATGGAGTCCCCTATGATGAACCATTATCTTCTCCTTGTTCAGCCTGGTTAGAGGGACATCAGTATCTCTTATAATGGAGTCCCCTATGATGAACCATTATCTTCTCCTTGTTCAGCCTGGTTAGAGGGACATCAGTACCTTTTATAATGGAGTCCCCTATGATGAACCATTATCTTCTCCTTGTTCAGCCTGGTTAGAGGGACATCAGTACCTCTTATAATCGAGTCCACTATGATGAACCATTATCTTAACCTTGTTCAGCCTGGTTAGAGGGACATCAGTACCTCTTATAATGGAGTCCCCAATGATGAACCATTATCTTCTCCTTGTTCAGCCTGGTTAGATGGACATCAGTACCTCTTATAATGGAGTCCCCTATGATGAACCAGTATATTCTCCTTGTTCAGCCTGGTTAGAGGGACATCAGTACCTCTTATAATGGAGTCCCTTATGATGAACCATTATCTTCTCCTTGTTCAGCCTGGTTAGAGGGACATCAGTACCTCTTATAATGGAGTCTCCTATGATGAACCATTATCTTCTCCTTGTTCAGCCTGGTTAGAGGGACATCAGTACCTCTTATAATGGAGTCCCCTATGATGAACCATTATCTTCTCCTTGTTCAGCCTGGTTAGAGGGACATCAGTACCTCTTATAATGGAGTCCCTATGATGAACCATTATCTTCTCCTTGTTCAGCCTTGTTAGAGGGACATCAGTACCTCTTATAATGGAGTCCCCTATGATGAACCATTATCTTCTCCTTGTTCAGCCTGGTTAGAGGGACATCAGTACCTCTTATAATGGAGTCCCCTATGATGAACCATTATCTTTTCCTTGTTCAGCCTGGTTAGAGGGACAGCAGTACCTCTTATAATGGCATCCCCCTATGATGAACCATTATCTTCTCCTTGTTCAGCCTGGTTAGAGGGACATCAGTACCTCTTATAATGGAGTCCCCTATGATGAACCATTATCTTCTCCTTGTTCAGCCTGGTTAGAGGGACATCAGTACCTCTTATAATGGAGTCCCCTATGATGAACCATTACCTTCTCCTTGTTCAGCCTGGTAAGGGGGACATCAGTACCTCTTATAATGGAGTCCCCTATGATGAACCATTACCTTGTCCTTGTTCAGCCTTGTTAGAGGGACATCAGTACCTCTTATAATGGAGTCCCCTATGATGAACCATTATCTTCTCCTTGTTCAGCCTGGTTAGAGGGACATCAGTACCTCTTATAATGGAGTCCCCTATGATGAACCATTATCTACACCTTGTTCAGCCTGGTTAGATGGACAGCAGTACCTCTTATAATGGCGTCCCCCTATGATGAACCATTATCTTCTCCTTGTTCAGCCTGGTTAGAGGGACATCAGTACCTCTTATAATGGAGTCCCCTATGATGAACCATTATCTTCTCCTTGTTCAGCCTGGTTAGAGGGACATCAGTGCCTCTTATAATTTAGTCCCCTATGATGAACCATTATCTTCTCCTTGTTCAGCCTGTTTAGAGGGACAGCAGTACCTCTTATAATGGCATCCCCCTATGATGAACCATTATCTTCTCCTTGTTCAGCCTGGTTAGAGGGACATCAGTACCTCTTATAATGGAGTCCCCTATGATGAACCATTATCTTTTCCTTGTTCAGCCTGGTGAGAGGGACATCATTACCTCTTATAATGGAGTCCCCTATGATGAACCATTATCTTCTCCTTGTTCAGCCTGATTAGAGGGTCATTGGTATATCTTACAATGGATTCCCTTATGACAATAGCCCTGGGAAGTGTGTTTGTTTGCCTTAAGGGCTTAGTATTTGGGGATCCACTGAGAATGACACTACGTGTGGTGTTAGGTGTTGTTTTTTCTGAGTGCCTTTGACTTACTAAGGCATAGCTTTGACAGTGGGTGGTCTAGGTGATCTTTGTTGTTTAAGAAGGTTGCTTTGCAGCACCTCAGCATACATTGCTCTATGAATCTGTTGCATGCTGTGTGATGTGGGTGTCGTGTGTAGTTATGCTGTGTGATATGGGTGTCATTTGTAGTTATGCTGTGTGATATGGGTGTCGTGTGTAGTTATGCTGTGTGATATGGGTGTCATGTGTAGTTATGCTGTGTGATATGGGTGTTGTGTGTAGTTATGCTGTGTGATATGAGTGTCGTGTGTAGTTATGCTGTGTGATATGGGTGTCATGTGTAGTTATGCTGTGTGATATGGGTGTCGTGTGTAGTTATGCTGTGTGATATGGGTGTCGTGTGTAGTTATGCTGTGTGATATGGGCGTCGTGTGTAGTTATGCTGTGTGATATGGGTGTCGTGTGTAGCTATGCTGTGCGATATGGGTGTCGTGTGTAGTTATGCTGTGTGATATGGGTGTCGTGTGTAGTTATGCTGTGTGATATGGGTGTTGTGTGTAGTTATGCTGTGTGATATGGGTGTCGTGTGTAGTTTTTGACAACATCATGTGTGCTTGTATGTGCGAGTTCAGCATCATTTTCATTGAGTAAGTACACCCCTTGCAAACTGTGTCTGCTTTTTTAAGGATTAAGGGGCTGTTGGTAAAGATGAGACAACTGGTGCATTGTCTTAAGATGCCCATATCCACCAACCTGGATACAAAAAAGTTGAGAAATTGCATATCCATATTGTCGATTTCTTTGATTGGTGGGCTACTAGGGGGTAGTGTATTGGGATTAGAATGCTATTAAGGGTGCTTCATTGGTGCAGACTAATAAGGGTACTTTATTGGGCCAGATTATACTTAATCGAACTTAATTCTACTAACTTTAACATTTACACAATACTAGATCTGTAGGTATTGCCACTAGATGTACATCTAGCTGCTCTAAGCTTGTCAGCGCACAAGATATTTGCTCTATACTGCTGCTTTACAAGGTACAGTTATATGGACCATTCTACATGGAAAATTTGCTTTCCAGATGTGTACTACAGTACAGGGCACTGCTAACCGATGCAAATGTGCAAAGTTTATAGCAGCACAGACAAAAACAGATTAATAACTACTCGGCTATCTAGCTAGTAAAATGACTACAGTAGAAGTCATTTGTGCTTCTCATTTCAGACTAGAAAAACACATCCTGCCAAAAGATGAATAAATCCAGTCCTTCTGTTATAAAACACAGTAGAAGAGACCCAGAAGTGCAATGCTACCACAAACCAATTAAACAGCTACCTGGAAATCTCTTGCTAAATATGGTTTCAAGACAGTCTTATGGCAGCAGCTATCAGAAAAAGAGCATTTTGTTTTCTAAAATACAGTAAAATGCGTACATAAAATCTGTGAATAAATAGTGATCACTCAAAATAAAGCAAGTGCAGTTTAGTATTCCAAGTTATTTAATGTTGCCTGTATGTCACTGGATACAAGTAAAACACTTCTGGAATCTAGGCTAGGACTCCAACCTTTGCTGAGCTCTAGGACAATAAGTAAGAGACAATATGCAGTAAGGGAGCTTTACTGAAGAACATTACTGATTTGCTGGGTGGGCACTCAGGATCATGGATCTATGGAAAACAATGTGTAGGAAGGGTACATTAATAGTTTATACAACAGTCAGCAGCAATGAAAAAGGGAAGGGAGGGAATTTTGGGAATTAGATTACCATAGACCTTATAAGCAAAGTCATGGAATGTATCAAAGCATAACCTATTTGTGCAGGTATAAGCAATTTAACTGAACTAGACCTCATCAGTTTTCTTTTGTGAAGAGTTAGTCCTTCCTCCCATACCAAGTAAGCTTCTTTAAGAAGGTTGAAAATGCTGTGGACAATGGTCACTCAATACACCCTACTTATCTTGACATGGCCAAGGCTTTTGATACCATTTACCATCCTTGAAATATTGAAAAATTAGACAAACATTGTAACCCCCTATGTTGTCTAATTGACTGAAAATTGGCTATACAATAAATACAGGCTAGTCAAAGTTGCTGGCACATTCTCTGTAAAACTGTAATGAAGGGATGCCACAGGGATCCATACTTGCCCCCTTCTACTTTGGCATGTATTTTGCAAAAATCCAAGCCATAATCAGAAAAGTATGGTTGAGCATGTTTGTTGATTATTGAAAGGTAGCTACTGTTACCTGCTTAGCTTTGGACAGTAAACATTTCCAGCAAAAGTTGGAATATAGGCATACCCTGTGTACAGAAAATCATCTTATTAATAAATGCAAATAAAGTGCCACATAGTAGTATTAAGCAAAAATGTTGCTTCCATCTCGTATGTTATAAATGGTACTCCTTTTCAGACAGGGATAGTCATAAGAAGCCTGGGTACTTACATGGACAACTAACTCATTTGATCATCTTGTTTTCACCATCGTTAGAAAGTCCTTCTATCTAGCCCAGTTAATTACTAAGTGAGTTAGGGTGCTCTCAGTGAATTCACTATAGTACATTAAGGTAGAATAAAGCCTGAAATTATAGTCAGACATGTATGCATTCAGTTTCAAAGACAGTTTATTAGAAAGAAAAGATAAGTAAGAAATGTGCAGAATTTGAAGAAAATATAGAATGTTTCTTTTTCAAGGGAAAGATGTCATAATAATGGAATGCTAGATAGAGGCACATGTATGACCAGGCTTGGAAACCAAGGTAACCAAGGCTAAGTTGGAGTGTAAAGCATTACAGGGTTTTGCTATTATTGAGATATACTTCTGATACAGTTAGTGAGGTCAGTTAGTTAGTTTGGACTGACATACAGAAAAGATTAAATATCCAGCATTCCAGAAAGAAAGTTAGCTTTTTGACTGCAGTACAGGCACTCAAGCCTGAGTACAAAAATCAGGTCAAATATCCATACCAGTCAGGAGGAAAAGATTGTTTCAGTCAGTATAATTCAGGGGAATCAGAATATACCTGCAGAAACTTTGGATATATTTAGCAGCACTGTTATTACTAAGCAGAGTTCCAGTATTTTTGCAGACTGTTATTGTTTATCAGCACTGTTAATGAAGACAGTATTTGGATATTGTGAACATTTAATAAAGACTTATTTACTGAGCTAAAGCACGTGCAAATTTATTGTGAAAATACAAAAAGACTTGGCTCATAAAGGACAGACTGGCACCTGTTAAGCACAACTTGGAGTAATCAACAAATAAAGGCTTTTCTTCCAGTTTCATTTCAGTTGTTTCCAGTTAATTCCATTATAATACAGTCTTATCAATTTTTTGAATGGCAAGCAACTATAAATGGGGTAAAACAGTTAAAGTAAGTTCTAAAACCCCATAGCAGTCAGACTATGTGTGTTCTACATGGCAATCTACAGAAAACCAGTGTTTCCTTAAAAGTAAACTTATCAGCAGTCACACAACAAGTATGTATTCATTCAACATTTCTGTGAGTAACCCTTTCAAGTACAGTTTCAAGTGCAGCATCCAGCTTAACACTTTTTTTTCCAGTCTATCAGTAACTATAGCTAAAGTTTCATAACAACTTTTCAACAGCTATACCAGTGTTTTTCCATAATGAAAGACTGTAAACTCCATACAGAATAAAGCCACAAGTGACAGCACTACCATTTCCCTTTACAAAGCAGACATTTCAGTAAGACAGCACTAATATTCCAGATGTAAACTTCATACAGAAAACAGCCAGAGCAGACAACCTCAACATACTGTAATTGCAGCTGTTAAACAAATTGCAGAGCACTGGTGTTTACTTCAAAAAAAGCCTCAAAAAACTTCAACAGACCAACACTAAATCAACAAACTTCAGCAGTGTTCCTTCAGAACATAAAAGAGATTATCCAGTTAACAGCTCTTCACCATCTTCACAAACTTTCAAATTTCCAGTGTGACGTCACATAGCCAAAAGGCAAGGAAAAGGTTAAAAAGCTACAGACGACAGGACACATTCTTCCAGAATCACAAAGCTATGTAAGACTTTATATGCACTTTTTAGTTAACAGCTCAGAAAAGTTTAAATTCATCAGTTCAGTAAAAGTCATTTGTATACCTCTTGTATAAACATGTCAAGTAATACTTCTACAGTTAAAACACCAGTAAATGTTTGGTTTATAATTAAAAATTAAATCTGTACTCTCTAAACTCAAACCCCGCTCCCCCTCAGCTGATAACCTACCCTCTTACTTCCTACATATAGCTGCTGAACCCCTAACCTATCCAGAATCCATCCTGATCAACCGATCTATCTCTGAATCATACATTCAATCAATATGGAAAACTTTCTACACATTACCCATACATAAAGGAGGTAATTGTTCTGATATATCAAACTTCAGACCAATTGCTATACTGTCTCCCATCTCCAAGATTCTTGAGAAATGCATTCACAAGCAGATAATGCAATACCTTCTCCAACAGAACCTTCTAACATGCACACAACATGGATTTTGTCCCAAACACAGCACTACAACTGCACTAATGTCCTTCATTAATACTGTATCACTGGCCCGTGACAATAATAAACTAGTTTCATGTCTGTTCCTCGACCTGTACAAAGCCTTTGACACTGTCTCCCATCTCCTCCTCCCACCATATCCTGGTTTTCCAGCTATCTCTCTAACTGCCAACAAGCTGTTAAATGGCACTCTGCTCTTTCTCCCCCCTAAGCATCCCAATGGGTGTCCCCCAAGGATCCATACTGGGGCCACTGTTCTTCAATATTTTAACCAACCTACATTACACTTCTTGTCCCAACTCCACACTTGTACAATATGCTGATGATTCTACAGTCATCACCATTGCTGACAATCCATCTGACCTCCACTCTACTAACCAAGCATCATTCAACACCATAGAGATATGGCTTTGTGACAACAAATTAATTCTCAACCCTAAGAAAACTAAGTTCCTACTTTTCCTCCCAAAAAAAACTCATCAATCTCAAAACATGTTCCATCCTATCTAGCAATAACACTCTCTTTACCTCTGACCCTAGCACTAAACTGTTAGGCGTCATAATAGATGATCAGCTCAAATTTGATCTCCAGATCACCACCTCTATCAAAAAGACTCACCAGAAACTCAGACTCCTTTACTGAAACAAAAGACATTTAACCAAATCAGCCAGAATAACTCTCTCCCATGCATTTCTTCTTCCCACCCTCCTTTATAGCTCTCAACTATACACAAATCTTAACACCACACTCATAACCAGACTTGAAACTACGTATAATAAAGTTGCCAGATTTGCTGCAAACAAAACCTACAAATCACACCATTGCCTATCTCTTAAACAGTTGCAGTGGCTTGAACTTCCTCATTTGCTGCTACTACAGCAACTGTTAATTATCCACTCCATCCTCTATCTACCATATTTCTGCCCTAGCCTTCAATCAATTATAGCTAAATATTCCCCAACCAGGACATTATGTAGCGCAGACCAAGACTTCTTACTGATCTATAATACTAAAACCAAATCAGGGTGTTTACTTTATAACTATAACCGTGCTACAACTTGGAAGCAACTACCCCTAGAAATTAGGTCCCTTAACCAAACAAAACATTTCAAACTAGCCACTTGGGAATATCTAATAAATAAATGGTCCTGCCATTGTAGTCATCCTCCCTGAAACTACCTCACCCAAGCTTGTCTCTCATCCCTCCTTTCACTTCCACTGTCTGTCTTAATATCTATCTACCTCTCTGTCTCGTTGCTTAACCTCTACATTACCTTACTACTCCATCTGTACCTCTACATTACATTACTACTCCATCTGTACCTCTACATTACCTTACTGCTCCATCTGTGCCTCTACATTACCTTACTACTCCATCTGTACCTCCACAATACCTTACAACTCCATCTGTACCTCTACATTACCAAACTCCTCCATCTGTACCTATACATTACCTTACTACTCCAGATGTACCTCTACATTTCCTTACTTCTCCATCTGTACCTCCACATTACCTTACTACACCATCTGTACCTCTACATTACCTTACTGCTCCATCTGTACCTCCAGATTACCTTACTACTCCACCTGTACCTCTACATTACCTTACTGCTCCATCTGTACCTCTACATTACCTTACTACTCCATCTGTACCTCTACATTACCTTACTACACCATCTGTACCTCTACATTACCTTACTACTCCATCTGTACCTCCACATTACCTTACTACACCATCTGTACCTCTACATTACCTTACTACTCCATCTGTACCTCCACATTACCATACTGCTCCATCTGTACCTCTACATTACCTTACTACTCCATCTGTACCTCTACATTACTTACTACTCCAGCTGTACCTCTACATTACCTTACTACTCCATCTGTACCTCTACATTACATTACTACTCCATCTGTACCTCTACATTACCTTACTGCTCCATCTGTACCTCTACATTACCTTACTACTCCATCTGTATCTCTACATGACCTTACTATTCCATCTGTACCTCTACATGACCTTACTGCTCCATCTGTACCTCTACATTTCCTTACTGCTCCATCTGTACCTCTACATGACCTTACTACTCCATCTGTACCTCTAGATGACCTTACTGCTCCATATTTACCTCTACATTTCCTTACTGCTCCATCTGTACCTCTACATGACCTTATTGCTCCATCTGTACCTCTACATTTCCTTACTGCTCCATCTGTACCTCTACATTACCTTACTACTCCATCTGTACCTCCACATTACCTTACTACTCCATCTGTACCTCTACATGACCTTACTACTCCATCTGTACCTCTACATGACTTTACTGCTCCATCTGTACAACTACATTTCCTTACTACTCCATCTGTACCTCCACATTACCTTACTACTCCATCTGTACCTCTACATTACCTTACTGCTCCATCTGTACCTCTACATTACCTTACTACTCCAGCTGTACCTCTACATTACCTTACTACTCCAGCTGTACCTCTACATTACCTTACTACTCCATCTGTACCTGTGCATTACATTACTACTCCATCTTTACCTCTACATTACATTACTACTCCATCTGTACCTCTACATTACCTTACTGCTCCATCTGTACCTCTACATTACCTTACTACTCCATCTGTACCTCCACATTACCTTACTACTCCATCTGTACCTCTACATGACCTTACTACTCCATCTGTACCTCTACATGACCTTACTGCTCCATCTGTACCTCTACATTTCCTTACTGCTCCATCTGTACATCTACATGACCGTACTACTCCATCTGTACCTCTACATGACCTTACTGCTCCATCTGTACCTCTACATTTCCTTACTACTCCATCTGTACCTACACATTACCTTACTACTCCATCTGTACCTCTACATGACCTTACTACTCCATCTGTATATCTACATGACCTTACTGCTCCATCTGTACCTCCACATTTCCTTACTGCTCCATCTGTACCTCTATATGACCTTACTACTCCATCTGTACCTCTACATGACCTTACTGCTCCATCTGTACCTCTACATTACCTTACTACTCCATCTGTACCTCTGCATTACCTTACTACTCCATCTGTACCTCTACATGACCTTACTACTCCATCTGTACCTCTACATGACCTTACTGCTCCATCTGTACCTCTACATTTCCTTACTGCTCCATCTGTACCTCTACATGACTTTACTACTCCATCTGTACCTCTACATTACCTTACTACTCCATCTGTAGCTCTGCATTACCTTATTACTCCATCTGTACCTCTACATGACCTTACTACCCCATCTGTACCTCTACATTACCTTACAACTCCATCTGTACCTCTACATGACCTTACTACTCCATCTGTACCTCTACATGACCTTACTACTCCATCTGTACCTCTACATTACCTTACTGCTCCATCTGTACCTCTACATGACCTTACTACTCCATCTGTACCCCTGCATTACCTTACTACTCCATCTGTACCTCTACATTACCTTACTGCTCCATCTGTACCTCTACATTACCTTACTACTCCAGCTGTACCTCTACATGACCTTACTGCTCCATCTGTACCTATACTGTATATAACTACTTAGGAATAAAGAACACTGTTTTCCCTACATTGACATTGTACCTAAGTTTTTGTTGTAGGAATTCTGACATTTCCCCCTACTGCTTTTCTGTATGATTTGTTGTAAATGCTTTTTGCAGTTTGATCTCTAACATTTGTACCCAACTGTTTTCTGTAAAAATTTATTGTAAAATGTTATTTCTCTAATTGTTTTAGCTGCCAGTGCAATTTTCTTGCTGACTTTATGTAAAATGTTAATACTGATTGCGGAGCTTTTCTCCTCGGGTCTTCACTGAAAATGAGCTAATGCTCAGCTGGGCTAACCCAGTTAACAAAAGTAAAATAAATAAATAAATAATAAATAAAAATTGTGTAAAGCAGTCTAAAAAACTGTGTTCCAAAAATGTTCTTTTAAATGTAAAGATTATTAGTTCAGAAATATTAAATATTTCTAGATGCCAAAGAGTTACAAAGAGTTAAATCATAGAAGTACACTGCAAAGCATTAGCAAAATAAGTCAGCTTCTATCAGTATAGTTTCTAAATTAAATAACAGAAATTCTTGTGTAAATTCTACTTTACATGTAATTCAAAGTGCAAAATTAAGTTGCAGTATTGAACATACAGACCAGTACAGTCGACATACATAGCATCCAGGCAACGTCTCAAGTTCACATTATTTCACATTTTCTTGTTTTCAGAAAAAAGTGCAAATATTGCACTGATGGGGGATAAGAGTGATCAGAATGCAGATTTTAATAAAGTCAGTTCCAGCATAAATGAAAAACATACTTCAGCACAAAGTAAAGTTGCTACTGTTCCAGAATACAACATAAAAGATTTTAGTTTATTTTTTTATCTGTGTTCAGGTAACATAGTCAAAATGTTCTCATGTACATAAAAGTTAAAAAAGGTAAATAATATTATTAACAAATCTAGATAAAAATTTGCAGACACCAGTTCATAGAGTATGTGCTAAGTGTACTTCAAGACCAGTTATAAAGTTATCCCTTTAGTGCCGATTTCAGTTAATCAAAAAATAGCAATCATGATTGATAGGCTATACAATAAAAAAGAAAATTGACTAAATAGTACAATGTTTAAAGATTTAAATCAATAGGCAACAGAAAAAGGTTTCATTTGCTATAAGAGAGAGACATTGTGGTAAAATAAGGCACCAGTTCATAAGTTACAAAATATAGACAATATACAATGTAATGTTATCATTGTAGCAAACAGAAATAGGTAAAATATATAGAGCTAACAGTTCATACTCTGTTAGACTCACAGAGACAGGTTAAGGATGTGTATGACATTTTCTCCATGCTGTTTCTGGAACAGTAGGATTAAAAAAATTAGCTGGCCTAATCAACCTTAAAATCCACAAAATTAGGACACTGATTTTCAGAATAATGTGCAGGTTTTGGATATATCACACATACATCAGAACTTAAGATATATGGAAATTAAATCATAAAGTTAACAGACTTTAGTCCAAACAGAGGTGATACCTAGTGGTCAAAATTAAAATTGCAAGTTTATTTACCAAATAAAGAAAATTTATTTTGAGATTATGAGTCAAACAGACAGTAATGCCATATACAGTAGTTAGCAATACAGATGTAAGGTAAATACAAAAGCAGGTCCCTGTAAACCTTAGTCAGGGACCTCATGAGGAGTTGTTAGAGATAGGATAGTCTCAGTGAATTCACTACAGTACATTAAGGTAGAATATGGCCAGAAAATATAGAGTCAGACATGTATGCATTCAGTTTCAGAGAAAGACAGTTTATTTGAAAGGAAAGATATCGACAGCAACTCCTTAAGCACATAACATGTGGTGAGAGACAGGTGGACAACAGTCTCACATTCGACCATCATGTAGTGGCAACGGTCAGAAAAGCCTTTTGCTTGGTTCATCTCATAACTAAATGGATTGCATCCAGAAAAAAAGGTTATTACCTCTCTGTACTCCTCCCTTATTAGGCCTATAATTGAGTATAACACCCTGTTTGGTATGTACCTCTCCAAACATTTGCACCAATTGGAAAGGCCACAGAAATACCTCACAAAGAGAATCCATGGCCTCCAAAACCTGTCCTACATGGACAGGGTCAAATCACTATCACTCTGCTTGGTATCATACAGATTGCTCAGAGGTGATCTGTGTCTCACCTACAAGGCAATATCAGATCCTGCCCTACTAGAGATGCTCCATATCTGTAAGTCTAACTCCTCATGCATTACCTGCTCAAAAGGCCTAAATCTAATATGCGGCATAAACAAAACCTGCTGGAAAGAAAGGTTTGTCTTCCAGAGGCTACCCCGTCTCTGGAATAGACTTCCAATACATGTCAGAGTACCTCGCTGAACCTCTTCAAGCACAACCTTGATGAGTGGATGGGAAACCACAAATTTGTGTCGGGGGTTCCACCTTTGTCCATCGTTGTCAGGGGTGACAGGTGCTGACTGAGTTTTTTTGGGGTGGATAAACCTTTGTCTAAGCTTCTAAGGGCCCCAGGACCATTAGCCTAGTAACCTCCTATGATCCTATGAGCCTATGAAATGTGCATAAATTACAAAAAAACAGAATGTTACTTTCTCAAGGGAAAGATACAATCTTGCTTGCTACAGAATCTTCCTTTCTCAAGGAAAAGATGTAAGTAGCAATGGAATGCTAAATAAAGAGGCACATGGAAGACCAGGCTTGGAAACCAAGGTAACAAAGGCAAAGGAGGTATGTAAAGCATTACAGAGTTTTGGTATTATTGAGATATACTTCAGATACAGTTAGTGAGGTCAGTTAGTTAAGACTGACATACAGAAAATATTAAATATCCAGCATTCCAGAAAGGAAGTTAGCTTTTGGACTACAGACTCCTGAGCCGGAGTACAGAAATCAGGTCAAATACCCATACTATTCGAGAGGAAAATATTGTTTCAGTTAATATAATTCAGGAGCATCAGAAGACATGTGCAGAAACTTTGGATATAGTTATCAGCACTGTTATCACTAACCAGCATTCCAGCATTTCCACAGACTGCTACTGTTTATCAGCACTGCTAATGAAGACAGTATTCGGATATTGTGAACATCTATTAAAGCCTTATTGACTGAACTAGAACATGTGCAAACTTTATTGTGAAAGTACAAAAAGACCTGGCCCATAAAGTAGAGATTGGCACATGTTAAGCACAACTTTGGATAATCAACAAATAAAGACGTTATTTCCAGTCTCAATTCAGTTGTTTCCAGTTAATTTCAGAATATTATGGCTTCATCAATTCTTTCACCAATGTAATACCTTCAACAGCCATATAAGTCAGCTTATGCTTGTATTCCTCCCTTATCAGAAGCATAGTTGAATAGAATGTTGCCTTAGGTGTGTACTAATCTATGCATATCATTCAACAGGAACCCCCCCCCCAATTTCAAACTATGAAAATTAAAGGTCTTAAATCCTTCAACTATCCTGAAAGATTAGTATGACTCTCTTTATACTCTAGCCGAAAAGCTGTTCCATGGTAATGTTTATCTAGCTTTTCAAATGAAAGTTCCAATTCTATTTGATGTGGTATTTCTTCCCAAAACCAGTGCCTCTACAAACACCCACACTAGAGACCTAAATTTACACCAAAACATAAAAAAGAGTCATTGGAGGGATAAGATACTAACACAGCGAATTACCAGCCTATAGAATACGTTTCTACTACAGGTCAAGTGAAGTACTCTTTGACAACCTTCAAAGGAAGTCTTAATGACTGGGTAGACAAAAATTTACCCCAGGGTTATTATATAAGACTATGTTAGATTTGAGAGGTAAGCAGTGTTAAGTGCTATACATTTAAGTCTGTGTACTTAAAGGTGTAAATGGCTTGGTATAGTATGGTCTCCATGGTCACTTGCCTAACATTACTCCTACATTCATGTGTTACCCACACCCATGTCTTGGGATCAAAGCGTCTCAGTTCCTTTTCCCAAAAACAGATGATAAAGCTGAAGGGTCTATTATATTCACAGGTGACATCACTTGCTTCGATTATTCTAGAGATGTCAGTGCCCTCAAGTCTCCATGAATGACACCTCAGCAAGATATTTATAATCTTTGGGCCAGGAAATGCTGCAGAAGGCTCTGGAGTTTTATCGCCAACCTAACCAGTGCACTTCTTTCTGAAATACAGAACATTTAACACAGCTGATCAAGTCTCATTGATACAAGAGTGCAAAAGTATTTATTCAGTTCATAGTTTTCCCCAAACCCTATTCAGACCTTGGTGCTCTGCTTCCCCATTAAGTCAGCTTCATGTCCTTATATCCTACAATGTGGATATCACCTACTTACTATTCCAACCAGTAGGACTTACAACGATATCACCTACTTTCTATTCCAACCAGTAGGACTTACAACGATATCACCTACTTTCTATTCCAACCAGTAGGACTTACAACGATATCACCTACTTACTATTCCAACCAGTAGGACTTACAACGATATCACCTACTTACTATTCCAACCAGTAGGACTTACAACGATATCACCTACTTACTATTCCAACCAGTAGGACTTACAAGAAATACTTACTTCCCTGACCCAAGAATTCATTCATTTTGTAGTACAAAAAGTTATCCAGATCAGTTCTATGGGAATCCTTTAAGTGTTATCTGCAACCTTGGTTGCATACATGGGCTAACACCATCTGCAGATCTTGGAACCAGGACTTCAGATAACTGCAGACAGAATATTAGTCTATAGTCTATTTATTTCATTCATTCATTAATTTATTTATCCTTTTGATGATTGGGTCAGACCTACTAGGCTAGAGGCCTCTTTTCAGAGAAGACTGAAGATGGTACTTATACTACTGCTATGTGAAATTAGGCCAGGGCATATAGGAACCCCCCATACTTTTTATGATAGGTACTGTGGGATCTTTTATATCTACTTGGGCTACTACCAACTCAAGCAGATGGGACCTCAGCTTAACATTTCATTTGAAAGATGACATACTCAGGAGTGCAGCACCCCAACACCATGCTAGGGTTGCCACTCCTCCATTTTTTCCAGACTATCTGGAAATCAAATTGATTCTCCAGTAGACCAGAAAACACTTTACAAACTCCAGTATTCTGTTTCAGAAAAAGGAAACAGACTATCAGAGTTTGTTAAATCATCTGATTTACTGTGCTTTTTTTTTACAGAAAAGCATAATAAATCATCTGAGAGCAGGCATCAGAAATGGAAAATTAGGGCATTTCCCATCAGCAGATGTCATAGTGATGTCACAAAATGGGTGAAACGTGAGCAGGGGAGAGGGTGGGAATGGGTGGGGTTACAGATGATGTGAGGGGGTGTGGCCTTAGTCAGGTTTTAGCCACAATTTAAGGTGGCAAGCCTACTCTATGCTGAACTGCAGAGTCAGCAATCCAGCTACCTGGTGGGGGATTAGAACCTATAGCCTTCTGCACCAAAGGCAAATGTATTGTGTGTTGCATTACTGACACTGGCTAGCTATTTAAGCCATAACCCCAACAAATAGGCATAACGACTCAACAGCTAAAACAAAATAATAGTGGCATCCACACCAAAATCAATAATTGGATCTTGATTGATTGAGCCTACACTAGCATCAGGTTTGTCCACAAGTTTATGCCCATCTGGCTATTAAATAAGAATCACTTTCTCATCAACACACTTCATATCCCACATCATCCACCAATAAACTGGAAGAAAATCTCACCCCAGCCAAAAATTTTAAATCCTTCAGGCTTCATTTCCAATACTTTATCAAACTGATGAATCTAAACATACCTAATTTTCTAAAAATGATCTAATTCTAAATGCTTTCACCAACTTGTCTGTTCTCTCTGATACTGGAAATACCTTGATGCCCCCTTTGTGATGGAAGAACTTAGTACTCATATAACTAAATTGAAAAACAATAGAGTATCAGTGGTGGATATTCTTTCTCCTGAAATCTATAAAGCATTCCTTCTTCTTGCCCTGAATCTGTGTCAAAAAATTTTGCAATATTTTGTAATCAAAGAGAATATGTTTTAAATTTGATAATTCCTTTGAGATACGCTTCCAACAATGTATAGCTGAAGTTTTGTCTATCTTATTTAATTTTTCTGGCATAGAAAAGCTATGTGTAATATTTTCCAAGTATAATTTTTCCAAAAAGAGAGAGAGAGATACAGAGAGAGAGAGGGAACTAATTATGTCTGTTATTGAGTGAAGTGTCCTTTTTATTGCTTTCAAGGAATATATGCTTATCATCTTGAAAAATACATTTCCAGAATTATTCATGCAAGTTGCGTTTATATTCTAATAGTATGGGAAATAAATCAGACATTATTAATTAAGTGGTTATTTTCATTATTATATAAAATTTACATATATAATGTATTAAGTTTGATAATTCAATTGAGTTTAAACTGCCATCTGCCATTTTCCCATGAATAAAATATGTCACCCTATTGAATATCTATTCAATTGCTTCTTTATTTAGCCTAAATTCATTCAGTATGTATTGAGTTGTCTTAAGATGTGATCCAGAGAAAAGATTATACCAAACAAGAATGGTTCCAGATTTCAGTTTAATCATTTTATTGAAACTGGACTCTTCTCAGAGTTATTTAGTTGCACAAAATGGGCAGATTAGGTTGTCATTTTTAAGGTCTAATAGTTTGCATAATAGTTTGTATATGAGATTTGTGAACATGTTAAATATATTATTTATCTCCAATGACTATGTAGGGTATGGATTTTATACTGGAAATAGTTGCTGAGCATTGCCCACATTTTATTGTTCATAATTGAAGCAGCCTGTTCTAGTATTCATAACTTCTGGTTATTCATCAACTTACAATTCATTAACTACGGCAAAAACTAAAGATTTTACCTTCAGACACATTAATACAGCATTCCTCATGCTACTGGGCTTAGCCCCACTGCATGACAGAAAGCATTACTGATAGCAACATGAGGTGACAGTTTTTCTTACATGTGTAATAGGCTCCAGGGTTTAATGTACACCATATGGGATGTTTCAATTCTCATTACTGTTATGAAGTATGATGCACAAATAGGCATTTGCTTCATACCTTTCTCATTGCTTCTTCAGATGTGTGAGTTTTATTAGATGAATATAACTTCCTGTGAGGGGTGCTCAGATAATGATAAGGTCTAGGGAATGCTGATGCAGATTAGCAGGTGTTCAAATCCAACAGTATATCAAACTTTTCATTCTCATAACATAATCTCTTGTGAAGTACTGGATAGATATGATAGTCCACCAGAATTACCCTACTTATCCCTTTATTTAGTCTGACTGTACCCTACCCCTGCTCATACCCTTCAAACTCTAAGTTCAAGAATTCTAGACAAAGTTAAAAGTAAAAGGAGGCAAAGGATTAAAGGTAGGGACAGATTATAAGTGTTGTTCCTCCTGTTGTAAGAATAATGGGTTTAGAATTAACCTGCATTTCCTGAAGGATATAAATTCTGACATATAGATGAATGCTATCATGAAATGCCCTGCTTGCTCTATATTTTTAACACTTGATTGTAATGATCATGACACATGTTGTACATTAGCACAATGTACGCAAGTTCTGAAATGGCTCAGAAACAGAAATGTCCATATGCCTGTACTCTTCCTTTGCATAAGGTTTAGCACTGAGCACCAGAAAATACTGATATTTCCCATTCTAAGTTCAAAAATTCAGAAAGCAATTGCATGAGTGCTAATACTTTGCTATAAGTCATGCAAATGAGCTTCCTAGCAGTGTGAGTGTGCTGCAGTAAGTGATTTTAAGAGAAACAAAGTAATGTAAGTGGTTCATATTACTTGCATATGGTTATTTCTTATTGTAATCAAGTTGCAAAGAGTTTGTTTTTCTACTGTCTACTTATAACATAATGTAAATGATGATTACACTGAAACACATTACTCTTCCAACTGTGTTCCAGTGAAATTATACCATTGGAGACATACTGACAGGATAGTTTTATGGAGTGTGGTGTTATATGCTTTGCATGTATGACTTTAAGTTACCTTGCCCAATGTACACACATCACAAAGTCTTCACAATGATCCCTAAAATAAATCAAGAATTTCATACAATAATCTTGAGACGAACATGCAGGAATGTATAGGTGGCATGTCATTGTCTTGACATCTAAAAAAACAGCCATCATTTAACTGCTCAATACACCTTAACATAACATATATATATATATATATATATATATATATATATATATATATATATATATATATCATTCTCAACACAATAATTTATTTGAAAGATGTGATGTAAGAGTTATTCCTACAGTATGTGCTGAGCTGTGATTGATACATTGCTGCTTTGTCTTTCAGTGACAACACATTGCTCATTCACCCACATACCAAATAGATGTCAAAGAAACTACAACTATGTGCTGTCTGACACTTCTAATAAGGTTTCTTCTGTGGCATCAATAGTTGATGCACTGTTCTTTACATTGTGGATACAGATAAGCAGCTGTTCAAATCCAGCAATAACATACTGGTGAGACTGTGTGTGCCTATCATAACAGGTAGGAGTGGCGTATCCAACTAATGTGTATGATTACACGTAAGAGAAACATTTGAATAAAGACAGGGATCCCTCAAAATTTTCAATCCATTTTAGGCTAAATGTTTGCTTTGCAACACAGTGATAAGTTTATCCCTTCAAACGTGTTCTGTCTCACACTTGTAATCGAACGTCTTCTGTGACATTGGCAGTTAACTGAATGGTTTCTAGACTGTGAACTTACAAAGGTATTAAAATTCAGCAGTGACTAACTACTGAGTCTGTGTGTGAATATAGTGACAAGTCTGGTTTAACCAACAGATCTGGTGTTTTTGCTTCTACTCAGAAGAAAAAAACATTTACATGGGGAGAGAGAGCATGATTATCCAGTGCCATTGGCAGTTAATGCAGTGTTCTCTAGATTGTGGCCTTAGGCAGGTGTTCAACTCCAGCAATGAGTGGCTAATATATGGTTCTCTAGGTTATGGACTTAGACAGGCAGGTATTCAAATCCAGCAATGACTAATAGTATAAGTGCAAGTGACTCAAGTTCTAGGCCAGGCTGATTTATCAAACAGATCTGATGTGTACACTTCTGCTTACTGGAAACATTTTCACAGGGAAAGGGCTCCTGCACCTCTTACACTCACTTTTAAGCCAACATCTGCTTTTCAACACAATGTTGAGGTCATCCTTTCAAATTCTCACACTTGCAGTAAGATGACTCCTGTGGCATGTGCAGCTAATGCACAGTGTTCTAGACTGTATACATAGAAAGGCAGGGGGTTTAAATCTGGTAATGTATGTGTGTACAACAACAGTGACAAACAGGACTGCCTTGCCCAGCAGATGGTGGTAAGGATGACTCACATTTGTGTTAATGCTGACATGACTAAATAATTTTAAATCCCTCAGAATATATTTAAGGGGATACATGAGCATTAAAAAACAATGCTTTAGTCAGACCTTCAAGTGTGTGCTTTTTGACACTTGTAGTTTAAAGTCTCCTGTGACAGAAGCAGTTAATACACTGCTCTTTAGAATGTGGATTTAGGTAACCAGTAGTTCAAATCCAGCAATTTTCAACCACTGCAGCTGTGTAACAATGGCTTCATCAGCAGATATGATGTTGGTAAATCAATGTAGGATTAACAGTTACATGACTACAGCATTTAGATAACTCAGACTCATTTTATATGACTCAAATGGCTTCAAAGACATCACTGAAGTAATCCATTCAAATGTGTGCTTTCTGATACAACTAATGCTTTCTTCTTTGGTATCAGAGGTGAATATGAATCTCTGTAGAGTGTGGACCTAGATAGTGGTTTAAATTGGGTAATCTGTGTGTGTGTGTGTGTGTGTGTGTGTGTGTGTGTGTGTGTGTGTGTGTGTGTGTGTGTGTGTGTGTGTGTCTGTAAGGCAATAGTAACAGACAGGGCTGGCTTCTCCAAAATACAGTGATATGGTCATGTTAGACTTGTATGAACACTAAAAGGACTAAAGTTTGTTGATCACCAGAAAACATTTTAAGAGAGGCATAGCCATTGCAACATACTGTATTGTAATCCCTTCAAGTGTGTGTTTCATGACACTTTAGATATGATTTTTTCCTGTGATGCCAGTCTTTGATTTACAGACCTACAAACTCTGAAAGGCTGGTGTTCAAGTCTGAGAAATTATAGCTATTGAGTCTGCAAAATAATGCTAACAGACAGGTTTTGCTTCGCAAAACAATTGATGCTTACACTTTGACTTACTGTAAACATTTACAATTGGAAATAAAAAAGCCAGTTTTATAATCCCTTTAATGGAAGCTCTATGCACTCAAACACAATGCTCAAGTTATCTCTTCAAGTATGTGTTGTCTAAAAATTGTGGTATGTTATCTTGAGAAGTGTCAACAGTTAGTTCACAGGTCAAGAGGAACTTGTCATACATTGCATATTTCTGAATCCAGTGGTATGTGCCTTTTATTATTTTTTTCAACATATAATAGTGGCAGTCAACAATGGATTATTCAAAAGATCTTGATTTATGTCATTCTGCACAATCTTCACAAGGTTAACAGGACCTGCTTTGTCATAGTTTTTCATTTTTTTGAGATTGGTAGGTGATGTTCATCTAGTATTTGCTATAATCCTTATGAGCATGCCCAGTATAATTATGTAATCCATTGCCCAACAGCACTAAGTATAATCACTATTCAATGTTGTGGAAGAGTTATTTTCATTTGTTGTTTTATGGCAAAATGTTTGAGAATTTTTTTCTCTGGCAGCATGGCTTTGGCAATGGCCATGCAATGTAGGTACTGATCAATGCATGGAGGACACCAATATTCCAGTATTTTTATAGGCCAGTGTACTCCTGTTATATATAACCTCTAGCACTTTCTAGAACTTAATACCTGATGGTACTGTTGCATTTGTCTGTGAGGTATGTTGCATGCTGTGGTCTAGGTATAATGTATATGTTGCACAATGCTCATTTTGATTTGCAACATGATAGTACACTGCCTTCAGATGTGTACTTTGTCAGAATGTGTGTTGTGTATGTTTGCACAATACTCACTTCAGGAAACATTTTGATTTGCAACATGATAGCACACTGCCTTCAGAGGTGTACTTTGTCAGAATGTGTTTGGTTTGTATATGTTGCACAATGCTCAGTTCAGGAAACATTTTGATTTGCAACATGATAGTACACTGTCTCCAGAGGTGTACTTTGTCAGATTGTGTTAGGCGTGCATGTGTCCAGGTATAATATATGTGTCCAGATATAATGTCTGTGTTGCACAATGCTCAGCTCAGGAAACATTTTGATTTGCAACATGATAGTACACTGCCTTCAGAGGTGTACTTTGTCAGAGTGTGTTTGCTGTGTATGTGTTGCAGAATGCTCAATTCAGGAGACATTTTGATTTCCAACATGACGGTACACAGCCTTCAGAGGTGTACTTTGTCAGAATGTGTTTGCTGTGTATGTGTTGCAGAATGCTCAGTTCAGGAGACATTTTAATTTGTAACATGATGGTACACTGTCTTCGGAGGTGTACTTTGTCAGACTGTATTTGCTGTGTATGTGTTGCAGCAGGAAGTATGATGCTCTCATAGTCACAACTGCTTTACACTCCAGTCACATATAAACAAGTAATGTAGTACAAGCAGTAGTTGTCATTACACAATGCTGATATCAGCCACAATTGTGTTGTGATTAATCCTCCGAGGGTTATCATGAGTGGGCTTTCTTTAACACATTTCTAATCATTTTCATAGGCATGCATTGTGATTCATAAATACACACACACCAGATGTTACTGGACTGCTTCCACCTGACTTTTGTTTTCCAGAATTTCCATCTTAGTATATTTTCCATGACATGCCCTGCATTTCCCATGTTATGACATCTCACCTGTTATATTTTTAAATCTGTACCAATGTATTACAAGATAACCTTCTATCAACTTGCATTTCAATGTGACAATTCTGTTTCTGTGACTGATCCTTGTAGACTGCACTACATACTAATTTGTGCTGTATTAACTATCGCAATTCTGATCCTTCCCAACATGCATGTGAGTAATACAACTCATTGTTTCCACTATCAATATCTGTACAGTCAGTATGTTCAGGTGTTCCTTAGTTTTCTCAGTCTGTCCACAGTTTTATTCATGTGCTTTCACATTATGTCTGCATTAGCACTTTATTGCATATAAGGTATGTGCATTTGCAAACTTGTGTAACATGCATAAGTGTTTAAATAACTCACATTTCTTATTCTGAACATTTTATTACCCTCAGTTTTCTTTACCATTGTTCATAACAATGCCATTGGCATTCTTACATGTGTACTAATTCACCAGATGTAATTTACAGTTGTATCAAATTTTCTTGCATGACTGTGGTGGTGGTGCTGCGGTAGCATTGTTGCCTCACAGTATGACGTTGTCCTGTTCGATTCTCAGCTAGAGCGTCTTCTGTGTGGAGACATGTGTGAATGGGCATACCTTCATTGAAGGTTGTGTGTCAGAGATGGCAACTCAGCACGTAAAAAAAAATCTACGGCCAATCATTAGTGGACCTGAGTTCCACTGCAGTGACCCCTAACCGGGAAAAGCCGAAAGACACAACAACAAGCAACATCAAATTTTCTTGCACATTTGTATTTTTAAGCTTTCCCTGTCTTTTATGTATTCCAAGTTGTTCTATCTGTTTTTTGTATCCTCATTTACTGAACTCTGCTTTGTGTACATTGTTTTCTTTACATTTTGTACAAGAACACTACCTTACCTCAACACAGCCACTAGCAGTTGCTTTGTGCTTGAGCAGGGGCTGCCTGACATGTAGAGCAGTTTGCAGTCTTTCATGTTTGATTTGCAGTGCTGTTTGTCACCCACAGCTGGCTGATCATGTTCACATTAGTGGGACATGTATGTAGAATTAAAGAATCCCACACCTGGCTGATCATGTTCACATTAGTGGGACATGTATGTAGTGTTAATGAATCCCACAGCTGGCTGATCATGTTCACATTAGTGGGACACGGATGTAGTGTTTATGAATCCCACAGCTATCTGATCATGTTCACATTAGTGGGACATGTATGTAGTGTTAATGAATCCCACAGCTGTCTGATCATGTTCACATTAGTGGGACACGTATGTAGTGTTAATGAATCCAACAGCTGGCTGATTATGTTCACATCAGTGGGACATGCATGTAGTGTTAATGAATCCCACAGCTGGCTGATCATGTTCACAATAGTGGGACATGTATGTAGTGGTAATAAATCCCACAGCTGGCTGATAATGTTCACATTAGTGGGACACGCATGTAGTGTTAATGAATCCCACAGCTGGCTGATCATGTTCACATTAGTGGGACATGTATGTAGTGTTAATGAATCCCACAGCTGGCTGATCATGTTCACATTAGTGGGACATGTATGTAGTGTTAATGAATCCCACAGCTATCTGATCATGTTCACTTTAGTGGGACATGTATGTAGAGTTAATGAATCCCACAGCTGTCTGATCATGTTCACATTAGTGGGACATGTATGTAGTGTTAATGAATCCCACAGCTGGCTGATCATGTTCACATTAGTGGGACTTGTATGTAGTGTTAATGAATCCCACAGCTGGCTGATCATGTTCACATTAGTGGGACATGCATGTAGTGTTAATGAATCCCACAGCTATCTGATCATGTTCACTTTAGTGGGACATGTATGTAGTGTTAATGAATCCCACAGCTGTCTGATCATGTTCACATTAGTGGGACATGTTTGTAGTGTTAATGAATCCCAGAGCTGGCTGATCATGTTCACATTAGTGGGACTTGTATGTAGTGTTAATGAATCCCACAGCTGGCTGATTATGTTCACATCAGTGGGACATGCATGTAGTGTTAATGAATCCCACAGCTGGCTGATCTTGTTCACATTAGTGTGACATGTATGTAGTGGTAATGAATCCCACAGCTATCTGATCATGTTCACATTAGTGGGACATGCATGTAGTGTTAATGAATCCCACAGCTATCTGATCATGTTCACATTAGTGGGACATGTATGTAGTGTTAATGAATCCCACAGCTGGCTGATCATGTTCACATTAGTGGGACATGTATGTATTGTTAATGAATCCCACAGCTGGCTGATCATGTTCGCATTAGTGGTACATGTATGTAGTGTTAATGAATCCCACAGCTATCTGATCATGTTCACTTTAGTGGGGCGTGTATGTAGTGTTAATGAATCCCACAGCTAGCTGATCATGTTCACATTAGTGGGACATGTATGTAGTGTTAATGAATCCCACAGCTGGCTGATGATGTTCACATTAGTGGGACACGTAGGTAGTGTTAATGAATCCCACAGCTATCTGATCATGTTCACTTTAGTGGGACACGTATGTAGTGTTAATGAATCCCACAGCTGGCTGATCATGTTCACGTTAGTGGGACATGTATGTAGTGTTAATGAATCCCACAGCTGGCTGATCATGTTCACTTTAGTGGGACATGTATGTAGTGTTAATGAATCCCACAGCTATCTGATCATGTTCACATTAGTGGGACATGTATGCAGTGTTAATGAATCCCACAGCTATCTGATCATGTTCACTTTAGTGGGACATGCATGTAGTGTTAATGAATCCCACAGCTGGCTGATCATGTTCACATTAGTGGGACATGTATGTAGTGTTAATGAATCCCGCAGCTATCTGATCATGTTCACTTTAGTGGGACATGCATGTAGTGTTAATGAATCCCACAGCTATCTGATCATGTTCACTTTAGTGGGACATGTATGTAGTGTTAATGATCCCACAGCTGGCTGATAATGTTCACTTTAGTGGGACATGTATGTAGTGTTAATGAATCCCACAGCTGGCTGATAATGTTCACTTTAGTGGGACATGTATGTAGTGGTTATGAATCCCACAGCTGTCTGATCATGTTCACATTAGTGGGACATGCATGTAGTGTTAATGAATCCCACAGCTGGCTGATCATGTTCACATTAGTGGGACACATATGCAGTGATATTGAATCCCACAGCTATCTGATCATGTTCACTTTAGTGGGACATGTATGTAGTGTTAATGAATCCCACAGCTGGCTGATCATGTTCACATTATGGAACACGTATGCAGTGTTAATGAATCCCACAGCTGTCTGATCATGTTCACTTTAGTGGGACACTTATGTATTGTTAATGAATCCCACAGCTGGCTGATCATGTTCACTTTAGTGGGACTTGTATGTAGTGTTAATGAATCCCACAGCTGGCTGATCATGTTCACATTATGGAACACGTATGTAGTGTTAATGAATCCCACAGCTGTCTGATCATGTTCACTTTAGTGGGACATGTATGTAGTGTTAATGAATCCCACAGCTGTCTGATCATGTTCACATTAGTGGGACACGTATGTAGTGTTAATGAATCCCACAGCTATCTGATCATGTTCACTTTAGTGGGACATGCATGTAGTGTTAATGAAGCCCACAGCTGGCTGATCGTGTTCACTTTAGTGGGACATGTATGTAGTGGTTATGAATCCCACAGCTGTCTGATCATGTTCACATTAGTGGGACATGTATGTAGTGGTTATGAATCCCACAGCTGTCTGATCATGTTCACATTAGTGGGACATGCATGTAGTGTTAATGAATCCCACAGCTGGCTGATCATGTTCACATTAGTGGGACACGTATGCAGTGTTAATGAATCCCACAGCTATCTGATCATGTTCACTTTAATGGGACATGTATGTAGTGTTAATGAATCCCACAGCTGGCCGATCATGTTCACATTATGGAACACGTATGTAGTGTTAATGAATCCCACAGCTGTCTGATCATGTTCACTTTAGTGGGACACGTATGTAGTGTTAATGAATCCCACAGCTGGCTGATCATGTTCACTTTAGTGGGACTTGTATGTAGTGTTAATAAATCCCAGAGCTGGCTGATCATGTTCACATTATGGAACATGTATGTAGTGTTAATGAATCCCACAGCTATCTGATCATGTTCACTTTAGTGGGACATGTATGTAGTGTTAATGAATCCCACAGCTATCTGATCATGTTCACATTAGTGGGACATGTATGTAGTGTTAATGAATCCCACAGCTATCTGATCATGTTCACTTTAGTGGGACATGCGTGTAGTGTTAATGAATCCCACAGCTGGCTGATCATGTTCACATTAGTGGGACATGTATGTAGTGTTAATGAATCCCACAGCTATCTGATCATGTTCACTTTAGTGGGACATGCATGTAGTGTTAATGAATCCCACAGCTATCTGATCATGTTCACTTTAGTGGGACACGTATGTAGTGTTAATGAATCCCACAGCTGGCTTATCATGTTCACTTTAGTGGGACATATATGTAGTGTTAATGAATACCACAGCTGGCTGATCATGTTCACTTTAGTGGGACATGTGTGTAGTGGTTATGAATCCCACATCTGTCTGATCATGTTCACATTAGTGCGACATGCATGTAGTGTTAATGAATCCCACAGCTGGCTGATCATGTTCACATTAGTGGGACACGTATGCAGTGTTAATGAATCCCACAGCTATCTTATCATGTTCACTTTAGTGGGACACGTATGTAGTGTTAATGAATCCCACAGCTGGCTGATCATGTTCACATTAGTGGGACTTGTATGTAGTGTTAATGAATCCCACAGCTGGCTGATCATGTTCACATTAGTGGGACACGTATGTAGTGTTAATGAATCCCACAGCTGGCTGATCATGTTCACTTTAGTGGGATACGTATGTAGTGTTAATGAATCCCACAGCTATCTGATCATGTTCACTTTAGTGTGACACGTATGTAGTGTTAATGAATCCCACAGCTGGCTGATCATGTTCACTTTAGTGGGACATGTATGTAGTGTTAATGAATCCCACAGCTGGCTGAGCATGTTCACTTTAGTGGGACATGTATGTAGTGGTTATGAATCCCACAGCTATCTGATCATGTTCACATTAGTGGGACATGCATGTAGTGTTAATGAATCCCACAGCTGGCTGATCATGTTCACATTAGTGGGACACGTATGCAGTGTTAATGAATCCCACAGCTATCTGATCATGTTCACTTTAGTGTGACATGTATGTAGTGTTAATGAATCCCACAGCTGGCTGATCATGTTCACATTATGGAACACGTATGTAGTGTTAATGAATCCCACAGCTGTCTGATCATGTTCACTTTAGTGGGACATGTATGTAGTGTTAATGAATCCCACAGCTGGCTGATCATGTTCACTTTAGTGGGACTTGTATGTAGTGTTAATGAATCCCACAGCTGGCTGATCATGTTCACATTATGGAACACGTATGTAGTGTTAATGAATCCCACAGATATCTGATCATGTTCACTTTAGTGGGACATGTATGTAGTGTTAATGAATCCCACAGCTATCTGATCATGTTCACTTTAGTGGGACATGCATGTAGTGTTAATGAATCCCACAGCTATCTGATCATGTTCACTTTAGTGGGACTTGCATGTACTGTTAATGAATCCCACAGCTATCTGATCATGTTCACTTTAGTGGGACACGTATGTAGTGTTAATGAATCCCACAGCTGGCTGATCATGTTCACTTTAGTGGGACACGTATGTAGTGTTAATGAATCCCACAGCTATCTGATCATGTTCACATTAGTGGAACACGTATGTAGTGTTAATGAATCCCACAGCTGTCTGATCATGTTCACTTTAGTGGGACACGTATGTAGTGTTAATGAATCCCACAGCTATCTGATCATGTTCACTTTAGTGGGACATGTATGTAGTGTTAATGAATCCCACAGCTGTCTGATCATGTTCACATTAGTGGGACTTGTATGTAGTGTTAATGAATCCCACAGCTGGCTGATCATGTTCACTTTAGTGGGACACATATGTAGTGTTAATGAATCCCACAGCTATCTGATCATGTTCACTTTAGTGGGACATGTATGTAGTGGTTATGAATCCTCAGGAATGTCCATCTTCAAATGTCAGTAATACATTATTCCACTGCTTTATGAGATTATTGATGTCAGTAATACCTCTGTCATAATTACCTTTCCTGGTATCTTCTAATTAAGGTTGCAAATGTCATACTTAAAAACAGTTTTTTATGTTTGACTATGTGTAATTTTGACAGCCAGTGGGTGTCGTGACATTCCCCACTTTTTGCAATTTTGTTTTGTGTTTTTGGAAGAAGCAATATGTCTTTAACAGTACAGATTTTCAAAAAGTACATTTTTATACTAGGTATTTGGATGATTTCTTTATTATTTTGGAGGGCAACACTAATCTTTCAGAAGAATTTTTTAAATATTTAGAAACAACTACTATTTTTTTATTTGAATATGAGTATAATACTAATTGTATAACTTATTTGGCTATCACTATATATATATATATATATATATATATATATATAAGTAATAGTATTAATATGTTTGAGTACAGTATTTGTTGTAAATCAACTTTTAATAATTCCTATTTGCACTGTATGAGCAAACACCCCTGGTTAAAGGAACATTGTTAAAGGCCAGTTTGTTAGATTTTCATGTTTTTTTCTCTATGAAAACACATTTTGAGATTGAGTCCCAACATCTGAAGAAGTTATGAAATAAAATGGGCTACCCAAAGACCTTATAAATGGTGTTGTAGCTGAGGTTGTAATTGAACATTCACATGGTTTTACTTCAGTTTTGAAGAAACCAATTACAGCTAGAAATGCTGCATCTGGTAGATTCAGATATGCCACGCGTTTACCATTTTCAGTTGACAATGGGGGTTTAAGGCATATTATACAAAGACATTGGATTGTGTTTAAAAACACTGGTGATATTATTGACAAAAGTGAACCTAAACCTATTTTTATTTACAAGGGGTGGGAGAGGAGACTAGAAAATATAAATATTTTGATGTATGATAGGGTAGTTGGTATGTTTAAATGCGTTGCTTGCAAGTTTTTTTAGATTTATGCATGTTGGGAAATTTATAATGGAGGGTCTCGTTATTTTTAATAGAAATGGTTATTTTTATTATAATATGAAGGCTATGGATTATATAGTCCAATGTTTGTCTTGCCCAGATTTTTGCATGAGCAAGATGGTAAAGAAATTGAAGGAAAGGATAAGCCATCATGTTTATTCTATCAAAATGAAAAATGTTGCCAATGCTCTTGCAAAGCAGTTGGGGGGGGGGGTTGTTAGGAACTTAATAAGTTCGCATTTTTATTTTGGAAAAAAGTTCCAAATGTAAAAGTGGGGTGGGGGGTGAAGGACAGTGCAGTGGTGCAGCAGTAGCATTGCCGCCTCACAGCAAGAGGTTCTTTGGATCGATTCTCAGATGGAGTGCCTTCTGTGTGGAGCCTCCATGTTCTCCCTGCATTCATGTCGGTTTCCTCTGGGTGCTCTGGTTTCCTCCCACTTTACAAAGACATGTGTCTGCAGCATTTCTCCCTGGGCCTCTGCTGAAAATTGACTTGTTCCAAGTCTGACTTTCCTGGTTAACAAATGTTAAATAAATAAATTGGTTAACTCATTTATTGACTCATGAGCTTTATTGGCAGTTATTGTTGGATGCTGATGTACCTCCAGGTTTAAATGACTCTCTTTCTATTATTAGTGTTTTGAAAAGTAAATATGATGTAATGAGGTTATTCTGCTCGTGTTTTTGATCACATGATTGTGGGTACTTGAGTATTTATTTAGTGGATTTACTATTTATTAAATATTCTGTGGAAATATATTTATTGTTAAATGAAAGAGCTTAACAATAAATTATCAAAAAATAAAAAAAAAAAACGAGACGAATTCCACAGGTGCACGAGAGCTCCGTGCTAAAATGCTGTTTTATTCAAAATGTTAAAACACAAATAGTGCGACCATGACTAGGCACTTTAACTTCAATAGGCATCATCAGAGTCATATGTCTACATTAAAACACACCCTAAATACTGAAAGCTATTTCACCTTGCCTAATTGACTCAGAGAATTAACTCCTACAATGCTTGTCAAAATTTAAACTTTAAACTTATATAAACCTATTTCCCCTCAGTCAGTGACCACAAAACCGAATCCAATATAAAACTTAAAATATACTGTTTACAAGTCAGAAACATCAAAAAATGTGTTTCTTATTGTACAACAGTAAAGCACTAAAAACATAAAAATATTAATATTAAAATATTATATTATTGTGATTCAATCTTGTACCTAATAATAAACTAGTAGTAAACAATTGCAGCACAACAACACCAGAATTATAGTATGTAGACGGCAACCCACCGTCAGCTAGGTTTATAGTTAACAGCAGAAAGAACACGGCTCGGACTGGTTAAAAACTTTAATAATAGAACATCTCAATAACAAAAATAAAAAAAAACAACTCGGTTAAGCACTTTCATCTGTGCAAAATGCAGACTTCATCAGAACCATTAAACTTTGTAACCAAACACTCGTTTAAAACCTTTTTGGTGCTAAATAAGCGCTACACAAATTTAAAGTGCTAGTGACTAATTTCATATAGTCATTCATATAATTCGAGAATTTATACAAATTCTCATCAATGTCACTCAATTCATTGTCTATAACACAAATAAAAATCTCAGTACATATTATGACTATTTAAATTCTTTGTAAAATGTATACTGTATTAATATAATTTCAGGTGATTATATATGGATAGGAAATATGTTTTTAAAATTATATTTAATGGTTCTGATGAAGTCTGCATTTTGCGCAGATGAAAGCGCTTAACCGAGTTGTTTTTTATTTTTGTTATTGAGATGTTCTATTATTAAAGTTTTTAACCAGTCCGAGCCGTGTTCTTTCCGCTGTTTATAAACGTAGCTGATGGTGGGTTGCCATCTACATACTATAACTCTAGTAGTAAACAATGATTTTATAAGGAATTGTCACATATAAAGCACACAATCCCTAACAGACTTTCCTCTTATACTTTAACCCAGTAGCTATGGAAATGTTTTCATTGATACCTGGTTGAACCTTTGCATTCAGTCTAAACCCCCATTTGGTTTCCTTGATTTCTATGTCTAGGTTAGGGTCACCTCTCCTGTTGTCTCTGTAGGACCGATCAATTACAAAAAATAAAAATCTTTTGTAATTTTGAAATACAGTAGAGTGTAGGAAAAGTGAACTAGACAATTTCTTGATTTTAATGTCCCTGGTGTGTTCAGCAATCCTGTCTCTCAACTGCCTAGTGGTTTTACCCACGTAAAATGCCTGACAGGATATACAGGTGCCACATAGGCCACCATGTAGGTATTACAATTGCACCTACTGAGGCATTGTAAATTCCTTTGTAAGCCTGAAATCTCAATGTATGGCCCATCATTGATGTATTTACACCCCACATTTACTCATTCTGGAATTATAATTTCCTTTTAAACATCTGTCATCCAGTTCCAACCATTCCTTTATTTTCCCACCTTTGCTGTATGTCACTATGGGCCTTTGCCCTAGTTTACCCTTGAGATCTGTGTCTAATACTCTACTCCAAATTACATTAAACTTGGGAATCAAATGATGTGTTGATTGGTTGTATGGTATTACAAACACATCATCTTTCAAAGTAGTTCTCCAATAACTATTTACAAGGATCTCCTGAGTTCTTAATATAGGTGCATACCTCAAGGTCCTACCTTTGCTCACTTCATTCCTTATCTTGTACAACAATTGGCTGGGGTATCCCTTAGTTACAACCATGTCAATCAAGGTATTCATCTCGTGTGTGTACACATTGTTCAGTCTTAGAACCCTTGGCAGCAACTATAGTTGTAAAAGGAGGATTTAAAGGATCTTTGTGGGACTTAGGGATGCCAAAAATAGACGGAATAATGGGGGTGCTATTGGTCAAATAATCAAATTCAACTTTACAGATAAGTCCCTCAAAAAATGCAACATGCAGAAAAATGTAAATTTTGGCATATGCCCTGTTGACCACTCTGAAACTCTTTCATATGTAATTGAATCATTCAAAATGTCATAAATTTTTCCAATATAGTCTAAACGTGATGCAATTCTCATCCCACCCCCACTTGCCAGGTTACATAAATCGGTAGTCTTTGTTTTTAACCAATTCCCCCTAAGATTACCCTTTCATCACTTGACAAATTATACACAAAGTTAGTCTTAGTATCACACATTTTTCTTATTTCATACTCAAACAGTCTTTCTAAGACATTAACTAGTGGATTATAATGGGAGTGAAGATACTACTACATTTCAAAGGTTCTAAAGCATTTTCCACGAGTGTTTTGCGATAAAAAAAATTAACATAAATTCAGTTTTCTAATATACATCTTTAAGTTTACTAGCACATTAGCCACATCAACCCTGTATTCAAGAATAAAATTAAAACCTCTCTTTAGTAAGTCAAAGTGGGTATCTCTGATCAGTAAATCACTAAGACTGTAAATAGTAAATCCATCCTCGACTACAATATCTGCAGTGTGTCTTTTTGCATCCTGTGTCAATTCAGATAATATATTGTTTAACATGCTTGAATTCAAATGGACAGCAAAAGAATCTGGGAGTAAATGTGTGAACGACATGTCAACACTACCTATTTTAGTCGACTGCTTGCACCACGACTTTCTCTCTACTATAACGTCACACGTACCATCAAGTGCCATGCTCATTAGTAGTAACATCCGTATTCACTTCACTGGTTTCCCTAATAACAGTTTCAGTACATAAATTGCTCACAAAGTCATTCGATAGTGTCTGTTCTACTGTGCTCTCACTCTCTCCCCTCCCCTCTTGTTGCTCATTGCCCTCTCTTGACATTCCTGCCAGTTTGCATGCCCATTCTGAGCTTGGTCGCCCCGATTAACAATAAATTATATTTTTTATATCAGGTGTGGATGCCTGGCTGAGTTTTGTGTGTTTTTTTACTTTTTAATTTAATTTTAACCAGGACTAGAGGACAGATCCAGGGTAGAAAATGACTGAGCCTTTGCTGTAAAGCCGTCATTAGGGTTCTCAGCTGCACTTACAGCAGTGCGTTGTTTCATGTCTGAGCAAGCACTGTACGATTATGCTACATGCATAGAACTGGGCTCATTACACCATATGACAATTATTACACATGGATGGTCCTTTGTTTACTGTGTAGTTTTAACCAGAGAAGTCTCTGCTTAGTTCATCTGTATCATGCAAAGTGTCTCTTGTTACACTGTTACTTTCACAAAATGTGGCTCTTGTTACAATGTTGCTCAGCTTCAGACTGTATTCCTCTACTTTGATCCTGCTATTTGACATTATGCAGCTGTATAAGAAATGTTGTTCCACTGAGCCTATATGTGACCCAATAGTCATCATTTCTTTGTTTATTTACTTGTGTATATATATATGTATATATATATATATATATATATATATATATATATATATATATATATATATATTCCTTTTGTTGGCCTTGATCATCTGACTGATCTAAAAGAAACATTTTTCAAAAAATAAAATGTTCACAGAAAAAAAATGCTACATGTAACAGATATAGCATATACATATTTGCATATAAACACATTTTATGATTCCTGAAAGAACAGACAAAGAAGTTAGAAGGATGCTGTAGAAAGTAATTTGGCTAAGCTTAGCAGAGTGGGGAAAGGGGTGTGTTAAAAGAAGCTATTTTAGTTAGCGATGGGATAGAAAGCTAAGAAATGTGAAAATAACAAAGGGGAACAGAGAAACAGATGGTGAAGCCAATGCATGTTCAAAAGAGGAAGACTATAGTAGGGGTCTACCTATTTTTGTGGCGATTGCTGTCCACTGATCTAGTTCCCCCATCATCTTTAAGTTCAGGAGCAAACAAAACAAAAAGAAAGAAAGAAAAGCTCTTCTCTCTTTTTAAAGTGTAACAACCTACTTGCTGCTACAGTTTATGCCACACACAGAGCGCTACAGATCTTAACAAAAATGCAACATTGGCATGAAATAAATGCATGTCTTCCACTGAAGTCTCATTGGAATGTATGGATTATCCTACCAACACTTTGCACCAGGGGTGACTGGGCACCCCATCACCCCACCCTAGCTATATCTCTAGACTATGGTAATTAGTAAGTGCCCTTGAGTTGAATGTGAAAAATATTAGAAGGGATTCAAACGAGACAAATTAGTACCTCTCAACTGTCCAGATTTTTGCAGAATGTTCAGGTTTTTGCTTGCCTCATTTTTTTTTGCTCTGTTCTTCATAAAATTTGTGGTTTTCTGGAAAAACACTGAAAACTGAAATCACTAAATAATGACATACATTTGAGTTTCAAACTTCATATTCTTCAGAAAATGCATGTCAATACAAATCCTCTCCAGGATTCAATAAACTCTGTGCAGGAATAGTGTTATTCCTGAACGGAGTGAATGGTGTCCACTTCCGCATAGCCTTAACAGCAGTGTGCCTTACATATTCATGAAGGCCCTCTACTGATAACGGCTAAGTGGACACGAACACTACTGAGTGCAGGGGGCGTGTTTTATTAGTGCTTGCACATCCAACACACTCACTGCACTCTGAAACTGCTATATGGCACTTTCTAAGTGCTTTCAGTGTCTGCGGACACTGACAGCAGGAAATGTAAATAGTAAGCAATGGAGGGGCTGTGTGACAGGTACTGTCACACTACCCCCTGCATTGTCAAAGTGCTGTATGGCACTTTATAACTGCTTTCACTGTCCAGGGACACTGAAAGCATGTATTTAGATAGAAAGCAATAGATGAGGTGTGTAACAAGTACTGTCCCACACACCCTGCATTGTCAAAGTATCATACAGCACGTTCTAACTGCTTCCATTGCCCATGGACATTGAGAGCAGGTATTTAGATAAGAAGTAATGAAAGGTGTGTGCATCAGGTACTGTGACACACCCTTAGCATTGTGAAATTGCTGTACAACACTTTCTAACTGCTTTTAGTGTCCACAGACACTGAAAGCAGGTATATAGATAGGAAGCAATGGAGCGGGTGTGTGACAGCTACTGTCACACACCCCCTGCATTGTGAAAGTGCAGTACAGGCCCATACCTTTCAACTGTGCAGGTTTTCACAGAATGTTCAGATTTCTGTCTCATATTTTCTGTGTGATCCCCCTAATATCTTTCCCTGTCTGACAAATAGCCGAGGATTGGAGTCATGAAATAATGACAAACATTTGAGTTTAAGACTCCACATCCTTTGAAAAATTCATGCTAATGCAAAACCTATTATTTATTTATTTTTAATTTTTTTATTTTACATTTGTTAACCGGGATAGTCCGACTGGACACAGGTCCATTTTCAGTGGAAGCCCGGGGAGAAAAGCTCCACATGTGGATAGTTACATAAGAGTTAAACAGTAGCAGTTTTATACAGTCACATATAGATACCAGTGCGGAATTATAGGATCATATGCATACTTGGAATACACACATACTTAAACTTAACATTGTAGAACGTAGACATTTTTAGTGGTACAAGGCTGAAAAAGGTAGCATGTCATTCAGTAGTACAATACATATTAGAATGAGACTAAGTCTGAAACATTGGCTATTTTACAGATAGCCAGGTAGTGAAGAGAGTGGTAAGCCGGTTAGTCAGGGCTGGTACAGGGGCACAGCCAATTACTTTTTAGGAAATTTTTGAGAGATGTTTTAAATTGGTTAATAGTCTGGTTTGCTGTAAGTTTGGCAGGGAGTTGATTCCAGATTGTTCCAACAGAGTTGCAAAACAATGAGTCACCTGCTGAGTTTTTAGATTTAACAGTTTGTGCCAGTATTTTGTCCAAAGACCGGAGAATTTTTAGGTTACTGTAAGGGGTAATTATATTTTTGAGCATGGGTGTGCTTTCGGGCTGATGGAGGACTTTGTGGGCTATTATTAATTGATTATACTGGATTTGAGAGGGAAACTCTAGCCAGCCTAAAGACTGTAGGTTAATACAGTGGCGGGTTCTATATGCTGAGCCTGTGGCTAATCTGGCTATGGTGTTGTAGCAGCTGTTGAGTTTATTGAGGTCAGATTTACTCAGGTTTGTATAGATTGGGGAGGCATAAAGAAGGGTTGAAAGTAAATGTGTTCGGGCAATAACTGTCCTAGCAGTTGGAGTTAGAAATGCCTTAATTCTATATAGAGATCCTAGCTTTTTGTTAACTGTTTTAATGGTTTTGTCGATGTGAGTGTCAAATGTAAGGTTATTGTTAACAATTACACCTAATAGTTTTGTATTACTTTCTGGGGAAATTATTGTGCCATTATTAGATGTTATGGTAAATGATGGGAGTGTAGCTTTTCGGGTGGGGGTGAAGAATAGCAGTTTTGTTTTATTTGGATTCAATAGAAGATGCTTGTCAGTGAGCCAGTTTTCTACTACATTGAAAGTATAAGGTCTGCAGGTCTAATGGGGAGGTGGCAGAACAGATTAGGGTAGAGTCATCTGCATATTGAATGCAGGTTACTTTGGGGATGACTGTATGAAGATCATTAATGAAGATGGAAAATAGGAGAGATCCTAGTATAGACCCTTGAGGAACTCCAAGGGTGACTGACAGTAGGGAAGAAAGGCTATCCTTCCATAGCACAGCTTGTTGTCTGCCACTTAGGTAGGACTGAAACCAGCGTATTGCTTGGCTGTCTATGGCAAGAGGTTTTAGTGTTTGAATGAGTAGCTGGTGGTTTACCATATCAGTTGATATTCTATCAACTTTCTAAGTTTGTAAGAGCAATATTTAAAATCTGTCCCTACATGTCCCTCCATCATTTTAGGCTTTGTCCATATTTATTGGAGGTTGAGAGGTATGCATACTGCACTTTCACCATATGTCTGAACCTCTTTGAGGCACAAATCTAGACAAAGCCTAAAATGATGGGGGGCATACCTCACAGCCTCTCAGAGTAAAAAACTGGACAAAACATAAAATGATGGGGGTATAAAAAGGGACAGATAATAAATATTGCCCTTACAAACTTATAAACCTGACAGAGGAACAGGATCGGTATCAACATAACTTAGGGAAATATTAGTAGTCTGAAACTCAAATGTATGCAATTCTGTAGTGACGTCAATCCTGATATTGCCCATATAGACTTAGGCAGTTGATAGAATGACAGGTAGTGCTAAAGCATAGCTGAGTGGGTTTGCGTGTTACGGCCCTCTGCTTATCACTGCTTAAACATCTCATAGGAGCTAAATATAAATGTATAGCTAAAATTCTTAATGGTGAGATAGCAAAGTGGTTAGCGTCTCAGCTTTGCATGCAGCAGTTCACAGTTCAAGTACCAAGAGAAGTCCTTCATTTTTACATGGGAATGAATTGTTAAAATATATATATTTTTTTAATTATGTAGTAATTGATATTTGTTAACCAGGGTAGTGTAGCTGGTTCAGAAATGTAAGAGTGAGTGCATATAACATGTGAAATCACCCATGTATACACAAGTGTCCCATACAGTATAGTCACACCCCAAGGTAATGTAATGAAAGCACATAGAGGGACGTCATGTAAAGTAAATCATATACACTTAATAATGTGTCAATAATGATTAATTACGTCATAATTCTGATATTTTTTTAAATGAAAAGTGAGCAATAGTTAGCATTGGTCAGCTATGTTTAGCCAGTTTAAGCATTGCTTAGACATAAATACTAAGCAGCAGTCATCTCAGCAAAGCGAATCTGGCACTGTTAAACAGTGCTCAGCATTTACCCCTTTAAGCACTGTTCAACTCACCTTAAAGGATTTGTGCACAGCTTAGCTGAGCTTAGTATTTTCAAAATGGTCCAATGACATCAAAGGGTGGGAATATGGCCTTATTTAACCCACACAGGCGGGAATACAGCCATAGCCTGTTGTAGTTTGATCTCTGCAGGAACCATGTCTGGCATTGGAGAGGGAGTGTGCTTTCAGGCACAGTGCTGGGGCATTCAGGAGTCCAGGGTCATGGTTGGGCTTTTCATAGAAAACCATGATGACAGACTGCTGCAGAACAAGTAACAGGGCTCTCAATATAAAGTGGAAGCTTGGGACCATCTGGCACGAGACCTCACCAGTGCCACTGGAATCCCCTGAACTGGTGAGCAGGTACAGCATCATTATGCTGACCTAAAGCAGAGGAAGGGGGAGCTCTTGCCCCAGAGAATCCAAGACGCACGGGCATGGAATTTTCCAGTAGTCTGTAAGTATCTCATACATAGCTGCACCAAATCTTAGCCTGAGTATGTGATAGGTATGCATAATGTTTGTTTTTTCCTCAGATAGCTGGTGCCACAGCCATGGCCTGAAGTTAAACGCCAAAAAATGTATAGTCATACCCTTTGGGAAAAACAAGGTAACCCCAAGCTACCATATAGGTGGCAATCCACTAAGCACAGAAGAGGTTATCAGGGACCTGGGGACCCAGGTTGACAGTGGCCTTTCTTTTGACACTCATGTTGCTAAAGTGGTTAGAAAGACCTTCTACATTGCCCACCTGATCATGAAGGGATTCACATCCAGATCTAGTGAGGTCATTGTTCCCCTGTACTCTTCACTTATCAGACCAGTGATCGAGTACAATGCCCCATTCGGGATGTATCTCACCCGACATCTGCAGCAATTGGAGAGACCCCAAAGGTTCCTCACCAAAAGGATAAAGGGACTCCAAAATCTGTCATATGCTGCCAGATTGAAGAAACTCCAGCTCTATTCAGTCGCATACCGTCTGCTCAGAGGTGACATGTGCCTGACATACAAGGCCATGTCCAACCCGGAATTAATTGACATGCTCCACCTCAAAAAATCCAAATCCACCAAAACCACTAGAGCAAGCGACTTAAACCTTAGCACAGATATAAATAGGATGTGCTGGAGGGATAGATTTATCACTCAGAGACTCCCTATGCTGTGGAATAAAATCCCGGTCCATGTGAGGCAGAGCACCTTGCTGGCTCTGTTCAAGAGAAATCTTGACCTGTGGATGGGAGATCATAGGTTTACCCCAGGAATCATCTCTGTGTCACTGCTGGACAGAGGCACAACAAACTAATGGGTACAGTATTTTTTCATATAAGGGGTGGCATAAGCCACAAAACTTTGGGCTAGGCTTATAAATGCCTTAGGGCAGATAGCCTAGTATAAACCTATGAACCTATGACCCTATGAACCTATATAGCTGCAGCAGAGAGAGCTAGCAATGCCGAGGCCCCTGCCGACAGACTGACAAGGCTGCACAGACAGGCTGGTGAGTACAGATCTACCTTGCAGTATTTATTTATTTATTTATTTGACATTTGTTTACCGGGATAGTCCAACTGGATGCATGTCCATTTTCACCAGAGGCCCGGGGAGAAAAGCTCCAAGCGTAAACAGATACAGCTTTACATATTACAAACAGACTATTTACAGAGATTACATAAGTAAGCAAGTTAAACAAGTTCCACAGGTTACAGTTAATCCTGAGCACAAGTCAGTATTAAATTAAATTACACAGTAAGTATATAATGAAATAAATAAGGAGTAAATTGTTTACTGCCAGCAGGTGTAGTGTGTTCTGTGTGTAAGATGATTAAATGAAAGTTTGCCAGACTAATATTGATCTACAGGATATGCAGTAGTAAAGCACTGTGTCATATAATTAAAATAAAGACCTAAACCGCCAACTGTTGTGTTTACTCTAGTATGTTGTTGTAGAAATATAATATATACAGGTTCTTCACAGCAAATATGGCTTTGACAGCATAAATTAACTGAGGTTGTTCTGAGAACCAGTCATTATGCAAAACAGTAGATTGTGGAGCTATAAAACAACATATAAATGAAATGTGACATATGTTATGCATTAAGATCCGAAACTTAAATAGAATGCCCACTGTATTATAGTGTGTCCCCTGCTGCATTACCTTGTGTTAACCTTTGTTTTCCAGATTGTATTATTTCAAAGGGTGAGGACCTCAGTCCCACTGTATCCATTTGGGGGCTCATGGGCCTCTGATTCCCAACCACCTTCCCTTTACAAGATGTTTACCCCACCTTATGTGTCATATACCGCCTCTGTCTGCTGTCTTGTGTGTCTTGTCTGTCTGCCAGTGCAATCTATCCTACCCAACCTACCTCCCCAAACATACCTACAGTCCTTCCCCAACATCCCACTCTCACCTTAAAAAAAAAGGCATCTGTCCAGCAAAAAAAAACATTGCCCCATACATAGCTCTGCATTTCGCCACCATGTCCAGTTAAGTAAATCAATCTACAACCAAATTACTCTACACGTGTATGTTGCTAGCACCCCTCCCTGTAGGGTGTGAGGCTGTAAATTCCAAATTTTCCACATTAGTCACAGCTGTTGCTGCAGAAGAAATTTAGAGCTATGGTCCTTTTCTACACTCATCCTGCACATCCCTAATTGCTTTTCCTAATGTTTTACCCCCTGCTTGCTCCCCATTTCACCACTTTCCTATCACCCTTTTTTTATTAAAATTAGCATGGGTGTAAGTGGGAATAAGCACTGCTAAATGAAGCTACAAGGACTTAACCATCTGTTAGCATTGCTTAGCTTCATATAAAACTGCACAAACCCACTTACAACTGCTTAAAAGTTCTTTAATCACTCTGTCTCCATCAGTCCTTGTTCTTCCCAGCAGCAAAAAAATCAGCGCTGCCAAGTCTCAAACCCAGGACACTGCACACTACAGTCACAGCAACATACCACTACACCATTTGAGTTGTGAAGATTTGTAATGCTTTTACAAACATAGCATGCATTATGGTCATTTAACATTAATGAAAACAAGTCATCACTACTAACTCTTGAACCCAGGACCCCATACACTGCGGCCGCAGCAACTTACCTCTACACTATCTGATCAGTGGGACTTTGCAATGCTTTTACAGACATATCATGCACTACAGTAATTTAAAATAAGGTAAAAATACACATCCCCGTCAAGCCTTAAATCCAGGACCCTGTGCACTCCTGTCACAGCAGCTACCAGTACTCCACATGAGCTATGAAAATTACAAATACACAGTGGTCATCCAACTTTAGGTAAAAACCTGTGGAATTAGTACTCTTATTTACTTGTATATATATATATATATATATATATATATATATATATATATATATATATTCAACCTTTTACTGCAAGACATCTGCAAAAAGCCTGATAAAGTGGTGGGATAAAGGGCAAACAATAGTGACATATTTGAAATATAGCTGTTATAAGCATAGACGTTTGCTACAGTATCACAGTTTGTTTTAACATATATTTTCTGATAGATTTTTAGGTCTGAGACACAAATGATTGTCATCATTTAGTGATGTCAGTGCTCACATCATCCCAGTGATTTGTCAGAAACCCACAGCTGTTATGAGGAACAGACCAAAAATATGAGCCACACATCTGAACAGTGTAAAGCTAAACAGTAGAGAGGCATGACTGCAGTCATGTAACAGAAGGGAAAAAACACTGAGAGCTGCCAAGCATTTCACCCAGCACCTTCGGAACTACAGTCATACCAACATGACACTACTCCAAATCAGCTCTGGGGAATTACTTATGCATTTGCAAATATATCATGCACTACAGGGATGTAACTGTAGGGAAAAGCAGACATCAGTGAGAAATTGCCCCCCCCCCCACACAACCATTTGCACCACACTTACAGCAACATACAAGTACCCCAACTGAACTCGAGTATAACGACTGTTTGAACAAACATATCCTGATTGCCGGTCACACACCACACTGACATATACTGTCTGATGTCACAGTGTACTGGGAATCCTAAGGTATTACAAAACATTCTTCAGTCTGCCCCTGCAAACATATACACCGGATAAACCACAAGCAACTGTAGCAGCATGTCAGATAGAAAAGGATCTATGACACTCACATCTGCCACTGTCCCTACTCAGCCCAACAAGCATTTGCACACTACACTGCTACACACACTTGGCAGTCTGTTAACAATGGCCAGACATACATAACTCTCAACTGTACAGATTTCCACAGAATGTCCAGGGTGTGGGACCTTTTTTATGGCCACTGCCGCATACCACTTCCAGGTGTCTGCTAAGTGACTGGGATGATATCAGGAGTGAAGTCACTGAATAATGATATACCATACCTCTAAACCTCTTACTACAAGACATCTGGACAAAGCCTGACATGCCTGGGGGACAGGGGGCCGAAAAGAGGAACATATCTCACATAATGGTGTTACAAATTGAAACAGTTGCTGGTGTTACAGGATTTGTTGTAACAACTTCTCTGCAGGATATGATGTCTGAAACACAAATGGATGTCAACATTTACTGATTTCAATCCTCACATTATCCTACTGATTTCTCAAAAACAGAAATTGTCTGAGGAACGGTCAAACATAAGATGCAAACCTCTGGGCATTCTGCGGACATCTGGACAGTTGAGTGGTATGTCATAGATATATCACTGTCAGACATCAAGTCACGCAGAAAACGCAAGTCCAGACAAACCCTATTAATCTAGCAATCTTCTATATGTATAACAGAAATACTTACAATCTGTACCTAATTCTGGAACTTTGTCCCCCATTTTGTTAGGCTGTCTCCATATTTCTTATTCTAAGAGGTATTTCCATCCACCTTCTGTGAATCTGTAGCCCTCTGACTTCCATAATTTCCTCCTCACTGGCAAGGAAAAGGGGCAAGGCCCACATGAAGGACTTAATTATAGCACTGTGTTGCTATGGCATTGGCTAATGGAAAGACAACACAGCTGGTCTGGATGTGATTAGCATGTGGGAGACACCAGGCAGTGCACAGGCCATCACCTGCTCATGAGCGTTACCTACAAAAGGCAAGCTGCTGCCTATGCAAAACAGGTCTGAAACCATCTACACAAAAACAGACTGTGATTACACAAACCTAAACATTTGCATTATTCTGAGGAAACTCTTCAGCACTATAACAGGTATGTGAATCAATTAAGCATGTAATTGAATGCAGAAGGGGGATGCAATAATGTGAAATAGGAAGTTAAACAACAAGGCTCAACAAGATTTGCTGAACTCACATGTTGCTGTTCAGCACCTATGGCCATTACTGCTGGCCCAGCCTGCAGTGACATAGATCACAGCTCTGGCCCCTGAGGCACCCCAGCAAGGTCATCTCATATATGACTACTACTGGAGTGTCTGTTGTCCAATACTGACTGTGACACTACTAGGCCAGCTACCTGGGATGTTGTAAATATTCATATGTCACCTGTGAATGCTACTGTGATACATATGCTTGTCTTACAAATATAAGAGATTTATATAGGGTATGCACATAGTAAACAACTGGCACAGAAGTGTGTGTTGAACTGTATGTTATATACAGAGCACATACCTTTCAACTGTCCAGAGTGTTGCAGACTGATCACATGTTTGCCTCATATTTGTAGTCAATGCCTCATACAGTTGTGTATTGTCTGGTAAATTACTGGCAACCCAGTAAAGACTAAAGTCATATCATAATAGCATACATTTGAATGACAGATGTCATATCCTGAGGATTATTCCTGTGAATGCAAAACCGTCTTTGCTAAGCAACCAAGTGTGTTACAGCTAGATTTATAAAGTGACAATATTTTCCAGCCTTTGCCCATCACTGATGTGTGCTTTTGTCCAGATGACTTCCTCTAACCGGAGATAGGAGTCTTAGCATGAAACTAATGTCATTGCAAGCGTACCTTGTCCTGGAGGATGCTGACATTTGTACAGTCACTGAAACCTGGCTTGCAGCTGTGGAGAGCACACTAACCTTGCCAGGTTTCTCATCCTACTATACTTTTAGACCCCAATTGGAGGTCTGCAAAGCTAATGGAGGTGGAGTTTTAAACATTATCATACACATACACACCTCCAGGCTGGTCAAGCAGTATGTTGCACTGAAGACATTCCAAGTGCAGTTACCTGTTGACAAAACACCTATTCAAATCATAGCTAGCTACAGACCTCCAACCATGACTCTGTTCACCCACTACACCTATCTGGACTTACTTGAATCTGTCATGATTCAACCCTCTACCCCACTCCTGGGTGACTTTAATTACCCAACCATAGTGTGCATGATCTATTCTACCTGAACATGAATGCACATAGATTCCTCAGCTTTGTCAATGCCAATGCATTGGATCAGCTGGTCAACACCCCTATGACAGGTGGAAATATCCTGTACCTGGCTCTAACCAACATGGGTAGCCACTGTAGCACTCCTACAGTGTCATCCTCCTTGGTAAGATCTGACCACTTAGCCATCACTGTTGAGGTCACCATCTCCCCTGCCCCCCCCCCCCATCCTTGTCAGGGTCAAACAAAAGACATTTTCCAAAACTGACTATAAATCTCCTCAGAGCAGGTATAAGTAGCTTTACATCCCTGTCCCATCAGTTGGAACTAGCAGTAGTTTCCAAGCCTACACCACAATACTATGTGAGCACCTACATAGCTGTATGGCCCAGCAGTACCTAACAGGACAAAATCATCTCCCTCAAGGTGGGCTAAACCTCTGTGGTGGACAGCAGCAATACACAGATGCCATAATAGCTGGAAATAATTGCTGGACAGGGCCAAGAAGGAGCAGGTGCCAAATTGGAAGCAATTGCACCTTTGTCTGAACAAGCAAATAAGGTCACAGGTGAATTACCATAAGGCTAACTTTGAGTGCAAATTGGACACATCCACCAAGGCCAATCTCAAGGCCTTCCTCACATAAGTCTGCAGTCCCAAATGCAACACCCAAATCTGCTCTGTAGTGGTGGTCAATAACACCACATACACATATGGCATAGACATAGCCAACCTGCTGCAGACAGGTTAAGTGTAAGCATCACGCCCCATCCCCCATCGGTACACATGGACATGCAAAGCACCTGCCCTTCTCCCCTCACCACCAGGAAGCAGGACCATAATGTCCTCTCAGAAGCTACAAACTGAATTCTCCATAGGCCTGATACCATCCCTGACTGCATCCTACATGAACTCTGACATGAGTTCTCAGCTCCATTACACACTGTAGTCAACCAAAGCCTGAACACCAGTGTCATCTCATCTGCACAGAGGACAGCCACTGTCATCCCCATACACAAAGGTGGAGCAATCCACTGACTCAGCCAATCATATGAATATCAGCCTAACTAGCCTGATGTGCAAGGGCATGGAAGGCAATATATAGGACCTTATAAACAGGGACATTGGCAACCTCAAAATGCTTGAGTCCACACAATGTGGTATTGTCAAAGGGAGATCAGGTCTGTTAAACTTGGTCAACTTCTTTGAAGTGGTCAGCAAACACAAGGACGAGGGGAAGATGGTGCACACTGCCTACCTTCACCTAGCCCAAACCTCTGACAATAATCCCCAGGTGGCCATGGTACATAAGCCTACACAGCTAGGCATCAACCTATATGTTACCAGATGGGTAGCTAACTGGCTCAATGATAGCACACACTTGGTCAAAGTAGTGGAAGCCTCCTCTAGTAGTAGACCCTTAAAGAGCGGTGTACCCAAGGATCAGTCTGGGTGCCTCTACTGTTTGAAATATACATTTCCGAGGATTAAGACAAAACCAGTGGTTTGTGGCTGACCAGGTTTACAGATGATTGAAAGCTGGCCACTGTCTTACATTTGCCTACCGATGTGAGCACCCTCCAAGAGGCCCTTACCCAAATTAATGACTGGTTCCAGAAGCATTGCTTCAAACTGAATGCCAGGAGATGCATCATTTTCCCTGTTGTGGTAGATGTCATCCACACTAATTATGACAGTAATAACCATGTACTGAGCATGCAGTCAGGTGTGAGGTGACTTGTCCACCAAGGTTGGTATCAACCTGACAGTTTTCCACCATGTTGAGATCATTGTATGAAAGGCTGTCTACATGGCCCACCTCACAGATCTGGGTATGTCATCTAGGAACCAAGAGTCCATAATATCCCAGTACTCCACCCTTAACAGACACATTACAGAGTACAATAGCTCCATTGGCATGTACCTTGCCAAGCAAACCCAGCAGTTGCAGACAGCAAAGAGGTTGCTGACCAGGAAATTCCAGGGTCTGCAGCATCTATCCAATATAGATAGGCTGAAAACTCTATCCCTGTACTCAGTCTCATACAGACTGATCATAGGCACCCTGTGTCTGGCATACAAGGCTATTTCCAAACCAGCCTTGATGGCATTTCTGCATATCCATAAGACAAACCCCACTCATGCAACCCACATGCAAGGCCCTCACCTGGTCGGTGACATGTATAGTACTTGGTGGGATAGTGTAGTGTCCCACACAATACACTGTCTGTAAAATACACTCTCTCTCTCCATGTCTAGCAGAGTACTTCTATAGCCCTCTTGAAGAAGAAGCTGGATGAGTGGAAATGGAAAATACACCCCTGGGATCCCATGTGTGTTCCAGCTGGACAGGATAAACAGGTGCTGGCTTTGAAGGGACGTGGGCAAAAGTCTGGGCTAGGCTTATGGGGGCATCTGGGCCAATAGCCTAGTATAATCTTACGAACCTATGCACCTAGTACTTTACATGTTTCCTCTGTGTATTGCAGACTGTCCTGCAATGTTGTCTGAAATTAATCCCTGTGAGTCTGAACTGTGTAGGTACTGCAATGATAGAGTATTCTCTTGTTCTTTCCTTAGTTATTATCACATATCGTTAAACCTTGTCATTGTGTCTGGTCTGTATAGCAGTAAGTCAGCTCTTATAGTACTTGCATATGCACTTGGTGACACTGTATACCTCATTCCAACAGCCTTGGTCTTGGTCACACTTACAAGTCTGCTAATAGGCCCATCACACAGTAGGATTTGTCACCCTTTGTTGAGGGCCTTACAGTAGCTGTTAAAGAGATGGCTTGCAGTAGTCAAAACTACCATAAAGTCTGGCCTGAAGGGCCCATATGTAGCAAAGCTGTGCCACACTTTACCAGGAGTGTGCGTGTGTGTGTGTGTGTGTGTGCATATGTGTGTGTGTGTGTGTGTGTGTGTGTGTGTGTGTGTGTGTGTGTGTGTGTGTGTGTGTGTGTGTGTGTGTGTGTATCAGCAAACATTATACTGCAGGGTATTAATTTACATATGTTGTCTTCCCGCACAACCTGATGTCAGTGTCTTAGCAGACTCTCATGATGATGGTGGTCATAGTGAGGCACGGGTGGGGTTGTTGGGGGGCTGAATCTGTGCCATTGATTGGTATCCCATTTTCATCCACAATGTCCACACACACAGTCAGTATGGCAACACATACTCAGTCCTGAACAGCCACAGATAATGGACAGTTGGAGGGTGGTGGCATGGAGCAGGTTAGCATGGTGACTATGGCAAGTGTGAGTGTAGACACTAGCCATAGCCAAACAACAGGCAAGGTCAAACACAGGCAGATGGACAGGGGTACTCAATGGAGGACTGCTGCACATCAAGCCCCTGTGACAAGTGTCACAGTAGGTGTCACCAGATGCATGTTATGGTCCATCATGGATGCACAGACATGTACTGACTGCAACACCAGACAGATGCTCAGGGTCATAAATGCAGCACTTCCTACCATGCATGATGACCTCCACAGCATTTGTGATGTTGTAAGTAATTTTCCGATGTCGTGAATAGACGGTGGTGTAAGATGTTGTCAATGCTCAACTGTGCAATGTCTGTGCTTGAGCATGTGGTGGGAGAAGGGCCTCGGCCATGTGGACGTAGGTCAGCAACAAGATCAGCTACATGGCCATGCACATTTACAGTTCCGTAGTGGCAGCACCACCAGCACTACTAACAGGACACTGCTGTCCACACCACACCAGAGCAGGACATAGCCATATGGTCCTGACCAGTCACGTCAGGGACACAGATCCAGCAGATAGCAGTCACGATCAGGGAGTAGTACTGCATCTCTTCTTGGGCATGGTGGTGCCAGTGAGACTTCTGTAAGAACCAGTTCCTGTGTCCCTGGTGGGAGATGGTGAATTATACATCCTGCCATGTACTGGCCATGGTTGTCCAACATAGCCCTGTGTCAGGCATCCACATGGCTTGATTGTGTGCATACAAATACTCACACATCTCTATCACAGGTCAGTCACCAGACATGCACAGCTCCTCTGCACATCCCAGTTGAACACTACCCCTCCAGACACACACACACACACACACACACACACACACACACACACACACACACACACACACACACACACACGTGTGATATCAACCATATGACCCAGCCTAGGCCTCTGGCAATCCCACACCACACCCTGTGCATGTGATGATACCTGTACCACATCCCTGTTATCCATGCCATTGATGCAGGGACTTGCTCATATTGGTCTGATGCACAGGGGGGAATATAGTACAGTGTGGTAAGGTAATGCTGTGTAAGGTGCTCTCTGCTGGCAAAAGTTATGGGTACACATTGAGGTGTATGTACCTTTTTAGCCATGATGAATTATTGCTGTTAGTACTGCTGACTGACTGTTGTGTCATGTACTGTATTCTGTTTGTGTTCCAGGTGTCTGTGTGTCTGCAGGCTGTGGGTCTGCTGACAGTAGCAATGATGAGCATGGTGGAGTGGAAACACAGTGACCTTTTCATAGCTAAGGTACAGCTGTATATGTACATGTTTACCAGGTGTGTTTACATGCAACAGTGTGTGAGAGACAATGGGGCAGACAGTGTGACCTTGCATACATACCCTTGACATAGCCAACTAGCTTTCATATGTGTTACTTGTGTGCTCTGTAGTACCATAGGCTCACACATACAGAGGAGGTTACTTGAGTACTGGCACTAGGTCCCTCACAAGCTTAGCCATTACTTTAACCACAACAGATTCACCTATCAGTACCTCTTGCCCCTGCCATTTCTGTCCCATCCACTCAAACTTCATGCAGTTGATGATAGTATGCCTTGTACTGTGTATGAGAGGTTTGGGGTATGTATTCCTGACACAGGTCAGCCTGTGTTAGTCTAACCTGACAATCACCAGCATGTGTGTCTGCTATATCATATGCATGTCTGGCCCCTCATGCTGGTAGTGCACACAGAGTCATAGTCCTGTACATGGGGCAGCTGTTGAAGGGCTGAGCACAGCACCTACCTGTACAGTTTTATGAACAATAGCGCTAGATACATACATATGCCACAGATGTAATGTAGTGTTGCAGTGTCTGCCACTACTATTCAAGTGGTTGACAATTGGAGTGTCTGTTAGGATTTCCAATAGTGGGTTCAGAGGCCATTAACATGGCAGAGCCATCTGACACACCCGCACACACTGCTGCATGGGGACATACATTGAAACACGCATGCACATGGAGTTGACACTTCTAAGGGTAGATGACCTACCCGTCTATTTATATACAATACACAGTGATATAACCAGTGCATGCACCATAGTGGCTTTGTGTTAGAAACTATGCAACTGTGCTTGTAGAATGGATAACATCTGTATGGGCTGAGACTCGGTTGGTAATGGGAGAGCTCTCAGGGTGGAAGAGGCACACAAAATGGTACAGCCATCAGAAACACACAGTAAAGACAGCCTCAGCGGATTTGCAAACAGAAACACATACACAGTTGCCAAGAGACATATTAGTAACCCTATGTATCCACTAGTATGTACTATAGTGCTACGTACACATGACATGCTCCACATAGATTATACACCTGAGACATAACACACAACCTCTTACAACAAGTAATTTTGTGAATGCCTTCATGGATGATGGGATAACCCACAAGAAATAGTGATTGGTCTCATCTACTGCTCCTACAAACCTGCACAAGTGATAGAGTGACAGACTTTGTATCAGCATGATATGTCAGTCATGTACGATGTCTGATGCTGGCATGTGTGTCACTATGGTAACTGTGACATATCTGACAATGATATCACAAGAATGCTCATTGTTATTAGACACAGATCACATATAGGTTACAAAATCTGGATATTCAATTTACATCTGTACAGATGACTGGTATGGGGTGTATAGTGTTACATGGTGCATGTGAAGCAGATGCCATTAACAAGCTCTTTAAAGTCATGTCATTGGTAGGGGGTCAACAGGCCTTAAAATGGTATAACCTACACACACAATAGCCACAGGGGATATGCTGCACACACACTACTATAGTTGTCAGTATTGAAGTTAGAACCCCTACCTATCTAATTATTTGTACTATAGTATTACGCAGTTATTGCATGTGCTGCAGAGCTTATAGGGTTGGCAAGTGCCCAAAGGTACTTCTATGGTGAATTACATCAGCAGGACTTCTAAAGTAGGGCACTAGGAAGTGTGGGTGGAAGTCCTCAAAATACTTTTATCCTACAAACACTTGTACACACACACACACACACACACACACACACACACACACACACACACACACACACGCACACACGCACACACACGCACACACATACACACACACACACACACACACACACACACACACACACACACACACACACACACACACACACACACACACACACACATTTGCTGGAACTGAGAATAGAACTCCTACCTATCTAGTTATTTGTACTATGCTGTTACATAGTTAATGCATGTGCCACAAAGCTTATAGGGCTGGGGCTGTCCAAAGGTACTTCTAAGGGAAATGGCATCATCAGGACTGCTAAAGTTGGGCACTGGGAAGATGTAGTGGGTTTGAATGGCCTACAAAATGTTTCACCTACAAACAACCAAACACATTTGCCAGGACTGAGATTAAAACCCCTACCTATCTAGTTATTTGTACCATAGTGTTACGCAGTTATCGCACATGCTACAGACCTTATACAGCTGACATGTGTCCAATGGTATTTCTAAGGTGAATGACATCAGCTGATCTTGTGAAGTAGGGCAATGGGAAGTGTACTGTGTGGGAACGGCCTCTTAATACTTAAACCTATAGACACATGCACACACATATATGCATGTATATGCACACACACACACACACACACACACACACACACACACACACACACACACACACACACACACACAAAGGCAGATGATGTGATATTATAACCTCACCACAGTACTATTACACAATGGAGCTCACCTTCATGCTGGCACGTGCAACTGGTTATGACCAGTATGCCACTGTCCACAGCAGGACATCACTGTGCCATTCAGGGTATCCCTGTGTATGACTCACTCTGCATGTGTGTCTCTCCCTGTGTGTGTCTCTCTCTCTCTCTCTCTATCACTGTCTGTCTCTCTCTTCCTGATGTCTATGTGTGTCTATGCTTGACATATTGTTATATGTTGCCCATATATATGTCTGTGTATCACACACCAGTAAAAACAGCGATATAAGCATTCAGTTCAAACACCAATAATCCAAAAAAAGGAATGCTTCATGCCAAGAGATTCCACCAAAATTATTTTGAAAATGTATTCATAGACATAGTCACATTAACGCATATCACACACAACAGTGTTTGATGCCCGGTGATCTAGTGGTATCTGTATGTACCAAGTTCATCATATATTTGGCCAAGTGTATGACTTGCCCAGCATTTTACATAGGCAAAACTGAGCGACAGTTGAAGAGACGCATTTATGATCACCTATATAGTATTAAGGTAAAGGATAAGAACAATGCTTTATATAGACTTATACAGTCCAATGGTGACTCACACTTTTTCAAATTTGCTATTATAAATCAAGTCAACATTTTATCATATGGGGGCAACATTAAGACTGCTTTGAGTTATAAAGAAAGCAGATGGCAGATTATTACAGATGCCACTAGATCACCGGGCATCGATGACTATATTAGTATCAAACAGTTTTTGGTTATGGCATAATGAAGTATTGTGTTTAGTATATAATGTTTCATCAGTTTAACAGGTATTCTATGTATATGTTATATTTATATATATATTTTATATGTATTTACACATCTTTTAGATAATGTTATAGTTTTGTAAGTATGTTGGTTTTATGTTGTCAATTTGCATGTGTTGGACCAAGTTATGGAATCACGTACTGTTTCTTTAAATTCAAAAATATTTTGGCACCAAAAAGGGTATTTAATTCATCAGTAGTCATGACTACTTAGTTCTGATGAAGTCTGGTTTACCCAGATGAAAGCGCTTAACTGAGTGGTTCCTTATATACAGATTTTTGTATTGATATATTATCTTCAGTTGTTGTGTTGACAATAAATTTTATCCAGTGTGTCTTGTTCGAGTTGAGCATCATTTTGCGAGTCCATTATCCAGACCTACGTGTTGTGGATATTTACCTTGTCGCTTGCTTGCGTGTTGACCGAGACTGTCATGGTTTGGTATGGATAGCACACATGAAGAGTCTCAGGCTTTATTGAACATGGACGAGATCCTCAAGCTTCAAACTGAAATTTCTACCCTTAAATAGGAAGTATCCCAGCTCATTGATCTAGTGGGAAGTTCGCTTACATCATTGAAGCCGGTGGACAATGTTAAGCAGGATGTTTTATCTTCTGGTGATGCTTTACCTGCTACTCATTCCATAGATATTAGTACACAGATCGATATACCCAATGGACAAGGGACATCTGTTGGAGATGGTAAAGTTCCAACTCGAGATCACATTTCTGTTCGGAGTTTTAACATGAACAACAGTGTAACTTCCGAGAATGACTACACTTTTGATTTCAGTTTGTTTCATGTTAATGATGAAACCGAACGTTTGGGGGCTCGCCCTAAATGTCCAATGCCCACTAAAACATATTCTGCAATCACCAGGGCACGTATGGACAATCATAAAGGTACTGTCAATAATTCCCACTTTTCTAGTCATAATAATAACAATTATAATCAAGGAAAACGTGAACTGTATGGCAAGGACAATGTAGTTCACGTACCTGATAAGGACTTACTAGAATGTTTTTTAAGTGACGACTATGAATTCATAAGTAATGGTGGACATTCAGTTGGTATTGGCGTTGGGCGACTACATAGTCATTCCAAGGAGACCATTAAAGAAGCCATTTACTTAATGGGAAAGAAATTATTGACTATTAAAGGTCTGAAAATTGATAATGCTTATTTAACTAGATGTATTATCATGCAAATAGTACCCAAGGGTTTAAGATTTTTCAAATTACCTATGGGACTTGAATTAAACAATGATACAGTGTGTGAATTTAATAAACTGTTTGATAGTTTTGGGGTCAGCTATATGAAAATTTTAATTAAGAAAAATGATGAAAAATTATCATGTTTGTTGGGGGAAGTAGATAAATTAAATCAAGAAATTTTAAATAACGAAGAGTTCACGCAATGGAGCGAGTTATATGACAAACAGTTTGTTATAGCTGAACAAAAAGCTAAAGGGATTTATCAGAGAAAATGTATAAAGATAACACGTGATGTGGAGCATTATAATAATAATAGAGCATATATTTGGCCTAATGATAAACAGTCATTTGATAATGATAGATATAATAGGGGCACAGGCAGATTTCCGGACAAGGATTCTAATTTTCAAGGGGGCAGATTTTTTCCAGCCCCAAAGAAGGTGCTCACACCGTGGAACAGAAGAGGGAGACAGTAAGGTCAGGGACCATTGCAGGTGAAGTTACAGTTATAGTTAGTGATTGTCCATTGGTAAATGAGTCAACAAGTATGATCAATGAAGGGGGGAACAATTTGATTAGTAGAAGTGCGGACAAGATTACAAATACCTACAAGGAGTTCAATGTGTTTAATTACACTAAAATGGAAATCTCACACAAATTTTTTAAGTTATTTTCAAAGGGCATGAAATATATACCCACGGTTGGATTTGATATAGTTAACACCATTATTGAATTCAAATTATATTGTAGAAGGTTGAATTTAGCATTACAATTTAAACAGTCTGATCAAAATAGTAACATGGTCATGACTAATATACTAAAGAAAAAGAGTAGCTATATCCCTCCTGCCAATTGTGTTATAACTAGTTTTGAGAAAATGGTTTGTAAGGACATCTATGGTTTTAATAATAAATATAAAACTGACCAGTATATTAAACAATGTATTGAGGACAATTTAACAGAAGGGGAACACAATTGTATACAACAATTGGTCAGAAATCATGAGATTAGAGTCATGAAACCCGACAAGGGGTGGGGGGAATTGTGCTATTTAATAGTATGGATTACATTAATGAAATTTATAAAATCTTACATCATTCGGGCAACTATGAAACAATTTCTCTTAACGAGGTAAATATTGGTTACAGAAGAACTGATTTGGCATTGGAGGAATATTTGATCGACCAAAGAATCAGTAATAATGTATATCAGTATTTGAAAGTAGAGTTTCCCACGATGGCCACCATAATAGGCATTCCCAAGGTACATAAGAAGTTGATTCACCCCCCCCCCATTTAGACCTATAGTATCGGGTAGTAAATCTAAAGCATACCCCTTGGGGGTTGCCATAGATAGATGGGTTAAAACAGTTTATAACAAAATATCCCATCTAGTTAAGGACTCGTGGATGTTCCTTGGACATTTAACACCCATGATTTGGAGTAATGATTTGATTTTCATTACTATAGATGTCATTGATTTATTCTCTTGTATACCCAAAGATGTTGGGTTGGAATTTTTTAGTAATAGTTTGAGGAAATTTTCTGATATAGACTGGGACAAAATATGTCTTATCACAGATATGATGGGTTTAGTGTTGGAGCATAATTACATACATTTTGAAGGTGAATTTTTCAGGCAAACCAGAGGTGTCGCTATGGGAGCATCTTGTTCACCCATATTTGCTAATCTGGTTATGCTTGAATGGGAAACAGTATTCTTGTTTGGATGTGAATATTATCAACACATAGCCTATTATATGAGATATTTGGACAATCTCTTCTTGTTATGGAAGGGTCCTGTTGATCAGATTGATCCCTCCATTTATTACATCAATCATACTACAGATTTTTTGAAATTTACCCAGAATATCAGTAATAGAGGTAAAGCATATTTGGACACCTATATTAGCCATACTGAAGGTGTATTTGCATCAAAAATCTATAGAAAAGGCACATTTTCTAATGATTATTTAGAATTTAGTAGCAATCATCCTCAATATGTTTTTAAAAATGTATTCAAGGGGCAATGTATCAGGGCAGCCCGAATGTCTTCTACAAGAAAAACAATGATCAATGAACTGGACATTATCAAGTCCATGTTTATGGACAGAGGGTACCCCAATATTTTACTATGTGATGTAGTTAATTATGTTATAAGAGAATGGGGTAAAAAATATCCACCACTGTTAGGAAATAGTATATCTATTGATTCAAGAAATATGGTTAAAAATGATCATAACAACAGGGTGTGTGTGCTGACATTTTCCCCAGTCGTTCAATATATCAAAGACATTATTAAAGGGCATTGGAATTTGATAACAGCTAATGAGGACATAGTATCAATTTTGGGTGTATATCCAAGTTTTGTGTATAAAACTGGATTTAATATTAACAGAATATTGAATTTTATGACCAATAGACAGGACAAAGATAAGAAAAAGAATATGTTTGGTACAAAAAAGTGTGGGTCATGTAGACAATGTCACGTTATTTATGAACTTGAATGTTGTAAATTGGATAACATCAATAGGACCTATGTGAAGTGCAGGGCGGGGAACTGCAACACCAAGTTCATCATATATTTGGCCAAGTGTATGACTTGCCCAGCATTTTACATAGGCAAAACTGAGCGACAGTTGAAGAGACGCATTTATGATCAACTATATAGTATTAAGGTAAAGGATAAGAACAACGCTTTATATAGACATATACAGTCCAATGGTGACTCACACTTTTTCAAATTTGCTATTATAGATGAAGTCAACATATTATCATATGGGGGCAATATTAAGACTGTTTTGAGTTATAAAGAAAGCAGATGGCAGATTATTACAGATGTCACTAGATCATTGGGCATCAATGACTATATTAGTATCAAACCGTTTCTGGTTATGGCATAATGAAGTATTGTGTTTAGTATATAATGTTTCATCAGTTTAACAGGTATTCTATGTATATGTTATATTTATATATATATTTTATATGTATTTACACATCTTTTATATAATTTTATAGTTTTGTAAGTATGTTGGTTTTACGTTGTCAATTTGTATGTGTTGGACCAAGTTATGGAATCACGTACTGTTTCTTTAAATTCAAAAATATTTTGGCGCCAAAAAGGGTATTTAATTCATCAGTAGTCATGACTACTTAGTTCTGATGAAGTCTGGTTTACTCAGATGAAAGTGCTTAACCGAGTGGTTCCTTATATACAGATTTTTGTATTGATATATTGTCTTCAGTTGTTGTGTTGACAATAAATTTTATCCAGTGTCTCTTGTTCGAGTCGAGCATCATTTTGCGAGTCCATTATCCAGACCTACGTGTTGTGGATACATATACATAGTTCATTGACCACTGCATATTGTGGACATGCAACAAGTTATCAAGTTGATTGGGACAGCCCTGTGAACATCTGCTCTGATGCTAATACCCCACAAACATTACTGTTACTGCATTTCTATGGGAACATGGATGTGTAGGGAGCACACCTGTCAACTGTCCACATTCCCCAGACTATGCTGATGTTCCCTTTACATTTTGGTTCCATTTGGCATAGTATTGTGCTTGTCTTGGAGACTACAGACATATCACTAAAGACCACAGGTTAAATTGTAATGGCAGACATTTGTGTTTCAGACTTCTTACCCTTCAGAGCCTTACTGCAACTGCAAGACCTGCTGTGATATCACTGTGTAAGTCTGTATGGGAATATTTCAACATTGTGGGCCTTTGCCAGAAATTTCTTTATGCTTTTCTATGACTGACTTTCTGGGTGAGGCTGACGGGTGAGTATCGGACCCCCACATTGACATCCATGCATGTGACCTATGGCCCCCCAGTTAGTTAGCCCGCCACATATATTGCCGTGAGATTTGTCACCTGGGGACTATTGCATTCTTTGGAGAAGCCAGTATTGGGCAGACATTTCCTGTTGCCCCACATAGCCGTTGGTTATCTGCTGCTATCCCAGTAGGCCATCCCATTCCCTTGCATGCATGCAGCAATACCATAGCTATGCTACCACAATGTATTACTCCATTCATTTAGTGTTAAGAATACTGACTTACATTATGCCCATGGCAGTTGTGAGGACAGTGCTTGAGGGCTGGCTCTGTTGGATGCATGCAGTACCCAGCCTATACATGGTAAGATACAGGTAGTTTGATGTGTGTGGCATCCATTTTATTTTGTGTGCAAGTCAGAGAGAGGTGTCAGTCCCTGGGTCCCTACAGTGTGAGTGTGTGTGTTATGCATTGCCTCTTTGCCATGGTCTGGACATACAGGGCATACCTCCACTTGCCTACAGGAGCAGGATCAAGAGATTCCTCTTGCGAGTCCCCTTGTGCATGTGGGGGCCTTGGCAATGATGTGGGCTGTGTGAGGCTTCCCTGCGATGTTCCTGCTGCAACTGTTTCCACAGGATCATATTGTGTAGCATGGCACATACTATGAACAAGTATTCACATGTGATGGGAGAGTACTGCAGGGCTCCCCCAGATATGTCAATGCAATGGAACCATGACTTGATCATCCTAAACACATGCTCTATAATGTTCCTGGTTTGTGTGTGTGCCTCATTATGGTGTTCTTCAGTGTTTGTGTGTGCATTTCTGATGGGTGTCATCATCCATGGCTACATTGCACAGCCAGCATCCCCCACCAGATGGCCATATGGGATGTCCCTCCTAACAAATGCCTGGTATAGCTGTGAGGCATGCCAGATGTGGGAGTCGTGATAACTACCAGGGCTGCCAGCACACACATTCATGATAATGCCCTGGGCATTGCACACGACCTGACAGTTAATGGAGTGATAGTCCTTGTGGTTGACATAGATTCTACCCTCTTCAACAGGTGGTGCCTTGAAGTGGATGTGCATGTAGTCTATGGCACCCAGTACCTCTGGGTAGCCTGCTACACAGTGGAAGAGATGCATATTGCTGGTCCTCTCCTCATGGGTGCTGGGAAAATATATGTGTTCACCAGCATGTGTTCGCATGACATACAGGAACTGGTGGAGTACCCTGAATCCAGATGCCTGTAAGACCCCCATGATGTCCCCAGTATATCTTTGGAAGGTACCTGTCACTAGTATTCTTAAGGCAACACATACCTTGCTATCCACTGGGATGGGTTCCCCTCTGTTGGCTCTGGGTCTGAGGTGAGGCCGGAACAGCTCGATGAGTTGCTGAAGTATGTCCCTGTCCACCCTGTAGTGCTCTAGTATCACCAGATCATGTAGCCCCTGGTAGGTTACCCTTGGTCAGAACACTCTTCTCCTCCTCCTCCTCAGTCTGGGATGGTTGGCAGCATTATCCTCCTCACCGCCCTCAGTCTCAAGCATATACTGATGTAACAAAGCAACAACAGCTTCTAACATGATTTTGTCAGTTAAAATTCCCCCAAGTGTGTACACCAATGCTGCAGAGTTTGTGGGAAAAAAACAGACTGAAAGGTGTTTGCATAGATTATACTGGTGTGCTGCAGATGCTGCCTATGTGATTGGCTGACTATGACACATTCCACCTGCCAGCTATATTATTTGTACTTGAGTGCCTTTCTTCTGCTATTTCCCATCTTTTTCTTCCCATTTCCACCACTTCTAAGCCCCGCAGCGCACCGCGCAAACCCGCTGCTCAAATGTAAACAACTTCTGCTAGTTCCTGTTTTTCATTTTTAATTTCCATTGTGTTTAAGCCCCATGGCTCACCGCACAAATGCATGTAGTTAAAGTAAACAGTATTGAGCACAAAAGGCCCTCCCATGAATGCAAACATGCTCAGCATTTCTTGAACTAGCTATGCACAGCTAAGCAGCCTCATACACATCCCCCCTTGCTTAGCTGTGCTTAGCTGAGCGCAAAAAAAAGCCACGGAGCTCCAATCTGCTTACACCAAGCATGACACACTCCCTTTTCATGTAAGCTACTTCTCCTGCTTACACCACAGCATTATAGCTCCTACATGGCTAGGTGCAGGTGGACATGGTCTCCCATTTTGCTATTCAGTAAATTTAGCTCATTTGCATACCCCACTGCCTTAGTACCTTGTCACACCACTACACTGGAGCCTATCTCATTAGCTACCTCTGTTACCTATTATTGTTTTGGTTCTGCATGCTACCCACTATAATGGCAAAATTCATATTTCGCATAGAATTGCCTTTTTACATTTTTTTCTTTTATTTTCTGCACAATCTCATTTGCTCGCCACTGCGCTATGCTTAAACGGGCAAAATCGGCTAACAAAAAATAAAGTTTGATTTTTATAATATTGAAATGGTTTTGCATGCCAATGGCCATAGTTTTGGCCATTGGCATGCCTAATGCTCATAATACATGCTTTACTTTGAACTGTCATGCCCCCATTTTGATTTTTGCAGAAATATACACGGTTAGTAACTGAATACATTTCTGCAGTGGACAGTCCTATGACACGGATGCCTGTCTGCTTACTGAATCACTAATTCTCCTCATTTGCATGGTTTTCACCAGCAAATGAGATGATTAGCATTATTCAGTGGTGTCCATGTCAAAATAGTGCTGGGAGGCTCGTGCACACCCCCAGCCTTGTTTACTGGATCGCTCGGCTGTCATATTCCGTGTAATAGCCACTACACTATTCTGACACGGAGAATTGGCTTTATTGAATCCAAGCCCCTATTATTCTAGCAACTTTCTAAAGTTATAAGACAGATATTTAAAAGCTGTCCCTTTTTTTGGGCCTTTGTTTCCCCATTATTTTAGGCTTTGTCCAGATATTCTTGCACTAATAGGTTGAGAGGTGTGCATCATATATCAGAGAAATTAACTATTTATTGCCTCAACTGGTGAATATTACTTTTCAGTCAGTATTTTAATTGGAAACTTGGGCTGTTGGTGCTCAGTACATTAATAGTTTCTACCAGTATTAGATAGAAAAGAAACTAGGTCCATATGTGAGTTATGTTGCAACTTTCTAACTTACAATTACTTTTATTTTAATGGTGAATATTTTTGCAGCAATCTGTTGTGGTAATGGGAGCAAGCGTTATTCAGTTTTGTGCTGATATTGTTATACTTTATTTTGAGCAGTTATGTATTAACTTGTCTAATGTTTTCAGTGAGTATATGATCTATGTGGATGTAATTTGCAATGGTCATGTCAGATATATTCTTTATTTCTTTACAACTAAATAGGTGTGGGTTTACTTTTATTTAACATGTTGACAGCAAGCCAGCATGATGTTGGATGCATGTTGGCATGGTGGTGTTGAGCTGAACATATTCATCAACATTATCTGCTAAAGATTTTGCAGTAAATGATTTTCTTACTGTTTGCAGTATGTATTCTTTGCATTTACTACCTTCTCTTCTTTTTGTGGAATTTCTGTTGGGTAAAATAAATACCAGTAAGGCTCTGGGTGGGTCTTTTATCTGTGTGCAGGTACTTGGTAGATTAATTCTATATAGTTATTCTCAACAGCATGTTTAGAGAGTGTCAAACAAAAGATATACAGACCACACAGATATACAAATATGCAAATGTTTGAATCACAAGGCATCTGTTATGTAATAAACTCTTAATAGTGGGTTTTCCTTCATTTGTAAGGATTTGTTATTGAGAAACAAGTATATTCTTAATAGTGATTCTACTTTTCCAGGAATTACACAGTGCAATTTATTATTATTTTTTTTTTTCATACAGAAAGTTAGAATATATATTAACAATACATTATCCTAACAGGAAAAGTAAATAAGGCTGTGTATTTATGTAGGCATTGAAATATCCATCGTTATATGGGATCTGGAACCTCTTGGATTATACATAATATTTTGTATTCTTTATGTAAAAGATGGGATTGTAACACATGGACTATTATTTATGGGATTTAATATACATTTACTCCAGGAGTCTGATACATTGCTAAGACTATAATGGAGCTAATGTTTATTCTAAGAACAGATTTGTGAGGTGAGTAGTACCTCACCACTTATCTCAGTAGCAGTTCATTTAAGCTGTGTATCTGACATTAGATAAAGTATTTGATCAATAGGGGGAAAATTTAGAAAATGAAATATTATGATGGAAGCAGATTTGGTATTCATATACAATAGTTGTTCCATTTGGCTTAAATATTAATTAAGAGTGATCTTTTTTTAATTTTCTATGCATTGTCTTCATCATATTGGCACTGTAACCCCTTGAAGGCACACAAGCACAGGACAACAGGGTAAGCTGCAGGAAAAATAATCATTGTTTCCACCAAATTTTATCCTGTTCATTTTCCCCATTATGTTTCAGTTTTGTATTATTTAGAAAATGTTTTGAATAAGAACTTGAACAGAGGCTTCTAGCCACGACCTCCCCCACAAGAGAGATGAATTGCTGTTAGCAGTTACCTCCCAGTCGTTGACATTTACTGCATCATCAAGCACCATGGCCTATTAATCCAACCCAGGCCACTGTAGCACAACTGTCACCATAGCAACATAACCAAGCATTTCTATAGGATGATAATTTGTACAGAATCATTACATTCAAGGTGCAATATTCTCAAAAACAAGGCATACTCATTTCTTACATGATTACCTCTGCAACAGGCTGATGAAACCAACCCCCCATTCAAAAAATATACATTTATAAATACATTTATTACTTAAATAAAAAAGGGAAACCAGCCTTGGAAAATGCATGTCATTTCATTATGAGATCATAGACTGCTTAAAGTCACAGCCCAAAAGTATTAGATCCCACCTACGTGCCATGGCTGAAAATTTGGAAATCCTGCACACGATCCATTTGCAAAGGGCCCTTTCCCAGTCTTGCATGCCTGCATTTCCTTCAATGAATTCACAACAGCACATGCTGCGTTATACGTTGTGTAACCAAGTATACTGGGTAGGTCTGTAAAGTATGTGGAGCCGACAGTTTTGGTGTCTGTTAGATTCTCTTTTCCAGAACAAAATGTGACGTTACCAGTATATAATGCTCTCGAGGTATAATAAGGCCATACACACTTAAACATATCTTCCCAGAAGTTGATCAGAAATATGTTATCAGGGTCCTTCCATGGATGAAGATTCAACTGGAAATATTTATAGCCAGATAAATTCTTTACTCTTATTGAAAACCAAAGAGCACCCTGTACAACATTAAAGAATCTGGTATAAGAAGAAAGCAGTTGCATACTTGACCGTGCATCCAGTGCAATGAAAGTAATCTCTTTTGAAATTATACTTGCCAAGGCAGGCAGCATCATGTTTAATCCAAAAGATGCAGAAATGATGAAGATGTTGGAAGTTAACTCATTAACCTTATCTATTAGTATAGTTGTTTCTTTAAAGTCAGGTGAGATATTGTAAAGTAATTCTGTGCAAATACCAGCATTACTCAGCTTTCTTTGTAAGATTAAACCAACTTCCTGTGGAGCAAAAACAGAAACCCATGTCCAGTGGAAGTGAAGGAGCAGCCGGATAAGTCCATCTAATACCTCTGTAGTGCTTGGAACACTTTGCAAAGAAGATGGAAACTGATGAAGGTCACTTAATGCCAAGCTTTCAGCTGCATAACTGACCTAAAATAAATATTTTGTATTTAAAACTGGCTTTGTAGTAATATTACAAGTTATATAAAATATTAATACTGAACAATATGGGACTTGTAGTGTTGATCGTTAAAACTTCTATAGATAATATTGTGTTTTCATATTTTCATGTTTATCATAATCAGTGGGTGATATTCATAGCCATTATGGAAACAGATAAAGGTTATCCACATTTTTTTGTAGCAAAGGCAAGATTCATAGAAACTATTTTAGCTAACACAGGACAGCTGTAAATAAACAAAGAAATACCCAAGGTAGTAAACCATATAACCAAATAAAAACAAAACCACTGAAATGGCAGCAGGAGGCAACAGGAAAAAAACATAACCAGGTTAGTGTATCAAACACTTTAACCTTCACTTTCATCTAAAAGTCGACAGATTTCTTCAGAACAACACCTTTAAATAGATACCTATACCCAATTAAAATTAGATTAGCAGTCACATGACTCAGTGTCATAACTATAAAGCTTAAGTGAAATAATAAATAATGAAATAATATCACAATCTGAAACAATGTATACTGTAATTAATGATTTTCCTTCTTCTCCTCTTTCTTAAAAAAACATTTAATGTCAATTGTCTCATTTAATCCAGGAGCTTTGTGAGCCCCCAATTTAATTTGCTACATAGTTTCCCTTTGTTCAGTCTTATTTTATAATTACCACCACGTAAACCTTTAAAAACTCATTCTACAACAGAAAAAATACATTTCTTGAAACTCTTACATTCATTTGCATGCTTGCAAAGTGCATTTTTTTCTTTCTTTTTAATAGCATAAACATGTGCCCTTGTTCTTTCCTTCAACCTCCTGGTGATCATCCCTATATAAAAAGCCAAGGAAAAAAAGCAGTTACCAAATAATATGGAAATAATTTACTCTTCAGATAAATACGATGGTAGGTAAAAAAACAAAATAAAATCCAAACACTGTATTGTCAGATAGATGAAAATACAAACAAAAAGCATTTTAAACTATAATTAAGCAATCAGTGTTCAGTGTTGAGCCTGCCATTTTCTTTAAGGCTGGCGTAATAGGAATGCCTTCACTGAGACCAGGCTGTCTATGTGCTGTCAATTCTATAATCCATTTAGCCTCTTCACATTCTGTTCTGTTAACAGTGTCGCCCCCTCTGTTTCCTTGCGGTATGAGGCTAATAACCTGAAATTTAAATACATGTCCTGAAGCAGCTAGAATGTGTCTGTAAAGTGCATTATATTAATTTTTGAGCCTAATAGCTGATAAATTACTCAAAATCCTAGTTTTAGCATGCAGTTGATTTTGCCTACGTAATAACTATTGCAGAACTGACATGTGGCTAGGTATATCACGTTCATGGATCTACAATTTGCGTTCATTACAAAATTTTAAATTCTACCTGTATGGGGATGGGTGAATGTAGTCGTGGAGCTGATATAACTACATGCCTTGCAAGAACCACATGGCCTTGTCCCTTTTCTCATAGTCTTCTGTCTAGAAACTCTACCACCCTCTCTATTAAACAAATCGTTAAGGTTCTTATTCCGCCTGAACCCAAATGATGGTGTAGCCCCTGCAATAGTAAACAACTTCTTATCTGAAGTAGGTATTTTCCAATTATTTCTAATAATATCACAGATGTCATATATATTGCTACTATAGGTGAGCATGAACCTGGGGCATCTATTTGATGAATTACCAATGGTGGAAAAACTCTTATCAGCTCCACCTGAACTAAACCATGGTCGCATTTTATTTTGCCTATGAACCTTCTATCTGGCTAGAGTCTGCCCCACTTGCAGTTCATTATAACCCCTATCCACAAAATGATCTTGTACCTCATGTATTTTTGTCTCAGCAGCTTGCTCTTCAGTACATAACCTGGAGATCCTATCTAATTGGCCCTTAATAATATTATTGAAGGTGAATTGAGGATGCATGCTGTCTCGTGCCAGCAAACTATTTCTCCAACACTGCTTTCTGAAATGTGTCGTATTAAAGCCCCTTGCATCTTGTGTCAATCTGATGTCTAGAAAATCTATCTCTGTAGTTGAATGCTTCATAGAGAATTTCAAGAACGTGGTAGATGTACCTATATAGTTGAAGTCAATCAGCTCTGCTTCACCCCCCCCCCCACAACAAAAAAATATCATCCACAAATCGCATGTAAAGATGTATCTTATCCTTCCACATATTCTGTTCCCCTAGTACATATTGCTTTTCCCAGAATACTAGGACTAAGTTGGCATAGGTGTTGGCACAGGGGGTGCCCATGGCTACCCCCTGTGCCTGCCTATAATAACATCCTTCACATAAAAAACATTATATTCCAGGACCATCCTCAACATCTTTGTCATCAATTTAAGCGTATCCTCCCCTATAATACTTGATTCCTTGAGCAGCTGTGCTATGGCATCTGTGCATAGATGCCATAACAACTATGGCATAGATGCGATAGCACAGTTGCTCAAGGAATCAAGTATTATAGGGGAGGATACGCTTAAATTGATGACAGAGATGTTGAGGATAGTCCTGGAATATAATGTTTTTTTTATGTGAAGGATGTTATTTTACATGCAATTTGTGGATGATATTTTTTTGTTGTGGGGGGGTGAGGCAGAGCTGATAGACTTTGTCAACTATATGGGTACATATACCACATTCTTGAAATTCTCTACGAAGCATTCAACTACAGAGATAGATTTTCTAGACATCAGATTGACACAAGATGCAAGGGGCTTTAATACGACACATTTCAGAAAGCAGTGTTGGAAAAATAGCTTGCTGGCACGAGACAGCATGTATCCTCGATTTACTTTCAATAATATTATTAAGGGTCAATTGGATAGGATTTCCAGGTTATGTACTGAAGAGCAAGATATTGAGACAAAAATACATGAGGTACAAGATCATTTTGTGGATAGGGGTTATAATGAACTGCAAGTGGGCAGACTCTAGCCAGATAGAAGGTTCATAGGCAAAGTAAAATGCGAACATGGTTTAGTTCAGGTGGAGCTGATAGGAGTTTTTTCACCATTGGTAATTCATCAAATAGATGCCCCAGGTTCATGCTCACCTATAGTAGCAATATATATGACATCTGTGATATTATTAGAAATAATTGGAAAATACTTCAGATGAGAAGTTGTTTACTATTTCAGGGGTTACATCATCATTTGGGTTCAGGCGGAATAAGAACCTTAAGGATTTGTTTAATATAGAGGGTGGTAGAGTTTCTAGATAGATGACTATGAGAAAAGGGACAAGGCCATGTGGTTCTTGCAAGGCATGTAGTTATATCAGCTCCATGACTACATTCACCCATCCCCATACAGGTAGAATTTATAATTTTGTAATGAACGCAAATTGTAGATCCATGAACGTGATATAACTAGCCACATGTCAGTTCTGCAGTAGTTATTACGTAGGCAAAACTAACTGCATGCTAAAAACTAGGATTTTGAATCATTTATCAGCTATTAGGCTCAAAAATGAACATAATGCACTTTACAAACACATTCTAGCTGCTTCAGGACATGCATTTAAAATTTCAGGTTATTAGCCTCATACCTCAAGGAAACAGAGGGGGCGACACTGTTAACAGAACAGAATGTGAAGACACTGAATGGATTATAGAATTGACAGCACATAGACAGCCTGGTCTCAATGAAGTCATTCCTATTAAGCCAGCCTTAAAGAAAAGGCGGACTCAATACTGAACACTGATTGGTTAATTATAGTTTAAAATTCTTTTTGTTTGTATCTTCATCTGTCTGACAATACAGTGTTTGGAATTTATTTTGTTTTTTACCTACCTTCGTATTTATTTGAAGAATAAATTATTTCCATATTATTTGGTAACTACTTTTTTTCCTTGGATTTGTGCTTTGTGTGAGCAGTTTACCTTGGTGGAGGGCCTCCTGTTTGTATTTTCAGTTTAGCCTATATAAAAAGCATTACACCCGGAACAAATACAAACGCAAACCATACCTTTAGAATTACAATTATAAATGCCAGGTACAGCTATGGTATAATCTAAATGTTCTAAATTAATAAAAAGTCCCTCTAAAATGTACTGGCACATTTTGCAATTCATACATTTATACATTCCATTTGTTGAACTTAAAACAGGAATGGTGAGAGCAATCCCTGTAGTGTCCCTATATAATAAAGATTTAAAATTGAAAGTATTCTTATATACAGATGAAGGACATCTGCAAACCACTTCAACCAAATCAAAATCGCCCTCTATAATGTTCCATTTTTCATTGATAATATTCCTAATGTCAAAACTGTCTATATTAATGTCAATATTACAAACTAATGTGTTCTGTTTGTTGTACTGATTGCTGAGACTAAAAGTAGAAACTAATTTGTTGGTTGAAATAAAAGGGGCTTTCAAAAATTGGAGGAAAAATCACATTCCTTTTAACAAAAATTTCATTAGCAATATCTTCTAGTACTTTCTTATTATAAACTCTTTCTACAAATAGTGAAATTATAAAATTGGTTTCTTCTTTAAATAATCTATCACAAGTTGTTATTCTAGAGGCTCTTATAAACTTCAAACAAACAGGTAAGAGGTGTAGCAATGGGGTCTTTGGCAGTCCCTGTTTTTGCTAACATTGTTCTAGGATAGTGGGAGCATACTATTTTGAAAACAATACAAGATCAATAATATTGTTTACTATGATAGGTTTATGGACAATCTTTTTTTGATTCTTGAGGATACTACAGAAGATCGCCACCAATTGATTAAACAGATGAATATGGATTCCAACTTTTTGAAGTTCGTTATAGGGTACCAAAGTTAATTTTTTAGATATTACGTTGTATTGGAAACATGATATTGGAGAGTTTGAAAAGAAGATTTACAGAAAAATACTTTCTCTAATAAGTTGTCATCTGAGGTTTATGAAAAATAAAAATATAATTCCTAGAGGGCAGCTTATAAGGATCTTAATGAGTATGAATGGGCTCCACAGGGGCACTGGAGAAATGTGTAGCTTCCTATCCCTGACAATACAAAGGTATGCTTATCCCTCACTATACTTGCCATAGGGATCTTCCAAAGACAGAATGGGACATGTTGGGTATATCACAAGCTTCTGCTTTGAGGATATTTTGGCTGTTCCTGGATGGGGTCTATATTAGTTCATCAAAATACATTCGTTGAAGTATTCATTGAAGGCTTAACAGTGAAATTCATTACAGTGAATAATAGAATTTCTCCCAGGGCTAGGAACCACTCGGCCATCACCATAACATTGCCCTTTTCCCCACCATAGTGCAATCTTGAATTTGTATATATTGGGGATGTGGGGAGCGAAGCCCTAACATAGGTTGGTTTGATTTAGTGAAGTGTGTGTTCCAGAGTGCTAAAGGGTGAGTAGTTCCTAACCCTGGGAAAAATTCCGTGCTTCAGGGTGAGCAGTACTGCAATAGAAAGGACTACTGTTCCATAAATTACAGATAGTGTGTGATGCATGGGCATTCATCACCAATGTGTCTGCCAGCATCCTAGCAGTGCACACGATTTCCATAACTGGCACAACTAGCACACTCTATCACCTCTTCCTGCATGATAGGATGCCAAGTGGTCATCTTGTTGGTAAGTGTAAAATATTTTATTTTATTTAAGCAGTTATTCATGTTATATTACTGAATACTAAACAATGTTTTCTTTGTTTCCCCCCTTTTATCTTTTATTTTCTTTCAGGTGACTCTGGATATCCATTAGATGCATGGTTTATGACACCATTTAGAAATCCAAGTAGAACTTGCTGAAGACAATTACAACACAGCCCTGTCCCAGACCTGTATTGTCATCAATAGGGTCTTTGGACACTTGAAGAGTCATTTTAGGTGCCTGGATGAGTCTGGGGGTGCTCTTTAGTATGACTCAGCTACTCCATGCAGGATATTTACTGCACATTGCATTCTATACAACATGATTATGCATCAGACTGGTGGTGAAGTGACCCATGCTGTCATTGCAACTCCCAATTGCAGTCCTACTATGACTAATAATGATCACTTGGCAGCAGTAGTATAGGACCACATGTGGCAGGGTTGTACACAGTATATGGCTGCACAGGTAAAGAAGCAGTGTCTAGTACAGAACTCTGTACCATGACATATAGGTTATTGTTTCCTTTCCTGTAAGAGACACATAAAGTAAAATTGATGCATGCAGTGATATCTGTGGACTATGCTCTGTGGTGCATGGCCTTCTGTCATTGTTCATCTGACATTCCCTCTTATCTTTCAATAATAATTTTTTTTTATTTCTGAACAGGTACTCATATTATTGTTTGTAAACATCATGTCAGGGTGCTTATTGACTCTTGTTCAGTGATGTTGTAAGGCATCATATAAGGAATAATCACATTTTTAACTATTTTGCATAATACATTCTGCAGAGGTGGTGTACCTAAGTATGCATGTACTGAATTTTGTGGAGTTGCACATTTAATAAAACTTATTATTTTACTATTTAAAGTTAATGCCTTGCAATTAATTGAATGAAAAGGAACAGAAATGTATCTTTTTTATACTATGCATTATTTCATCAGTTTCAACTGGTGGTGCTGCAGTAGCGTTGTCGCCTCACAATTAGACGTTGCCCGTTCGATTCTCCGTTAGAGCGTCTTCTGTGTGGTGACATGCATGAATGGGCGTTAATTCGTTGAAGGTTGTGCGTTAGGCCCAGCAAGCCATCATGTAAAAATCAACTGCCAATCATTAGCGTACCGAAGTTCATAGGTTCATAGGTTCATAGGTAGATACTAGGCTATCTGCCCTAAGGCATTTATAAGCCTAGCCAGAGTGTATTCGGCTTCCACCTCCCGCTTAGATTAGCATACTGTGCCTCTGTAAAGTAGGTCACAGAAGGTACTCTTTTAAGATTAGTTTACTGTGCCTCTGTCTAGCAGGGACACAGAAGAGATCCCAGGGGTGAATTTGCAATTTCCCATCCATGCGTCAAGATTTCGCTTGAAGAGGGTGAGCGAGGGGCTATGTCTAACATGAATTGGGATTCTATTCCAGAGTGAGGGGAGCCTCTGGGAAATGAATCTTTCCCTCCAGCATGTCCTATTTATTTTTGTGCTGAGGTTTAGGTCCCTGGAGTGTGTAGCTCTAAGGGACTTGGATTTTTTGAGGTGGAGCATGTCCATTAATTCTGGGTTTGATATGGCTTTGTACGTCAGGCATAGATCGCCTCTGAGTAGGCGGTAAGCAACTGAGTAGAGCTGGAGTTTCTTTAGTCGAGCTGCATAGGACATATGTTTGTAGCCCATGATCCTCTTGGTGAGGTACTTTTGGGGTCTCTCCAGTTGCTGCAGGTGCCGGGTAAGGTACATCCCAAAAGGGGCATTGTATTCAATTATGGGCCTGATGAGTGATGAGTAGAGGGGCACAATGACCTCTCTTGATCTAGATGCGAACTCTTTCGTTATAAGGTGGGCTATATAGAAGGTCTTTCTAACCACTTTGGCAATGTGATTATCTAAGGAGAGATTACTATCTACATTGGTCCTCAAGTCTCTAATTACTTCATCCGTACTTAATGGATTACCACCTATGTAGTAATTTGTGGGCACCTTGTTTTTCCCAAAGGGGATGACTATGCACTTTTTAGCATTTAGCTTGAGGCCGTGGCTCTGGCACCAAGCATCCGTCTCTGTGAGACCCTTTTGGAGGATGCTTGTGTCAGCTGGAGATTCAATTATGGCCCCCAGTTTGCAGTCATCTGCGAACTTTGTCAGCCATAATCCCCCCGTGTTAGCCTGAACCTCAGAGAAGTATATACCGAACAAGAGAGGTCCCAGAACTGAGCCCTGTGGAAACGCCACTTGTAACTGGTTTGGATTTGGACATGGCACATGCAATTCTGACCATGTGGGTTCTATCTCTGATCCAGTTTGCAACCCATCTTGTGATATAGGGGTTGATATTTAAGCTGGTAAGCTTATTTATGATGCCCGAGTGGGGTATTGTGTCAAAGGCTTTTGCGAGGTCCAGGTAGGCTGTATGGACTACCTTGCCCTCATCTATGGCTTTGGTAACTGTTTCAAAGAAATCAATTTGGTTTAAGAGGCAAGATCTGCCCTTAACAAAGCCTAATTGGGTAGGGTCCAGTGTCTGGAGGCTCCCAATGTCTTTGCTTATGAGTTCCATGATAATACGCTCCATAGCTTTACAGACCAGACTAGTCAGGCTTATGGGGCGATAGTTTCCGGGGTCCGCTGTGGCACCACCTTTGTGGAGTGGGACTACTGTAGCAGTACTCCATTCTTTGGGTACATATCCTGTATTAAGGCTAAGATTGAACAGTGACTTAATGTGAGGGTTCAGTTCTTCTTGGAGCTCGTGTAAGACACAGCCTGGGACACTGTCCAGTCCCATAGATGCTGTGTTTTTTGCTTTGGAGAGGGCAGCTTTCACATGTGCATCTGTGATGTCAGGGAGGTTACATTCAGTTGGGATAGATATTTGCTCCTTTGGGGGGAAGGGGTGGGGAGTTTGCGCTGAATCTGTCTGCCAGGATGTTGGCTATGTCTGTAGGTTCAGTATATTTTGTACCGTTATACAACAATTCAGAGCATATCTTTGAGTTTCCGCCATGTTCCTGACATAACTAAAGAAGGCCTTGTGATTATCTTTAGTGTCTAGGGCAATTTTTCTTTCAAAACTGGCCTTTGATGATTTTTATGAGGGATCAAAGTTTCTTGCTAATACTGATCAGAGATGCCTTCCCTTTTTGGGATTTTGCTCTGTCATGTAGTAGCTTCCTCCTTCTGTTGTATAGCTTATTTACGGCCGGGGTCCACCAGACTGGTCTCCTGTTTTTGGAGGAGTGAGTCTTGGTTTTATTTGGGATAGCACGATCCATGCATTCCTGCAGGTGCTCATAGAATGCATTTGTAAAGGATTCTGCGGATTGGGCTGTATTATCCTCTGGCCCAGGGGCTTTGAAGAATTCCACCTCAGTCTTGAGAAGTGCAAAGTTGGCTTTTGAGAAATTCTTTACAGTGATTTCCTTGGCTGGGGGTGGGGACGGGATATGGATGTCCAGGGAAATTTGTTTTTGGTCTGATCTTACCAATGAGGGGTTTACCTCTGGTGTGGAACATAGAGTCCCCATGTTGGTGTGGTGCTGTGGCGACCCCTAACCGGGAAAAAGCCAAAAGACACAAAGTTAAGGTACTTTACATCAGATTGTTTAATTTTGTCATACACAATAATATGTGGCCTCAGTGACAAAGAAAATTATTTGTGCAGTGGTGAAGGCAAAGTGGCAGCAGAGTTTGTTTACATGGCAGAATACTGAGTTTAGTTAGAAAATTATTTTTATTCAATGTATTTTTCTTGTCCATGTATCTTTAAATGTTCTATGTGGTTTGTTCAGTAGTCACATGATCAAGCTGGTTATCTTATTTATCAGCTTGCTAATAGAACACCTAACATTTGGTTCTGAAGAAGTCTGTACTTTTTGTGAAAGACAAACCATTAAAAAATTTTTCTTGTTACTGCTGTGGTTGCTTTCTCATGGGTGTGCTGATAATTGGTTCTGAGACAGGTAGTTTTCAACACAACTGGTGTATTTTTTTTTTTTGCGGATTACATTTTATTACAGGTCCAGAATCCTCTGGTGAAGCCCAGGTGCATGCCTCACATGTCAGAGAGCATTCACCCTCTGCTCACCCAGGGATTTCCTTATATGGTCAGGACAGTGGCACTAGTTCTGTAGGCACACTGGCACATGGCAGCCTGGCAAGCCTCACTGGTCATGTGCTTCTGTACTTGGTTGAGGATGTAGTGGACAGGAAGCTTCAGCCAGTCCAGGATTTGCTTCAACAGGTAGAAGACTTGCTGCTTCAGTAAATGCCTACCACCACACCACCACAGACCCCTAACCCCTCAACATCTGAGCCCTCCACTGAAACACCATCAAGCAGTGAAAATGTTTGAGGTGTTGACAGGATTGTTGTTGGGAAGGACTTCTCTTCACTCCCCCTTCCTTCTCTTTCCCTCTGTCTTACACCCTATTACCTACTTCCCACATACCCTACCCTCTTGTATAACAAATATGAAAAAAATAAGAGAGGATATCTCTTGACAAAAACAAAACATCCCTCCTCACCCACATCCTCTTGCAAAACAATCTTAATAGGATCATAGGTCCATATATGTTTTCTAGGCTAATTACCACAAGGGCCTTTTTAAGCCTAGCTATGCATCCCAAATCTGGTTCTGCTACCATTGATAAGTATAAGTGGGGGCTTGGTAGGTGAAACATTCCAAGCAGGAGCCTGGGAGATGAACCATTTACAGGTTGACTGTGTCCCTTAGAGACATAGGTATCAAACCAGGGACACATTTCCTGTTCCCCATCCAGTTGTCCAAGTTACACTTGTATTGGGTTAGGGAGGAACTGGGCTTCACATTGATAGGTAGCCTGTCCAGAGATGGGGTAGTCTCTTGGATACATACCTATCTCTTCATCAGGTCCTATTTATATCACAGGCAAGGTTTAAGTCTTTAGAATGGGTAATTCTGGATCTGTTTGTTTTGCAGATATGCAAGAGTTCCATTAGAATGGGTGTGATTATGCTTTGTATATCAGACATAGATCTCCTCTCAACAACCTGTAGGACAGACTACATGGATAGGGCCTGGAGGTGGTCTGCATAGGACATGCTGGTTATGCCCTGTATTCTTTTAGTGAGGATCATCTCTGGATGTTCCAGTTGCTGGAAATGCCTGGTTAGGTACATAACAAAGGGGACATTATGCTCAATGACAGGTCTGATGAATGTCAAATACAGTGGAACAATAACTTCCTTGGATCCAGATGCCAAACCTTTGTTTATAAGTTGTGCAACATAGAATGATTTCCTCACTACTGTCGACATGTGATGGTCAATGGCAAGATTACTGTCTATGTGTGTCCCAAACTCCCTGAGTACTGGGTCAAATCTTAATCGTATGTTGTCAACATGATAGTTACCAGGATGGATGACTTCCTGAATGATACTATTATGCATTTCTTGGCATTCAGTTGTAGTCCATGGCTCTGACACCAGTTGTTTGTCTGTGTCAGCCCCTCCTGGAGAATATTTGTGTCAGGTTGAGATTCAATGACAGCTCCTAATTTGCAATCATCTACAAATTTAATCAGCCAGAGAACACTGACATTGGCCTTGACTTCAGAGAAGTAAATTCTAAAAAGGAGTGGTCCCAAGACCAATAACTGAGAGATCTACTATTGACTGCCCTCTTTGTAGAGGTGGCTTCCTCAGTTCTAACTTTATGAGTCTTTTCTGTGAGCCAAATGGCTATCCACCAGGTGAATAATGATTTGAACCTAACCTCTTAAGTTTGTCAACAATGCCTTAGTGGGGTATTGTGTCAAATGCCTTGGCCAGGTCAAGGTAGGCAGTGTGAACAAGTTTGTCTCATCCATTGCTTTGGTGACCTTCTCAAAGAAGTCCACCAGGTTGAATAGGCATGACCTGCCCTTGACAAAACCAAACTGGGTTGGGTTCAGTGTCTGGAGGTTTACTATGTCATTATTGAGCATTTCCATGATAATTCTTTCTACAGCTTTGCATATGAGACTGGTAAGACTTATGGCTCTGTAGTTTCGATGGTCTGTAGACTGCCACCTTTGTGCATAGGGATGACTGTTGCTGTTCTCCATTCATGAGATACAAAGCCTATTTGGAGGCTACAGTTAAACAGTGATTCCAGATGGGCTAATAGGTCATGTTTCATGATATTTAGAAGGCATACTGGGATATTGCCTGGGCCCATTGACACATCATTCTTGGCCTTAGAGAAGGCATTAAGGACCTGTTCTCTAGTGATATCAGGAAGGGCTGTATTTGATGATATTTCCTGAGAGAAGGCTGAGAGGGAGAGAGAGTTAAATTTAGAGTTAAATTTGTCATCCAGTAGGTTTGCTATATCTTCTGGTTCAATATAGGTGTCTCATTTACAACGAGCGCTGCACAAAACTGTGTATTGCCTTTGAGGTTGTGGACAAAGCTAAAAATGTCTTCTGGTTGTCCTTGGCCTAGGATGCTAAATTTACCTAAAATTTGGCTTTGGTAGACTTTATTTGTCCTCTGACTTTGTTGTTTTGTTTTGTAACAGTGCTTTTATCCTGCTGGCTGCTGCACCTTGTCATTTTTGTCATGATTTCCTTCCTTCTGTTATACAGTCGACTGATTTTGTGATTCTACCAAGGTGGGTTGTTTTTTGAGTTAGTTGTGTACTTTTTCCTGGTGGGTACAGCTTCCCCTTTGCAGCTATTAAAATGGTTGTATAGGGTCTCTTCTGCAGAGTCAGCAGTGTACTCTAGGTTTATAGGGACTTGCAATTTTGGTAGGTTATCACTTAATAGCAGGAAGTCAACCTTAGAGTATTTCCTGAATATTCCAGGGTTAGCTGGGGTTCTAGGTTTTAGTTATATTTCAAAGGAGGTCATTTTGTGGTCTGACCTTGCCAGAGAAAACATAGAACTAGGGGATTTGCAGCACTCTCCCATATTAGTGAGAACTGGATCCAGTATGGTTGAACCCCTGGTTGCTATATTGACAATCTAGTCCAGCGAGTTTGTGTTTGCAAAATACAGGAATCTATGTGCCTGTACATTTGGTGTTGTATATGATTCCCAGTTAATAGTGAGGTAATTAAAGTCATCCATGATTACGGTATTGGGTTGGATTGTTAGTGTTTCCAATAATTTAAATACATGGTATGGATTTCCTGAGTCAAAGAGGGAGACCCATAGCTTGCAAGGAAGTGGTATTGAATTTTGCCTATGGTTATATGAACACGGAGAAGCTCAATTGCATTGTCCTGTTTAACCAGCCTTGAGGTATATTTATTTTTAATTTAAATTGATTTAGTTTTCATGTAAATTGAGACACATTCACCTTTAGTCCCTGCCTGTGTAGTAGCTGGTTTAAATGTGTGGAGGGCATTATAACCTTGCACTGTGCAGAGACTACAGAGATGTCATCATTCTCTAGAGTGAACAGATCTTCAAGGCAGTGGAGTTTTTTGTTTAGACTCCTAGCACTTTAGATTTTCTTGGTTTTGATTTGCTATGTCAGATATACTTTCAGTTTGGCATTGTGTAAAAAAGGCACGATGGGGAAGACAATGTTTTAGCTAATATTCGAAAGCCTAGAGGAGAGAGGTGCAGACCATCCCTGGCAAAGCAGCATGGTCTGCTGACAATCTCCTTCCATGTTGACAAATATTGCACCCCCTTTGAATGACACCAGGAACTAAGCCAATTATTAAAGTCAGCTATCTTTTGTTCATATTGTGGTATAATCCTTGGAGAAGGTAAAATGCTGCTCAATGCTAAGCTCATACTAGCCTGGGGAACATATTCAGAGAGCTCCATGAGTCCTCTCTTCATATAGTCTAGGGAGGTACATCTCAGATCATTTGCATCCACATGGATTAAGGTGGAGTCATACTGATTCTTGCAGTCCAATGACCTGAGTGTGTACTTAATGTGGCGGATCCTAGCCCCTGATAAGCAACTAACCATGATTTTCTCTTTACTCAGCCTGTTAAGAGGGTCATCAGCATGTGTCACAATCGAGTCTGCAGTGACTGGCTTGTTGGATTGTGTGGTGACTTGCCTCATGTGCTTAGAAGTAGAGGCTCCATGAGATGTGGCTGTATGTGTTGATGTGGGTGTTGTTATGAAAGAGTGCTTTTTGGGGCTGCTGAGGGTATTTGCTATGTGTAGTTCATCTAAGAGGTCTTTGGGGTTTAGGAATGTTTTCCTTCTGCATTCCCTCTTTGTTATGTAATCCCTTTTTCAAGCATTTTGGTTTGTTAAAGCAATATGCAGGATGACCCTCTATAAAACACCTGAAACCCTTTTTTTTAAGTATTAATACTGAAAGCTGCAGAGTCTGCTGTTGCCTTAAGACATTCGAGTGTTATTGCATGTAGTTGTGTTTGTCCTCAGTGTATGAGTATCTACAAAATCATGCAAAACCTAAAGTTTTCATCTAGTCCTTCATACAGCCTCATGGATTTACTTCAGGTGCTTACACTTTTGCCGTAAACTGGCATGATTATTAAAATGCCTTCACATTTACTTGGCATGACTAACCTGCTCTTACAATATTTGCATTAAGCATAGTGTCACACTTCATGGATAACTGCAGCACAAGTGTTGATCCTGGGACTAAAGATACCAACCAGGATCTCTACATTTCTTTCCCTTACATTTGATGTCATTAACAGTTAAAGGATTAAAGGAATCCCCTTTACACATTTGTGAAAACAAACAGGGTGTAACAGAAGTACCTGCACATTTCTGAGGCATCATAATTAAACTACAATAGAAGTACAATGATTAAAATACACTTGTATCATGTATATACAGTCATTAACATTAAATCATTATTAACTACATTCTTAAATTATGAAAAGCTCTCCTATGCCAGCTTAGGGGTCTATGTCGATTCATCGAATGACCATTGTCGAACATCATCTCATCTACAATACAGTCCGTTGAATCCACTCACCCCCATTAACTATATACATATATATATATATATATATATATATATATATATATATGGGTCACCTTTAAAATCTCGAAATCGCGTTTGCCCGACACGGAATCCGACGGGACGAGAATACCGACAACGCAGATGACCGACAAGGTGAGAACCCGACGGACTCATTAAGTGTGCGATTGAGTGAGGGATTTAGTGTTAGGGAGCGGACAGGTAAGTGTGCGATAGTGAGGGACTGTGGGTTAGGGGTGGGTTAAGTGAGTTAGGGTTAGGGTGCAGGTAGGGTGTGTGTGCGATGGTGAGGGACTGTGGGTTAGGGGTGGGTTAAGTGAGTTAGGGTTAGGGTGCAGGTAGGGTGTGTGTGTGATGGTGAGGGACTGTGGGTTAGGGGTGGGTTAAGTGAGTTAGGGTTAGGGTGCAGGTAGGGTGTGTGTGCGATGGTGAGGGACTGTGGGTTAGGGTGGGTTAAGTGAGTTAGGGTTAGGGTGCAGGTAGGGTGTGTGTGCGATGGTGAGGGACTGTGGGTTAGGGGTGGGTTAAGTGAGTTAGGGTTAGGGTGCAGGTAGGGTGTGTGTGCGATAGTGAGGGACTGTGGGTTTAGGGGTGGGTAAGTGAGTTAGGGTTAGGGTGCAGGTAGGGTAAGTGTGCGGTAGTGTCGGACCTTAGGGTTAGGGTTTGGGTTAGGGATAGTGCATATGTTATGTAGTGTACTGTGTTGTTTACGTGTAGTGTGTTGGTGTAATGGTTTTCGGTGTTTTGCGTTGTCGGCATTTTTTGTTGTCGGTCTTTTCGTGTCGGTCATTAGTGTGTCGGGCAAACGCGGTTTCGAGGTTTTAAAGGTGATCCATATATATATATATATACCAACTCTGAGATTGCATTACAGTGGGGAAAAAGGCAAATTTCCTGACCTCATCTGTACTGCGATCTCTGTCAGAATAATTCAGTGACCTGCATTGTTGATGAGATGATGTTCAACAATGTGGCCATTAGATGAATTGACTTAGACCCTCAGCTTAGAATACCTTACTCTAGAGCGAAAAATATTACATCAAAATTTCAAGGTTTTAGCATGTGACCTAATTTGGATGTTGGTTGATGATTTTGCTAATTCTTATCATTTGAATGATATTAATAATCAGATAGATTCAAAATCATTACCATACACCTTTTTTTCTAACAGATACAAAACTTATTCAAAAATAGATAGGGTCTTTATTTCTAACCAGATGGTAACAGATTTAATTAATTCCAAAATCATTTCATGTCCTATATCTGATCATAACTCAATTGTTTTTGAATTCATGATAAAAAATACTCATAATGTTCAGATCAAAAGGATACCAGCATACTTAACTCAACTAAAAGACTATAAAGAATATATACTTTCAGAAGTAAAACATTTTTTAGACATAAATAATATTCCTGAAGTCTCCATTGTCTATGTTTGGGATGCCTTAAAATCATATCTATATGGACAAAGTATCAGATGGTATAATAATAAAAGGAAATCTTGGGATAAGGAATTGTTAGATATTCAAAGTAAATTAGACTCTTATAAACATAATAATAAAGAAAATATTATGGACAAGAAAGTTATTGAAGAAATAAACTAAATGAGAAATACAAAGAAATTTTAACTCATAAAGTTAAAATAACTTTAGAGAATACAAGTTTTTGTCTTATTCAATAAGCCCCAAATACTTACATAGACTTAAAAATAAAACAAAAAGGTTGAATAAACAAAACCATATCAAAGAAATCTTTTCTCTAAGGAAAAAGAAGAATGTTTCTAGTATACCAGAAATACTAGATGAATTTAGAAATCACTTTCACAAAATTAACCATAATAACATTAACATGGAACCTAAAGATAAAATAAAGGAGTTTATAACCACAAACATGAATAAAAAGCTTAATAAACAACAGATTAAACTATTGGACAAAAGTATTTCATATACAGAGGTTATTACACAAATAAATAAGCTTAAATCAAACAAAGCACCGGGTAATGATGGTATTATACCAGAGATATATAAAATCCTTTCTAAAAGTACATATTCATTAATACATAAGGTTTTATTTTGGCCCAAACTGAGTTAATAACCCCCCCATCTTGGCAATATACATTTATTTTGCCAATTTTAAAACCTAATAAAGATCCAACTAGATGTACTTCATATCGGCCTATCTCATTACTTAATGTTGATTATAAAATGTTTATGAGTATTTTTGCTGATAGATTGAAGACAATCATCCCCGGCATTATAGATATAGATCAGACAGGCTTCATTGTAAATAGAAATACTTTTGATAATATAAGAAGAACTTTAACATTAATTGATTTTGCAAATAGAAAAAGAAAGATTTAACACTTATTAGTCTTGATATAAGTTCAGCATTTGATTCAGTAAGTTGGGACTATCTGTTTACCTTACTGAAGTGCACAAACTTCTCAGATGCATTTGTAAATCTAATTGAGCATTTATACAAAGGAACATTGGCTTATATTAAGGTAGGAACATATGTTTCACAAAAATACCCATTTTTAAAGGTACAAAACAAGGATGTCCACTTTCTCCACTATTATTCACTTTAGTAATGGAGCCTTGGGCTAATTTGATCAGAAACAGTACTGACATAGAGGGTTTTGAAATAGATGAAAATACAACATCCAAAATTCAACTTTTTGCAGATGATGTTCTAATTACACCAGCAGGATCTAATTCTTCTATGCAGTCTCTATTTGATAAAATGATGAATTTTAAAAGTATTTCTGGTTTAATATTCAATGAAGAAAAAACTAAAATACTACCTATATATACCCGAAAAAAATATTCTCATTAGTGATTTTACTAAATATGTACCCAATTCAGGTCAGATAACTTATTTAGGTATAATACTATCTAAAGATATTAAATCTATTATATATAATAATTATAATACCTGTTTTCTTAATATACAAAATCTTTTTAATACCTGGAATAATATGTTTTTTACTATGGAGGAGAGACTTACAATTATTAAAATGATAATATTCCCCAAGATTTTATACTTAATACAATCAATAATACTTTCACCTACAAAAATAATTATCAAGAAACTGAATACACTAATGTTACATTTCCTATGGGCACCTAATAGACATAGGATTGCATTAAAGAAACATACTAATAGCTGGTCTCAAGGGGGTATTTCTTTTCCAGACTTTAATTTATATAATATCTCTTCTATTGTAAAAGTTATTACTTTATTAATAGATCAGTCATATGTCGCAAAATGGAAAGATTATTGGGAGCTAATTAGTATGCACTTCATGAAAATCTCCTTAACACATAAAAATATGATTGTAAATAACTCCATGTTATGGTTACTAAAGGAATTTTGTACTTCACCTATTACACCTAAACATATGGTTTGTTACCCATTAAATATTATTATTAGCTATCGTAACTTTATATTCATGCACCCTAAGTATAGGGAATGGAATTTTATTATATTCCCTATAATGTATACTCAGGGTATGCTTTTGTCATCTACTTCTGAAGGAACTCATTTAGCTATAGATAATGATCTAAAGTACTGGTATCAGTTGATATTTGATAATAAAGTTAAAAATCTAGATTTCTTAAAACAAGAATTTGATCTAAGATAAACTTGCTGGTTAGAGGTTCAGACCTTTAGACAACATCTCATTAATAAAATAGATCTAATGTCTATAACAGTTAAAGAATCTATTCCAACACTGATTGATTACTTGATATTAAATTTACAACATAAAGTTTCTGATAAAGGTAAACTTTCATACATACATAAAATTATCAGACAAGAAACTTTTTACAGTGTAGATACATACTGGAATTATTTCACTTCTATTAATGGGGACCCACCAAATCAACAAGATAAACAATATATATTGGAATCTGCCTATAGAACTACGTCTTCCATTGTCTGGAGACTTTATACATGGACATTTGTACATAGATCTTTTTATACACCTTTGATGATGAATAAAATAAATAATAAAGATAATCTATGTAAGAGATGTAATGTAGAAATTAATGCTGACTGGGCTCATATGTTTTATGACTATATAAAATTGAAAGAATACTGGAAGTCAATTAATGAATTTTTGCAGGCTCTTTTTACAGATAATTTCATTATTTCTAAATCTCTTATATTATTCAACACACCTGTACCTCAAAGTGTTAAAAGGTTAAGCTTCCCTTGTTATGGTCTATTCTAGCAGTGGCTAGGAAAATAATAACCAGAAATTGGATTTCAGATACACCTCCTTCGTTCAATGAATTTAAAAATGTTATGAATATAGTGTGCCATATGGAAATAAACACAATTAGGTCAAGAACAACTAGAAAAACATCTTATTATATTGTATGGGATAATTTACAAAATTTGTTAAAAAAATCCTAATTTCAATAGCATGGTATTTTAGTTTAATTAATTGATCTGATTGTAGTGGATGTCTTTGTAAATACTTTAGTTGTTTTGTTGAATGTTATAATCATATCTATTTTTAATTACTTGTATAAAATTGTTATGATATTTCTCTTGTATGTTAAAACAATAAACCTGTTTTGAAAAAAAAAAAAAAAAAAAAAAAAAAGATTTCCTACTATAACTCTACAGAGCAATGACATGATGCTCCTGGTGGAAAATTGCCCAGTTGTTATAATAATGTGCACTAAATATTCAAAATCAAAAAGAGAATAAGGCTTTGGGTGGTGATACCATCATCAGAAGGAGGAATTAGGGATCACAGTCAGGCTTAGACTTTACAGTAACTTACTGAGAAAACTACTTTATAAATAATTATCATCCAGTGGAAACAAAATTTGTTATAATCCAGTTTCATCTGTCCATTCTAAGCAGCCTTCTGATCAGAGATGAATCCTGATTTAGAGCAGTTAAGGCTTGTATACATAACACAAGCAGAAGGTTGTAAGTCAAAGTGAAAAGGCATGACGATGAAATGTGGGAGTTCAAGAAATAAGGAGAGAGTATGATTTTCTATCCTTATTTGTTATGAAGAATAACAACCAAACAGAATTTTATATTCATAAAGTAGCAGAAATTATTCTGAGAACTAAGCCAACATGGGAGTGGAAAAAGGAGAGTTTGCCAATAAGGATGATTGAAAGTAGGATATAGATAATAGACAAGAGGAGATGAAATTTATCAGAGGAAAGTAACAAAGGAATCCATGTAGTGGACAAAATAACCAGAGGAGAAACGATAATAGACCAGGATAAGGCCGAAGAGAAGTTTGGATTGCAGGTTAGAGGATGCCTTTCATCCTCTTTTGGAAATTGATATCAGGGTACAGGCAAACAAAAAGGATAGGGGTATGCTAAGTGTACAAAATGAAAGACCATCTCTGGCAGAGTTTTTAGTTAAGCATGGAACAAAAGCTGCTGTGAAAGACAAACCATTAAAAATTTTCCTTGTTACTGCTGTGGTTACCTGGTGTTTTTTAGATTACATTTCATTACAGGTCCAGAATCCTTTGGAGCAGCACAGGTGCATGCCTTACAGGTCAGGGAACATTCACCTTCTGTTCACCCAGGGATTTCCATACAGGGTCAGGGCAGTGGCACTAGTTCTGTAGGCAACCTGGCACATGGCAGCCAGGCAAGTGTTACTGATCATGGGCTTCTGAACATGGTTGAGGATGTAGTGGACAGACACCTTCAGCCAGTCCAGGATTCTCTTCAACAGGTAGAAGACTTGCTGTCTCAGTCAGTACCTACCACCACACCACCATAGACACCTACCACATCAACATCAGGGTTCTTCACTGAAACACCATCAGGCAGTGAAAATGTTTGAGGTCCTGATGGGATTGTTGTTGGGAAGGACTCCTCTTCACCCGCTTCCTTCTCTTATCCTCTCTCTTACACCCTATTACCCACTTCTCACACACACTACCCTCTTGTATAAAAATAGGAGAGGATATCTCCTGACAAAACAAAGCATTCCTCCTCACCGACATCCTCCTGCACAACAGTCTTAATATGTTCATAGCTTCATAGGTATTTAATGGGCTAACCACCACAAGGGCCTTTTTAAGCCTAACCATGCATCCCAAATCTCTGACAAGTTCTGATACCCTTGATAAATATAAGTGGGAGCTTGGGAGATAAGACATTTACAAGCAGGGGCCTGGGAGACGAACCATTTACAGGTTGACTATTTCCATTAGAGACATAGGTGCCAAACCAGGGATAAATATCCTGTTCCCCATCCAGTAGTCCAAGTTACACTTGAATTGGGTTAGGGAGGAACTGTGCTTCACATGGATAAGTATTCTGTTCCAGAGATGGGTAGTCTCTGGGATACATACCTGTCTCTTCAACAGGTCCTATTTATATCATAGACAGTGTTTAAGTCTTTAGAATGGGTAATTCTGGAGCCATTTGTTTTGCAGCTATGCAGGCATTACATTAGAGTGGATCTGATAATGCCTTGTATGCCAGATATAGATCTCCTCTCAACAGCCTGTAGGAGACAGAATATATGGATAGGGCCTTAAGGTGGTCTGCATAGGACATGGCTGCTTATGCCCTGTATTCTTTTAGTGAGAAACCTCTGTGGACATGTCAATTGTCAGAAATGCCTGGTTAGGTACATACCAAAGGGGCATTATACTCAATGATAGTTCTGATGAATGTCAAATACAGTGGAACAATGACTTCCTTGGACCTAGATGCCATACCTTTGTTTATAAGTTGTGCAACATAGAATAATTTCCTTACTACTTTAGACATGTGATGGTCAAAGGCAAGATTACTGTCTATGTGTGTCCCCAAGTCTCTGAGTACTGGGTCAAATCTTAATGGTGTGTTGCCAATATGATAGTTACCAGGATGGATGACTTCCTGAATGATACTATTATACATTTCTTGGCATTTAGTTTTAGTCCATAGCTCTGACTCCAGTTGTTTGTCTGTGTTAGCCCTTCCTGGAGTACATTTGTGTCATGTTGGGATTCAAAAGCTGCTCTTAATTTGCAATCATGTACAAATTTAATCAGCCAGAGGCCATTGAGATTGACTTCAGCAAAGTAAATGCCAAAAAGGAGCAGTCCCAGGACCAATAACTGAGGAACTCCAGTTTTGACTGGCCTCTTTGTAGAAGTGGCCTCCCCTATTCTAACTTCCTGAATCCTATGTATGAACCAGATGGCTAATCACTGAGTGAATAAGGGTTTGTACCTACCCTCTTAAATTTGTCAACAATGCCCGAGTGGGGTATTTTGTCAAATGCATTGGCCAGGTCAAGGTAGGCAGTGTGAACAATTTTGCCTCATCCCTTGCTTTGGTGACCTTCTCAAAGAAGTCCACCAGGTTAAGTAGGCATGACCTGCTCTTGTCAAAACCAAATTGGGTTGGATTCAGTGTCTGGGTGTTTATAATGTCATTATTAATAATTTCCATGGTAATTCTTTCCATGGTTTTGCAAATAAGACTAGTGAGACTTAAGGGTCTCTAGCTTCCATGGTCATTAGATTGCCCACTTTTGTGCAGAGGGATCACTGTTGCTGTTCTCCAGTCATGAGGCACAAAGCCTATTTGGAGGCTATAGTTAAACAGTGATTCCAGAGGGTCTGATAAGTAATGTTTCATGCTATTTAGAAGGCATCCTGGGACATTGTCGGGGTCCATTGATGCGGTGTTCTTGGCCTTAGAGAGACCATTAAGGACATGCTCTCTAGTGATAGCGGTGGGGTTATATTTGATGGTATTTCCTGAGAGAATGTTGAGGGAAAGAGAGGGTTAAACTTATCATCCAGTAGATTTGCTATATCTTCTGACTCAATACAGGTGGCTCATTTCCAATGAGCTCTGCACAGAACTGTGTATTGCCTTTGAGGTTGTGGACATAGCTAAAAATGTCTTCTGGTTGTCCTTGGAATATGATGCTAAATGTACTCAAATTTGGATTTGGTAGACTTTATTTGTCCTCTGACTTGTTTGTTTTGTTTGATGAGAGTGGTTTTATTCTGTTGGGTGCTGCATGTCCTAATTTTTGCCATGATTTTCTTCCTTCTGTTATACAGCCTATTGAATTTTGGAAAGATGGTTTAGCAGGCTAGAACTGCTGTTTTGGTTGAAATGTGTTTAGATTGGTTACTATAATTTTACAGAGCAATGACCTGATGTTCCTGGTGGAAAACTGCCCTTTTGTTATAATAATGTGCACTAAATATTCAAAATCAAAAAGAGAATAAGGCTTTGGGTGGGGATACCATCATCAGAAGGAGGAATTAAGGATCACAGCCAGGCTTAGACTTTACAGTAACTTACTGAGAAAACTACTTTATAAATAATTATCATCCAGTGGAAACAGAATTTGTTATAACCCAGTTCCATCTGTCCAGTCTAAACAGCCTTCTGATCAGATATTAATCCTGATTTAGAGCAGTTAAGGCTTGTATACATAACACAAGCAGAAGGTTGTAAGTCAAGTGAAAAGGCATGATGATAAAATGTGGGAGTTCAAGAAATAAGGAGAGAGTATGATTTTCTATACTTATTTGTTATGAAGAATAACAACCAAACAGAATTTTATATTCATAAAGTAGCAGAAAGTATTCTGAGAACTAAGCCAACATGGGAATGGAGAAAGGAGAGTTTGCCAATAAGGATGATTGAAAGTGGGATATAGATAATAGACGAGAGAGATGCAATTTATTCATGGAAGTTAACAAAGGAAGCAATGTAGTGGAAAAAATAACTAGAGGAGAAAATATAATAGACTGGGATAATGCCAAAGAGAAGTTTGGATTGCAGGTTAGAGGCTGCCTTCCCTCTCCTTTCTGGAAATTGATATCAGGGTATAGGCAAAGAAAAAGGGATAGGGGTATGCTAAGTCTACAAAATGAAAGATCATCTCTGGCATACACTTTAGTCAAACATGGAACAAAAGCTGCTGTTAAAAAGGGATAATTAGTGGGGCATATTATAATTGCATGATAACTATGAGAATCAGTCAGATGAGGTTTGAAAGGATTGGGATGAGATGCGAGAATCAATCAGATGAGGTTTGAAAGGATTGGGACGAGATATGAGAATCAATCAGATGAGGTTTGAAAGGATTGGGACGAGATACGAGAATCAATCAGATGAGGTTTGAAAGGATTGGGATGAGATACGAGAATCAATTAGATGAGGTTTGAAAGGATTCGAACAAGATACGAGAATCAATCAGATGAGGTTTGAAAGGATTGGGACGAGATACGAGAATCAATCAGATGAGGTTTGAAAGGATTGGGACGAGATACGAGAATCAATCAGATGAGGTTTGAAAGGAGTGGGACGAGATACGAGAATCAATCAGATGAGGTTTGAAAGGATTGGGACGAGAGACTGGAAAGACAACTTCCAAAGGAATAAACAAACTGCAGAGGGTATAAGATTTTTGCATGGTAGTATTTGCATAGGTATTTTTAGGGTCTAGTTTATAACAGCGAATGATCAAAAGATCGAACGCTGTTTTATTGACCCCAAAACATCGAAAACTAAAAAGAGTCAACAACCAGAACAGCGATTTCTTTCCCAGGGAAAGAAATTGCTGGTCCGGCTGTCCGGGTTGTGCCATTTCCGCCACTGTAGTGTGATCTCGGAGTTGGTATATGTAAGTGGGGGGGTGTGGGGGCGAAGCCCATCGCTGTTCTGGTTGTTCACTCTTTTTAGTTTTCGATGTTTTGGGGTCGATATAACAGCGTTCAATCTTTTGATAGTTTGCTGTTATAATATAGAACCTATTTGTATACCCCAAGCTGACTTCAGAGGAATTTTCATGAGGAAGATTGCAAATGCTGGAGTTATGATAACAAAGACAGTGTTTACTTGGAATATTTTGGGGGCTATTTTTATTTATTTGTCCTTTATTTGAATGTGTTAATCATACTAGATTAGTAGCCTCTTTTCAGAGGAGAGCTGAGGTGGTATTTATGCTGCTAGGGGAAATTTTACCAGGGTATTGGGGAACTTCTCCTCTTTGTCATTGTTGCGAGTGGGGCACATTTTGCATCACCACTTCCTGTTTCCATTCCAGTTGAAGAGGCATCCTGGAGAAACAGGGAGGCAGGTGGAGAGAGAAGGAGATAATGGAGTGGTGAGAGAAATGGAGGAGAAAAATGTTATCCAGACTGGCAAGTGCATACAAGATTCTAAGGAGATGATTCAGAGAAATCTGTTTGATGGAGATGAGTCAAAAAATTATGTATTTATAATTATAACCCTCAACCCAGGACAGTTATGGGATGATTCACTTAAAAAATGGTGATGCAGAGTGTGACAGAAAATGAAGGAGACATTTCCTGGGGAGGTATTATGGAGAAAATACAAAATAAGGATGCAGAGACAATCCCAGAAATGACAGTGAGATGGAAAAAAACATAGAAAAAGAAAGTAAAAGAATGCAAAACGGGAGTAGCAGAAAGGAGAAAAGGCAGAAGAAAGTGAAAAATGTAAGTATGTGGTAAGAATTCAAACTAAATAAGACAAAGAAATGGACTGGTATGAAGTGTGGGACAATTTAATAGCTCCTCTGATTGTAAAAGCACATGAGGTACAGTAAGAGCATTTGTTCTTATTAACAAAGAGACATTTTGTGACATTATATATGAGACTTTTTTAATGGAAAGTTTTTGGGAGAATCTGAAAAAAAGAAAGACTGTAACCCACTGAATTTTTATGTGATAAAAACATTCAACAGGGAAACAAAAATGAAAAGTCATGTATAATTTCAAACAGAGGTGGAAAGAAAGACTTTGAAAAGACATTTGAAAACTTTATGTAAAGAAGTACTGGATATTGCAAACATTTATGATGACAGGGGTTTATTGATGAGCAGATGGGATTTTAATATTGCGTTAAAAAAGAAAGAGAAAAAATTATACATACGTAAAGCAATAAAGGAATGGAGGTATTATAACATATTGAAGTACTGGTGGCAACCCAATATATCTGTGTGTGTGTGCATGTGTGCGTGTGTGCGTGTGTGCGTGTGTGTGTGTGTGTGTGTGTGTGTGTGTGTGTGTGTGTGAGTGTGTGTTATATTGTGGGAAATTGGACATGATGCAAAAAAAGTGAATTGAAATGTTATAAATGTAGCAACATTGGACATTTGTGGATGGGCTGTAAAAATGAAAAGAGTAAGAAAAATAAAGAGAAAACAGAAGAAAATGAAGAAAGAAAAGAACATTTTGTAGGAGTAGAACAAGAAGAAAAATTAGATGAAAACATAATAAAGAGGACATAGAGGAAGGCTCTGAAATAAGTGAAGAAGACATACATTGGGAGATAGTCAAAAAAATTATATTTGTAAAAGGGTAAAAGACAAAAATAGAAAATTTAAAGGGACAAGTACAAAATAAAAAAAGAAATAAATGAATGAAAAAGAATATATACAGCTAATGGTTGTGGGTTGGTATAATGGTTAAGGGGTTTGATGCACATACATAAGGCACAGTGTTTGATTCTCACATTTGGGAGGGAATTAGCTAAGGCTTAGAATGGCCCATTATGACAACTAACCTAGTAATTAGGTATGAAGCTATGAAACCATGAATCTAAGGAAAGGGGAGAAATGAAAAGTTTAGAGTGATTTCTGTAAATGTAAATAGGATTTAAAATATAGTAAAAAGAATATGATTTTTTGAATAGTTCAATACATGCAAATATATATAATTATATTAAAAGACACAATATTTCTAACAAATAAAAAAAATTACAAAGAGAGAAACTGTGAGGAGGAAAAATAACCTGGAAATTATGAAATGAGACATGCTCTGAGATAGCCATAGTCTGTTAAAATACAGTAAAGATATTAGCTGTAGCTTTAGCAAACTTAGGAAGATTAAGCACTGTAGATTTAAAATGGTAAGAACAAGTATATAGAATTATAACATTATATGCTTGTACTAATTGTAAAGGAAGGGAACACTTATTTTATCAGATTTTAGACTATGTATAAAGAAAGGAAATTATAAGAGAAAAATGTGATACGTTATATGATGTGGTAAGTTACAACTTTGGGATAAAAATCTTCGACTTACAAAAGGGTTATGTATAGAACTGAAATAGATTATTTTATAGTATTAGAAGGTTTAGTTATAAGAAAAGGGGAGGGAGTTAAAACGAGATTTTCTGATCACATTGCGATATGACTAGAAATCAATGAATATCTAAACATAGGGTAAGGGATAAAACAATTATTTATTTTTGTTTACCAGGAAAGTCTGACTTGGAACAAGTCAATTTGCAGGGGCACCTAGTGAGAAACACTCCAGAAGCATGTCTTTGTACCATGGTAGGAAACTGGAGTACCTGGAGAAAACCTACATGAATGCAGGGAGTATATGCAGACTGCACAGAAGGCAGCCCAAATGAAAATCGTACCAGAGAACCTCTTGCTGTGAGGCAACAACATTAACCACTGCACCATTATGCCATCCAATGACTGAGAAAGCATGGAAGGAAGAAGGAAAGAGATTAATAAATATAGTTCAGGAAAGAGCATATTACAGTGAGAATATTCTATAATGATTGGTCTGAATGGTGGATGATATTTAAGGAAAAATATAAAAAAAAATGTTTTTACAGTAGCAATATGATGTGAGAAAAATAGCGAAATAAAAATATAAAAGAAGATGTAATGATGCATTGAAAGATTTAGAACATGATAGAAAGCACTTTGACAAAGAAAATGAATTATATGAAAGAAATCAAGAAAAATACAAGAATTGTGATTTAAGCAAAGATTTTTTTACAAGGAAAATAAAAATATGTATTGAGTCACTTAAGCAGTTTAGTAAAGGAAGACTGTAGTATAATGAAAGAAATAATGTAAAAGGAGAAAAAAAATCAGGAAAAGATTACGAATAGTGTAATACAATATGTACAAAAATGTTTAAAGAAAAAATAAGGTAGTGAAAAATGTGGAAAGTAAAAAAAACAGAAAAAGAGAAAAAGTAGTTGGAAAAGGAGATTTCTTTTTATGAGCTAGATAAAGTTTATATAGATTTGACTGTAGAGCCAGATGGAATAGGGTATAAAATGTATGAAAACTGAAGGGATTGACAAAAAATATATTTTTTTAAAGATTTTCAATGAATAGTTCATTGGGCATGCGTATGCCTACGCAGTACATCAGAGCTGTGGGCAAAAGCAATGGAAAAAGCAAGATCTCCGTTGCTTTTTACAACCTGTCTCACTATGTTAAAGGAGTTTAATATAGTGAGACAGCTTTAAAAAAAAGCAACGGAGAATCTCTGTCGCTTTTTTTAAAGCTGTCTCGCTATGTTAAACCCATTTAACATAGCAAGACAGTTTTGAAAAAAGCAACGGAGAAAGCAAGATCTCCATTGCTTTTTAAAGTGTCTTGGTATATTAAAGGAGTTTAACATAGCTTGACAACTTTAAAAAAAAGCAACAGAGCATCTCCATTGCTTTTTAAGGCTGTCTCGCTATGTTAAACCCATTTAACATAGCGAGACCCCTTAAAAAGCAACAGAGATAGGAAGATCTCCATTACTTTTTTAAAGCTGTCTCGCTATGTTAAACTCGTTTAACATAGCGAGACAGGTTGTAAAAAGCAAACGGAGATCTTGCGTTCTCCGCTGCTGTAAAAAAAAAAAAAAAGAGTTATACTAATGGAAAAAGTCCCGGCGACTGGACCTTTTTTCATTACTATAACTCTGATTTACAACTTCCACGCTGACCAATCAGCATGCACATTTTGGAATATTAATGGGGGGGGGTCATTGTATAATAATGATTATAAGATCTTTATGAAAATAATACAACAGAGATTTGAAATTAAAATGGAAAATATTATGGAAAATAGTATACATAGTAGAAAGGGAAAGGTTGTTAGAGAAATTGTGGATGATATTATGAATGGAAAAACAAAAGCAAAAATCATGATAGAAGACCTTAATAAGGCATTTGATACAATTAGACATGAGACCTTATGGGTAATAATAAAAGAATATAATATAAGTGAGAAAGTTAGGAAATTATATATGTCAACAAAAAACAAGTAATCTCTGTGGTATCCTCGAAGTCTCAAAAGAACCCATTAAAGTGTAGTGGGTCTAAAAACAAAACAGTGTAAGAAACTTCTCTGTGTGGAAGATTTTCAGTCCATATATTTCTAGTTAATCACTGTATATTAATAAGATCAGACAATAGTAGTAGAAGTAGCGAACATAAACTCGTCTTAAGTCAAAAAGTAATAATAGAAAATATATAATTCTACAGCATTACTAAGTATTCAAAGTAATCCAAGCAAGGCAGGCAGTCTGTTTCCAGTCGAAAATCCTTTATTAAGTACACAGACAAGTGATCCAAGTAAAACAAAAATAGAGTAATAATTTCCTCACAAGCTTTCTAAGTATATATATATACTTTTTATCAGGCGTGGGAGTGGTTTATTGTGCTGTAAAACAAAGTGTTATTGGTACACATGTTAAATTCACATCCCTTCCCTATACTTGTGAATGATACCACTAGCTACAACCAAAAGATAGAGAACATGCTGGAGGATAACAGATTTTATGAGTTATTTGCCATGGATGACATAAAAAGAGCATATGATTTATGGAACACTAACCTCACCACATTATGGGAAGAAAAACTTATCACTGAAAATCTTTATAATTATTTATGGAGCCCATGCCCACGTTTACCTTACTTTTTTGGAATACCAAAGCCACACAAGAACAGAGAAGACCCACCTTATAGACCGGTGGTAGCAAGTGGAGGTTCTCTTACTGAAGCCACAGCCATTTACCTTGATTACTTGCTGAAACCTCTAGCAGAAAAGAATAAGTCATACATAAGAGATTCAATGGATTTTTTGAAGAAAATAAAAAACATTACAGTGGAAGCTGACAGTATTTTGGTAACTATTAATGTGGAATCCTTGTACACATTGCTCCCTCACTATTACTGTATAACAGCAGCTATGGAGTCTTTTAAGAAACATAATCAGGGTATGCAGGCACAACTGCAAAAGTTAAGCAAGTTCATTAATCTTGTACTGGACTTCAATTTCTTTACTTTCAATGGCAAACACTACAAACAAAAAACTGGTATAGCAATGGGGGTGCCATGGCTCCCAGCATAGCTAACATAGCCCTGGGCAAATGGGAGGAGGACTTTGTGTTAAACAACACAGACTACATGCAGCATATCACATGCTATTTACGTTTTATTGACGATGTCTTTATTGTGTGGGAAGGTGACACCTTGCAGCTTGGAGATTTTATCACTTACCTCAATCAAACAACCCCCTTCCTGAAGTTTACCTCTTCCCATAGCTGTACTTCAACCACTTTCTTAGATATGCAGATTTCCAAGGACACCAACAATAACAGAATCACCACTGATCTATTCAGAAAACCAACAAGGGTTAACTTACTACTCCACAATAAAAGTCTACATCCTACAAAAACCAAGTATAATGTAATGAAATCCCAAGGCTATAGATTAGCTCCCATTACCACAGAGATGGAACCATTTTTGAGAAACCTGAACAACTTAGAGAATGATTTTCTAGTGAGAGGCTATGAAAGTCAGATGTTAAAAAACATCCTGGAACCCATTATAGAACTAAAAAGGACTGAAGTACCTTCACTCAACCTCCCCAGTAGAAAAATGTTAAGTAATCCCACAGAGAATAACAAATGCAAAAATAGCTGCATCCTGACATACACTTTGGATTATCACAGTATCAAAAATATTATTGAAGAAAACTGGGACATTGTCACAGGAAACCCTTTTCTGATTAACATCTTAGGTGAAGCCCCATCATTTGTTTATAGGAAGGCAAGTAATATTAGAAGTTTTGTTGAATTTAAACCTAGACCATGTGAGAAAATCATTAAAAGATGTGAAACTAATTGTACATTTTGTATATTTATACAGCAAGGTGATAGTTTTTATTGCTCTTATTTAAAGAAGATAATTAAAACCAGTGCAGGGGGTGACTGTAACACTAAAAAAGTAATTTACAGGGCACAGTGCAATGAATGTGATGCATTCTATGTGGGCAAGACTGTAAATAAACTCAAGCGAAGGATTTCATGTCATCTGTCAGAAATCCGCTCTGGATGTAAAAATAATGCACTAGCCAAACACCTTTCTCTTCATAAAAGACACACAGGTTTTAAGTTCCAGATCCTGGATCGCATAGACATGGGTGATCTTGAAGGAGACATCCCAAATATTCTGGAGAAACATGAACTCATGTGGCAATTAAAGCTGAACTCTTTTAGAAAGCCGGGACTAAACTACTACTGTTCAATTAAAAGTGCACTGGAACTTAGAAAATTGCCACATTGTTTAGATGACTAATTGTATTTTATTTTATTTTTTTCTACAAATTGGTTTTAAATACCATTTTAAATCATTTGAAATTTAATCTATATTGTGTTTCTATCATCATACATATATATATATATATATATATATATATATATATATATATATATATATTTTTTTTTTTTTCTGGTTCTCTTTTTTTCCACTTTATTCAAAATGATGGTAATAACAATACTAACTAATTATACAATTATATAGGTTTTTAGGGTTCTTGTACACAGACCTGAAGAAGTCTAGAAGGACAAAAGCGATCTTTGTTAACAATAGGTTATGAAAATAGAAACTGATTTTTACATGCAAAATGTATATGTATATATTTATATATAATTTTTGATCGCAAAATGAACTAAGGTTAATATATTTCCAGCCATGTAGTATATTGCCTTGTATAAAATCACAGACTTAATAATCTACTTAATAATTTGGTTAAATAAGATGTGCCATTAAAGTACATTAGGGCTATATATTATTATGACAGCTACTAGGCAGGGCAGGACCAGCTCGAATGTCACACTGATGGGGGAAGAGATGTGAATTTAACATGTGTACCAATAACACTTTGTTTTACAGCACAATACACCACTCCCATGCCTTATAAAAAGTATATATATATATTTAGAAAGCTTGTGAGGAAATTATTACTCTATTTTTGTTTTACTTGGATCGCTTGTCTGTGTACTTAATAAAGGATTTTCTTTTTTTTTTTCCATAATAAATTTTTATTGAAATATATTTTCCAAAAACATTACAAAAATACAATAAACATCACACACATAATACACTATAACTACTACAAACCATTTATACAATATCTACATGAAATGCTTCCTATATTTAATATATTCCTAAAATCAGTATCATGCTAATATAATATTGAAGACCTTTTCCCATATTTTTGGGTTATTAATATTTTTGTTAGTTTGTTTCAGAAGTAATTTATGTGCTAGTATATGTTTTATAGCCACAAGCTTAAAATTATTCCATGATGTCTTATGTGGTTCTAGCCAATTTGTGGCTATATAGAGTTTCATCAGCAAAAAAATATTCATACAAATAATAATTTGTGAACTGGAAAGCTCTCTTGGAGGAATGTGTAGAATCATAAATTCCCATGACAGTGTAGAACTTTGATAACCCATCTTTTGCAGTTGTACTTTAAGAGAGTTCCAAAGTTTATATACGCATTTACAACTCCAGAACATATGAAGAAGATCCGCTGTTTGATCTGCACAGTATGGACAAATTGGAGAATTCCTAGGGTTAAATTTATGTAATCTAAGATTTCCTAGTTATATCAATTGTTTTTAATATCTGATTGTCTGTTACTGTTACTTTGTTTACCCAATACTCTGAAAGCAAAATTTTGTCCTGAAATTTCAAATCCTTAATTAATTTGTATGCAGTTGCTATAAATTTAGTGTCTTGTTGGATAGCTTGCCACAATTCAGAGCACTTATCCACAAATCCGGCTGCAGGTTTAAAGTTCCTAAAATAGCTCAAGGCAAGTTCTTTAACTTGTCTCATTATAACAATGTAACTTCTAGGTAGATTCATTTCCTGTCTAATTTGTAAAGCCGATAAGTCAAGTTTATTAAAAACATCAAATAGAGTCAGATTAACTATTAATGGAAATTTGCTGAGATCGATCAGCTGATTATTTAGTTTAAAATTAGGATTCCTGTGGAAAGGTTGAAGAACCATCATATATTGCAATAAATCTACAGACTGAAATAAAGTTTGCAAAGATGAGACACAGGTTATTATGTGGTCCATGACCCCATATTTTATCAGACTAATTTTGTCCATAAAGGGTACTGCTTTAGGATTTATTTTCCTATCCAAAATATGCTTATGATTCAAGACCACCCAAGTTGGTATCCATTTTGTATTCGTTACATCATAATTAGCAATTCTTAAAATTTGATTAGCGTTTACAATCAAATAATATGCTTCAAAGTTTGGTAGCTCAAGTCCCCCTCTTGTTTTAGGGGTCATTAATTTCTCATAAGATATTCTAGTTCTTTTGGGTTCCAGATAAATTTAGCTAGATCTTTATGCATTTGTTTAAAACTGTTTTGAAATTGATAATTGGGCAGACCTAAATATGTATAACATTCGTGGTAGTATATTCATTTTCACTATTGATACTTTTGCTAATACCGGTAGTATTAAATTCTTCCATCTGTCACAATCAGCAATTATGTGTTCCCATACTGCTTAACATTATTGTTATAAAAGTCCTTATTATCCGTAGAGAAGTTGTTACCCAAATATTTAATATTTTCTTTACACGTTAACCTCCCATCAGGGCCATTAATGAAAAAGGTTTTGGGGTTCTTAACGGGAAGATATTCATTTTCTGTAAGTTAATTTTATAATTAGAAACTACCAAAAATTCGTTTATGAGCTTTAATATCTTTTCACTGTCCGAAATTGGGGTTGTACAATAAATAATAAGATCATCGGCGAATGCTGACATTAATATTTTATTCCTATTAATTATTGGTGCATTATGATACAAATTTTGCTTGATATATAAAAATAGGGGTTCTAGATATAGGTTAAACAATAAGGGGGACATGGGACAACCCTGACGAGTACCATTTTTAATCTGTATTCTGTTAGAATAAGTCCTATTGATGTATAGCGTAGTGTATGGATTACTATATAATATTTGTAGTATCTGAATGAATTTTTGGGGCAAGTTAAAATAGGGTAACACATCAAACAAAAACTTTATGTCTACTCTATCAAATTCTTTCTGGGCATCTATTATAAGAGCATAGATATTAAAGTTGTTTTGTTTAGCATACGTCATCATATTATGCAGTGTAAGTGTGTTATCGCTAGTTTGTCTAGTTGCCATAAATCCAGCTTGTTCCTTAGAAATTAGATATATCAAAACCTTCTTTAGTCTCGATGCTATAATTGATGTTAAAATTTTCATATCCACATTCATTAGTGCTATTGGTCTGTAATTATCTGGGTTAAGGGGATCTGAATTGGTTTTATGTATGAAAATTGTTTTTGACGCATTGAGGTGGGGGTCACTAATTTTATTTTTAGTTATATAATTAAATACATGAGACAATTCTTTTCCCAAACTATCAGCAAACTCTTTATAAAATTCAGCTGTAATACCATCAGGCCCTGGCGACTTATGTGTTTTCATATGTTGAATTGTATATACTATTTCTTCTTTAGAAATAGGTTTAATCAGGTCACTTTGCAGGCTCTCTTCTAATTCTGGAAAGTTAATTTTTTGCAGAAAACTTTTATTCTGGTTATGTAGAGACCTATCAGTTTGCCCCTCATACACCTTAGTATAGATTTTCCCAAAAACATCATCAATATCCTCAGTTTTAGAATATATTGTGTCATTATACTGTATTTCCGAAATATATCCAGTTGTTTTTGATTGATTTATAATCCTTGCCAGTGCTTTTGATAGTATTTGAACATTATTAGCATATTTCACTAAACACCTATGTTCTTGAAGTGTTAATTTATTATTATGAAGCAAAAAGAGATCCCTTTGAAGCTTCAACATTTCCTCCTCAGTTTGAGCGTTAAAATTCTGAATCAGCTGATAATCAAGTTGTTTTATTCTTATTTCTAGTTTTTGAATATCACTATTATGAATTTTCTTATAATATGAGGCTTTTTGTATAAGAAATCCTCTAATTTGAGCTTTAGCTGTCGCCCATTCAGTATCAGGAGTATGTTTTTGGAGCTTTAAGCTAGCTGTAACTTCTTTCAAATATTTTATAATTCCATCTGCTATCTCTTTTTTACTTAAAAGATTTGGGTTGAGTGACCAATTATAACCCCTATGCCTTCTTGTGTCTTTTAAATCTTTAGAAAATTTTAACGAAATTTTTGAGTGATCTGATAGATGACGAGTATGTATAACCACCACTGGTTCAAAATTCGTTAGTGCTTTAGATATCAAAAAGTAATCTATTCTAGCCCACATTTTGTGGCATGGTGAATAGAAGGTGTATTTATTTGCATTATTAATATCTTGTGAATAAGAAAAGGGGTCGTATAATTGAAAATCTTCCTTAAAATCATTTAATGCTATCCCGGCCTGCTTATTAAATGCTCTTTGTGGACAAGACCTATCCAACTTTGGATTTTGATAGGTATTCCAGTCCCCACCCACAACAAAATAATAACCATCATATTGTGTTAATATTGGATATAATGATGCTATGAAACTGTGTTGATCATTACATGGGGCATATATATTCAAAAGTAGGATAGGTTTATCAAATGCATTATCTGATAAAATCACATAACACCATCGCCCATTTGGATCCACTTTGGAGTCTAAAATCCTATCTTTGTATTGGGTTTTGATAATTATAGCCACTCCCGCACTGTTTGTCTTACTTTCTGATGTCACTAGCTCTCTAATCCAGTTCTTTTTTCTAATATCATTCCATTGTTCATTCATCAAATGTGTTTCCTGTAGAAATACAAACAGTGCTTTGTCCTGTAATAATATGTGTAGCAACAGCTTTCTCTTCTTCAAGTTCTGGAGCCCTTTAACATTCCATGAGTTCAACTCCCACATTTGCAGGTCTTGGTATCAAATAACAATATAAGAGGGGAATTATCAAATTGACATGTATTGACTGTACACTATATCTAATCTGGAAGCATTTCCTACATCCCGTCCCTAACCAGTGCTTACCCACTTTACTCCTGGACCAGGATTTATATAGGTCTTGTATAAGAGAAAATATAAACAAGGTTAAACACACCAACACATTGAAAAACTTCAGGTAATAACATTTAAAACATTACAACCTATATACAGGGGCGGCTCGTGGCATAGGGCTGCCGGACTGCAGCCCCCTCAAAAAGAAAAAAAGAAAGAAAAAGAAATGAAAAATGCGCATGCTCAAGGCAGCCCGGCCGTCCCCATAGGGGGACACAAGGAGCGTCTGTGCACTTTTACAGTGCACAGACCCGCCAGGATTATGGGACGCGTCCGGACTGCAAGAGGAGCAGCAGGGACTCGGGACAGTGCCTTAGGGATCTCGTCGGCAAGGAGCATGTGGATCTCGCGGGTCTTCAGTATTGCGCGGGAAGGATGTATGTACGGACGTTAACTCTGGATGTATTCAGGTAAGGTGCCTTTCAATTTACAATGTTTATTTTTCTTTTTATTTGTGTGTATGGTGCTTGTGCTTTACTGGAGTTTAGTTTGTGTATGGTGCTTGTGCTTTACTGGAGAGAGAGTGTGTGTGTGTGTGTGTGTGTGTGAAAATGCCCCAGGTGCTTATGGTGGTGTGGTAGGGAATGCCTCAGGCTTGAACCCTGTACCCTGTATGCAGGTGTTAAAGACTTGAGTTCCCTACCCACCACCATTTGTAAAAAAATTTCAGATTTTTACCTCATATTTGATCTGATCTGTTCCTCATAATATCTGTGGTTTGTAAATGTTGCAATGCTTGATATTTGATGGTGTAGTAGTAGCATTGTTGCCTCACAGCTGCAGGTTCTTGGGTTTGATTCTTGGCTGGGGTTCCTTCTTTGTGGGGTCTGTATCTTCTCCTGTGTTTGTGTGGGTTTGCTTTTGTGCCCTCCCATGTTACAAAGACATGTCTGCATTATTTCTTCCTGGGCCTCCGCTGAAAATTTGTTTATTTGTTCCAAGTCAGACTGTCCTGATTAAAAATGTTAAATAAAATTGATAGGCATTTGAATTTCAGACTTAAGGGTTTCTGAATGTTTAATTCCTGCGTATTTGATGGTGCAGTGGTAGTATTGTTGCCTCACAGCTATAGGTTTTCTGGTTTGATTCTTGGTTGGGGTGGCTTCTGTGTGGAGTCTGCATCTCCTGCCTGTGTTTGTGTGGATTTGCTCTGGTGCCCTGCCATTTTACAAAGATGTGTCTGCAGTTTTAATCCCTCGTCTCTGCTGAAAATTGTTTTTGTTCTGTCCGCAGTAAATTTGACAGGCATTTGAATTTCAGACTTCAGGTTTCTGAATGTTTAATTCCTTGCAGATTTGATGGTGCAGTGGTAGTATTGTTGCCTCACAGCTATAGGTTTTCTGGTTTGATTCTTGGTTGGGGTGGCTTCTGTGTGGAGTCTGCATCTCCTGCCTGTGTTTGTGTGGATTTGCTCTGGTGCCCTGCCATTTTACAAAGATGTGTCTGCAGTTTTAATCCCTGCGTCTCTGCTGAAAATTGTTTTTGTTCTGTCCGCAGTAAATTTGACAGGCATTTGAATTTCAGACTTCAGGTTTCTGAATGTTTAATTCCTTGCAGATTTGATGGTGTGGTGGTAGTATTGTTGCCTCACAGCTATAGGTTTTCTGGTTTGATTCTTGGTTGGGGTGGCTTCTGTTTGGAGTCTACATCTCCTGCCTGTGTTTGTGTGGATTTGCTCTGGTGCCCTGCCATTTTACAAAGATGTGTCTGCAGTTTTAATCCCTGCGTCTCTGCTGAAAATTGTTTTTGTTCTGTCCGCAGTAAATTTGACAGGCATTTGAATTTCAGACTTCAGGTTTCTGAATGTTTAATTCCTTGCAGATTTGATGGTGCGGTGGTAGTATTGTTGCCTCACAGCTATAGGTTTTCTGGTTTGATTCTTGGTTGGGGTGGCTTCTGTTTGGAGTCTACATCTCCTGCCTGTGTTTGTGTGGATTTGCTCTGGTGCCCTGCCATTTTACAAAGATGTGTCTGCAGTTTTAATCCCTCGTCTCTGCTGAAAATTGTTTTTGTTCTGTCCGCAGTAAAATTGACAGGCATTTGAATTTCAGACTTCAGGTTTCTGAATGTTTAATTCCTTGTATAATTGATGGTGCAGTGATAGTATTGTTACCTCACAACTATAGGTTTTCTGGTTTGATTCTTGGTTGGGGTGGCTTCTGTCTGCATCTCCTCCCTGTATTTGTGTGGATTTGCTCTGGTGCCCTGCCATTTTGCAAAGACGTGTCTGCAGTATTAATCCCTGCATCTCTGCTGAAAATTGTTTTTGTTCTGTCCGCAGTAAAATTGACAGGCATTTGAATTTCAGACTTCAGGTTTCTGAATGTTTAATTCCTTGCATAATTGATGGTGCGGTGGTAGTATTGTTGCCTCACAGCTATAGGTTTTCTGGTTTGATTCTTGGTTGGGGTGGCTTCTGTTTGGAGTCTGCATCTCCTGCCTGTGTTTGTGTGGATTTGCTCTGATGCCCTGCCATTTTACAAAGACGTGTCTGCAGTATTAATCCCTGTGTCTCTGCTGAAAATTGTTTTTGTTCTGTCCGCAGTAGAATTGACCGGCATTTGAATTTCAAACTTCATGTTCTTCAGAATACATAGTAGCACAACCTTTTTTTCTAGCAATTTTCTAAGTTTATAAGATGAATATTTTAAATTTGTCCCTATTTTTGGGACTGTATTCCCCCATTATTGGCTTCGTCCAGGTTTTTGTGCTAAGGTTGACAGCTATGGCAAGAACTGAATTCACTGAATATGGACTGTAGAATTGTGCATATTTACTGATAAAGGTGCACTGTAGAATTGTGCATATTTACTGATAATGGTGGACTGTAGAATTGTGCATATTTACTAATAATGGTGGACTGTGGAATTGTGCATATTTACTAATAATGGTGGACTGTAGAATTGTGTATATTTACTAATAATGGTGGACTGTGGAAGTCTGAGTAGACTTTTTATGATAAATGTTCTCAACTGGGCAGTTTTGCCATTATGGGTGCATATGTTTTGTTTCATTGCTTACTGGAAAAATGTTCAAAACAAATTTAAAACACCCTCTAACAAGTGTACTGTATTGTACAAGGAATATAATTTTAGTACAATGAGGAAGGTGTATCAAAGAGCACATGTATGTTTCATATGCAAGGGGCCTATGATTCGAAAACAGCCCAAAATTAATCTTTATCTGCCACTGGCAAAATGTATTTTCTTTGAATGTGGGTTTCAATGCTGTTTCAATGAATGTGAGTTTCAAGGGCAGAGAAGTTTTAATGCTAAGTTTTCATTGTGAGACTGCATTGCTTTGTTTAACAGATTACTTAATGTTTGTGCTGTAAAATACAAAATAAAACTTTCAAATGAAGTCCAATCATTGAAGTAAAGCAGTATGCACATTAGTGTTTATGGTAAATGGAGTGAAATAGCCAAGTAATGGTTAATTGGAATGGCTGCAGAGGCTCCAGTTCAACCATTATTTTGTCAGGGGGGGAAGGGCAGCAAACTCAGACAGGCCCAGCTGAACTATACCTCCCAACTGTCCAGATTTTCAAAGAATGAATAGATTTTTGCTTCTTATTTTTGGTTTGTTGTTCATAAAATTTGTAGTTTTAATTCCTAAATGATTTGCCAGAAGTCACTAAATAATAAGTTTCAGACTTCATAACCTTCATAAAAATGCATGTTAAAGTAAGAGCCGTTCTATCAACTGTCTCAATTTATACAAGAGCAATTTTTAGTACTGTTTATATGTGCCCCAATATATTTGGCCTTGTTCAGATTTACTGCATTAACAGGTTGAGAGGTACATGCAAATAAATTGCTTTATAGAATTAGGCATAGCCAACCTCTCAACTGTCCCCAATTTTTGGCTCAAAATGTTGCTCTTCCCCTAATAATCCCTCCATAAAATAGCAATTTTGGAAGAAAACATGGAGGGTTTACAATTAAGAAATAACTGTAATAATCAAAGTTATAGATTACTTGAAATGCATGTAGATTCTTTTATTTTGTCAGCTGCTCAAGGTAGCAGTACTAATATTAAAGTGTCCCTTCTTTGACAGGTAGAAGCTGTATTGTGTGTCTATTTTATATTTTTGCATCACATTTTGGTCCATTTTTCATAAAATTGTGTTTTTGGCAAATTAGTGACAAATCACTAAAGACTGAAGTTAGAAAATGACAGACATTTGAGTTTCAGATTTTATACCCTTCAGAAAATTCATACTAATGCAAGACCTATTCTATTATCTTTCTAAGTTTATTAGAGCAATATTTAAAAATTGTCCTTCTTGTTGTGCCTTTGTCCCACTTCTGTGTATGGCTTTGTCCAGATTTCTTGCTCTTGAAGTTGAGAGGTATGACAAATGTGTCAGGGCCATCACAGTCAGCCAGAGAGATTTCAAATTGTGACATGCTTGTTGCACCCCACTGTCCATGTAGTGACTCTGGATGTGTCCAAGCAAGGCAAGGAGTAGTTGTATCTACCTTGGATGGGGAGGACACACTGCATAAGTACTACAGTGGCTTTTCATCTGTCCTTGATTTTGCAGAATGGTCTGGTTTCTGTCATATTTTTGTACTGTTGATTTATGCTTATTACTCAAAGTGCCTGTTGCTCTGTGTTTAAGTAGCAATGCTTTAATGACCATAAGGTAAGCTTGTCTGACATCGTAAGATGCAAGTAAGCTTTAATAAGCATACTGTTAAAGAATTGCCAACATTGAAAGCCTTTCTGTTGTTGCCATGCAGAGAATACTTGACTAGATAATGTATAAGCCTTGGGTATTAAAGGACAGGATTCCATTATTTTAAAAAGCTCATTACACTTGTTGGAGACTTCCAGTCATCTCTACAGGCTTTACCCGTAAACTAAACAGAATGCCAATCATGTGTGGTCCATAACCTGTACAGTAATCCTTTAAGCAATGTATCTTGAGCTTGTTTCTTGTTTGCTTTTCATTTTTTACTTTTATCATGTTTTCCCCATGAAACGTTGTCAGGCAGCAGGTCTTTTTTGGATAAGAAACAGTGGGGGCATCACATAGATTTCTACTTTCAGCATGTTGCTTGGTACTTTAATAAAGCTGAATATATTATAATTAGAACTGCAGTGCAAGGAGAAGTAGTTTGAGTTGAGTGCTTCTGGTTTTTCTTATACTTGATTTTGACTGGCATTCCAGTAATGTATTTAAAAAGTAATTTATTTTTTCATGCCTCACAACCTTTTGTTTCCATCTAGATATTAAGTAAGCTGTCATGCAGCCAATGCATTGAAATATTTTTATTCTTCTACACTTATTTTTGTCTTGATTGGACTTTCATAATGATGGTTTGCCACCCAGGGCAGCGTATTTAATTAAAGTTAGTTTTTTTGTGGTTTTGTGCATAGCTCCTCCCCTTTATGGTTGACCACACCCCTTCCCTTTGACCCCGCCCATTCAGCGTCTCCTGCAGCCCCCCTGTGATTTGAAGTCACCAGCCGCCACTGCCTATATATTCTAGCATATCTACATCAAAGTCTAAACTACACATTCCCTACCAAACACCGCTACTTAACTACAGCTTTGGTTTAACTATTAGTTAAACAAATCTCATTTCTAAGGTTATTACTGTGTAAAGGAAAGTTTTAGTAGATTGGGTACTTATTTTATCCTACCTTAAGTATCTGTTTTGTTGCAATCATTATGTACATAAACATTTTACAGAAGAGAGGAGAGAGAGAAAAAAAAATGCATCCTACATTTTAAATCTGTACCCTACACAGTGCCTGCCACTCACTGCATATAGTAAAAAAAATGATTTTGGTTCACACCTATAAAAGAAGAAAAAATAGTAAAAGTACATGTTATTATGTGCTTTAAGTACATACTGTAATGTTATTTTGTTATAAAAAGAACATTAACATATTATTTTCAGTTCTCTTTGTCTTCTCAAGCCATGAAACCATCAGAAATACTCATGACAGGGAATCTCTTTCACAGCAGGACCACAGGAAGTGTTACATCCAAATTGACACTCTCAGTTGAAATCCATGCATTTCCTGTTTACCACACAATGGAAATAGACCTTGGAGGTCATAAAAGTCTGGAAACCAGACAGCAGACCCTCAGATTAGCATAAACAAACAGTTTTATTGCTTTTTCAGAGGCCTGAACAGTTTAGTGAAGAAACAAAGGATTAGAAAAGCCTTGAGGTAAAATGCATGCTGGATCTGACTACAGGAACATGCCAGTCTCAATGGAAGTTCTTTTCAGCCCTCTGATGCAGGTAGAATGTTAAAAACTTTCAGAAACACTTCTTTTGCCTGATTTTTATTGGAAACAGAATATTTAGTGCCATCCACCATAAATGTAAGCATATTGGGGTATTTCATCTGGAATTTAATTTGTTTATCAATCAGAAACTTACAGTAAGCAGATAAAGACTGTCTAGCCTGCCTTACTTGTAATGGTAAATCTTGAGCCAGAAATATTTTAACATTTTTCCACATAACATAGCCACCATTTTTTTTTGCAGTAAACAGTATTTTGCTAACATCTTGAAAGTTCAATATCTTAACATATACAGGTCTAGGCATAGTAGAAGCTTGTACCTCTCTCAGCTCTGTGTGCCCTTTCTATTACAATCTGTTTCACCCCATCAGCATCATTTAACAGGATTTCAAATATTTGTGTTATGGCTGGTATTAGCTCTGCATACTGGATGTTTTCAGGATTCCTCTTATAATAATATTATTTCTTCTAGACCTTGCTTCTAAATCAATAAGTTTATTTTGCATGGCTTGTACATCCACATCACATACCTTTGATTTTTTTCTCCAGCATGTCAATTTTGTCCTCTATTTCAGAAATTCTGGTCTCAGTTTTGTCCATTCTCTGAAGCAATTGATTGCATAAAACTCCAAATGTTTGTATTTGTGAGGTCAAGTCCTTTAGAGCTTCCTGTATAGGTAGTAAAGCGTGTTTGATATCCTCCATGTTTAGTGGCTGATCAGTCCTGGATCTAGTTTCTGGTTTCTGTTGTTCCTGCTGTCTAGTAATCCTTTGTTTTTTCGCAGTTCCATTCTTTACTGGCGACTGTAGTTCTGACAACTTTGTCTTAGTAGTAGTTGTTTCCATGGTTCTTCCTTGTTGCAAGATTTTTCTTTCCCCAAGCAGAAAGGCAGAATAAAGAAAGCACATGGTCCTTTGTTCATTTCTCTCTTCAGAGCAAAGTAATCACTTGTAATCCTGATGGATAATTACTTTTTTCCCCACTTTTTTAACTGATTTTAGATTAGGTAAGTATAAATGCAGCTTTTTATCGTCAATTTGATGTTTAAACCTCATGATACCCACTCAGATCAGAGATTTTCCTCGGGTTAATTGAAGAGCTGCAGTTTAGCAGTGTTTACAGCATGGCAGCCATCTTTGAATCCTAATAAAGGATTTTCTACTGGAAACAGACTGCCTGCCTTGTTTAGATTACTTTCGAATACTTAGTAATGCTGTAGAATTATATATTTTCTATTATTACTTTTTGACTTGACGAGTTTACGTTCGCTACTTCTACTACTATTGTCTGATCTGATTAATATACAGTGATTAACTAGAAATATATGGACTGAAAATCGTCTACACAGAGACGTTTCTTACACTGTTTTGAAATTATATATGTCAGTGCATAGTAATAATAAAGTAAAAATACTTGTAAATGGCTGGTTAAGCCAAGAGGTGCATATGAAGAGTGGTGTAAGAAAAGGATGCCCAATGAGTTGTATACTCTTTGCATTAGTTATGAATATGATAGCACGGGAAATAAGTTACAAAACAAAGAAGGCAGTGTGTATAACATCTGAAGAATTAGCAATTCCAGTCCTGTTAGCATATGCAGACAACATTACAACAACTGGTATAAACAAAATGTGGATAAAAGAAGTAATAATTTGCACAAATGAGTGTCTAGACATGATAGGGTTAGCTTTAAATAGGGTCTATATTTCTTCATCAAAAATGTATTTCTGTGAATATCTAACTATTGACCACTTGCATTGAACCGTTCATCGAATGTTCACATCAGCAAACAGTTTTCATAGGGAAGTTAGTTGGCCATCATTAGAAACTTGCCATTTCCCCACTGCACAACTATTAATAATGAAAAACTGGAAGTAACATGCATTGATGGATGCAGACATTAGCATCCCCTTACACATATAGAATTTCAGATAGTTCTAGGAAATATCATGCAGCTGTAACCACTGATATAACTCATGGTTTAATATTAGGGAAAGATTCCCCCATTTTAAAGTAATATGGAAAATGAAGGAGAGAGAATTGATAGACAAGGTATAGCAGGCTGTTACAATTAAGCGAGAGGTACAGCAACAGCTTGACGCAGCCATTAAGTATATAAATGTAGGGGACAGCAAGACAATAACATTCACATAGGGATTCAGAATCAAAATAAGAATGGAGTTGGCCTAGAAACTAAAAAAGAAATAAAAAAAGAGAATTTGGCTAAGGTTAGACAGGCAAAAGGACCCTGTCTGTTTTTAGAATATATCCCAATAACAGAACAATAGAAATATAAAACTATCAATATAGAAACTGAAGATGAATTGATAGAAAACCGAAATGAAAATCAGTTCAGGAGAGAAGTATACACATAAACTTGATAGAAATATCTGCACAGAAACAGAAAAGATAAAAATAGAAAAAGTAAGTCTCTCGAAAGAAGATCCACAGAACAAAGTGAGTACAGTATGTAAGATAAGCAAGGAATGCAGATTTCTGAGCCCATGTTTTTGTAGTTTAAAGCAGAAAATGCAACTGAAGGCAAACTATAAACACTAGAAAATTGTAAACTAAAAGAAAAATAAAACTAGAAGAAGGTGGTAGCCACTTACACAAAAGTAGATCAAAACATGAAAGTAAACAGGGCATTCAAGGGGCTGTGATCACAGCTGTGAAAATAAATCAGATGGTGATTTGTGTTTAGAAAGGATGATGCAGCACAAACTAAAGCAACGTTGTTCATGGGGAAAGAAGTTAAACCTTCCACCTTAAGGCAAGTTACTGAAAAAAAGTAACTTTAGCTAATGAACTTACTGACATCCCTCAAAATTGTTAAAATGTACTATAGGAAAAAGAAACTTTAAGTAGGGCAAGAGAAAATATAACCAACGGTGTAGGTGACTAAGGCAAACAGGATGTCCTCTGTACTCCTTACTCCTATTTTGAGTTAAAAGATGACCTCTTGTACAGAGTAAGTAAATGAAGGAAAGGAATTCTTCACCAGTTGGTAGTGGCAAAAAAGCCCATAGACATATATTAAGAGGTCATGACTATCATGTAGAAAAATGAAAAAACTATGGCAAGCATATCAGATAGATTTTACTTAACAGGAATAATGAAATATATAGAAATATTCTGTTCTTCTCATCCAGAATGCTGAAAAACTGCATTCCATCCTGGATGTTAAAGTTCTTTGGTCCCAATGCCTATTATAGAAGTGCCTTTTGAATGTATTGCTACTGTGGGGCCATTAATAAAATCTAGTAATGGGTATCAGTACCTGCTAGTAATAATGGACTAAGCTACCAAAGATAATGTTAAGGCTGTTGTCAGGGATTTGGTACTGTTATCCACCAGACTGTATTCTGGTGCCATTCATAAAATCTAGTAATGGGTATCAGTACATGCTAGTAATAATGGACTCTGCTACCAAAGCTACCAGGGATTTGGTACTGTTATCCTCCCTAAGAAGATAATTACTGATCAATCCACTCCCTTTATGTCAAGGGTACTGCATCAGTTATGTCATTGCTTTAAAGTTAAGCAGTTTAAGACATCAATCTTCCATCTGCAGACTGATGAGTTAGTAGAAAGATTGAATGAAACACTGAAATCCATGCTAATGGAAGTTATTGCTACCAATGGTAAGCATTTAAACTTGCTGTTACCTAGATGAGTGATTGAAATTCAGAGGCGTTACAAGCTTCATTTGGATTTACTCCATTTGTACGGCAACCATATGTACACTAAATGGCTGAGAAAAATGGACTTACAATATACTACTTTTAGATGGTCATTTCTTTGAATATTTCCTTTTCACGAAGGAATGGTGACCTCAAAGTTAGTATATATAAGTTTGATGGGTGTGAGAGGCTTGCCTTTCATATCAAGGGGTGCAAGGAAGCTTGCACGTGCAAAAGGCTAGTTTAAATGAAATAGCTTGTCTTTTTTGGTATGTTGTCTCTATGCTTTATGCATGCTGACATTTCCATATGGAGTCCATTTAAACTTTTGCACAGTAGGCATCCAAGAGAACTGCTTGACATTGCTATGGAAATGTCTGAATAGGAAAAGGCACCATTTTAAAAAGTGTGATAAAATACTATCTGAGTTTGTAGGATGGATTAAATCTGACAACCCCATAGGAAGGGAGAAGAAGCAAAACATTTAGGGTATGCAACAATCAGCTGATATAAGAATGCCCAATTTAAGTACTTTAACCTAGGAGGTCATGTACAAGTACTAGTATCTTTCACTGAAATCACATTTATGGTTAAATGGCAGGGGTCATTTTGGGTTACTTTTGATGACAGAAAGAATAAACATAGTTAGCTACAATTCTGGGCTGCCATGAAAAAGAAAGCTAGTGCAGATTCATTGCATTAATATACTGACGCAATGGATGACACTGAGAATTCTGCTAAGAGCTTACATATAGAAGCTTATACAAAAAGATCAGGGAATGTTTATCTGAAGCACTGATAAGAGGATTCCCTATAAAAAGTATAAAAGCAGAAGGTCATAGATGCTTTATTAAGAAAACTCCTCGAGGGCCCACCTCAGGCTTTGACTTTGCTATTTGTACACATTGAACAGTGAAATAAAGCAGTGCTCTTAGAGATGCCCAAATAAGGATTAGGATGTCTGAAAGAACCAAACTAATAAAATATGGGGGGTGAGAGTTGTTATAATGGTTAAAGTGTTTACCTTGCAGATACATGGTACAGGGTTTGATTCTTACCTTTGGAAAGCATGACTACAGTCGAGTGACACCTCCAGGTGCAACTGCAGTTAACTCATACTGACGCCTCTAGGTGTCAAATATTGCTTGTTCATATTCACATCAATAATTCAAAAAAAATGCTATGTACAAGGTTTTAAAAGATTTCATGTTAAAGCTTACACAACACCAAACTCAACTGCATTAATATTTGACCTCTGTCTAGTGCAGGTAAATAGATATTAAATGTTGCTTGTATGGCATTAATTTATATAGATATAATTTTCACATTTTTCTAAATATCTCAACAACCAAGTAACAAAGACAGGACTCCTTAGCCTCATATGAAAGCTCTGAGCTAGATGAATAAAATGCTGCTGATAGTATGTGTGTAACTTGAGTGGTTGCTGAGATAAGTTGTTTACAAAATATTACAAATGTAATAGTTAATGTGTTTACTATGACTTCTACAATTCAGTTTAAGACCTAGAACCTAAAGAATAGTGCCACTATAAAAATAGTTTGTGATGAAGAGTTTGCCATTTATACCTCTTTCATAACCCCAATGGTTCCAGAAATATGAACATTTGTTTGAAATGTGAGGACATAATTTGAGTCTGTCAAAAGGCTTAGGCTCCGCCCATTGGAAGTTACAGTGCAAACTTCTTGAGCTCCATTGGAGTGAATGAGTTAATAAGCCCCCCTGGGGTCATTAGCCTAATAGTGGATACGAAAGACAGCAAACAAACTTTTAAGTAAAACACAAACCAAGTCCAGTAAACGAAATCTTCCAACCATTAAAACAGTTCAGTAATTCTACTTGAGACAATAAACATCCTAACTGTAATTCTAGCTTCATAGTATATTTGGCTATGTGTAAAATGTGTCCTGCATTTTATGTAGGCAAAACGGAGCGGAGGCTCTGCGATAGGATGTATGAACACCAATATGCTATTAACAAACAGAAGCTGGAAAACGCCTTAGCTAAACATGCCTGTACTAATATAGGGCACACCTTTAAATTTGTCGTTATAGATGAAATAAAAACTGCCATTAGAGGTGGTCCTAGACAATTAAAACTGGAAGAATTAGAGTTAGTGTGGCAAGTTAGACTTAATGCTTGCCACATGCCTGGTTTGAATGACACTTGTTCGATTTCTAGTATTCTGAGACTTAGAAGCCTCAGAAAGTAAAAAACAACAAATAGAAAATAAAACAAAAGTATGGATATAGAAGTTTACATCTTTATGATTTTTCTACACGTATGGTTGTTAGTTGGTTATAACAGTTATATTTATAAAAATATATGTTTATTTATTTTTTGATTTCTATAGTCATTGTTATGTTATATTACATTAACTTATGTATTAATCTATGTACATGTAGCGGGTATTTAACAGGTTGGGGATAGGACTGCAACGTATACTGTTTTGAAAGTTCTTGACAGTTTTCTTTTTATTATTCTACTGTGTCTTTAAATATTGTGACTTGATAGACCAGCTGAGCATATAAATGGCGGTCTTTTTATTTTGAATGTAGTTTCTGATGAAGTCTTGTTTTTATGGCAGACGAAAAGTGCTTAAAATAAATGTTTTTACTTTAACCCTTGCTTTCTTGGACAAGGTTTTGTTTATTGTCTCAAGTAGAATTACTGAACTGTTTTAACGGTTGGAAGATTTTGTTTACTGGAATTGGTTTGTGTTGTCATTAGCCTAATAATCACATATAAAAATACAAATATCTCAAATTCAGTGTACACAACAAGCAGTGTTTAAGCAGGTACTGTCTGTTGGGGGAGAACATAAGGGGTTTAGTTTGACATTATGGTTAAGATAGGTTAACTGGCAGGCAAGAAGTACAGGGTTTGATTCTCACCAACAAAATTGTCTAATCTTAAAATGGTCTACATGGACAACTAGCCTAGTACTTGCCTATAAACCGATAAACATTAGACTAAGGCCTTTTAGAGTACCGGAGTCACAAAAACAGTAAGGCAACACACTCAAAAATGCATAAAACAAAGCATGATAGATAAGTCACAATGTGATGGAGCAGACCAGTTGTGTTGGTTCCTAACCTTGATAGAGTCACTTGCTCCAAGGATCTCAACCTGTACTGTGACATTAACAAAGCATGTTGGATAGACAGATATATCTCCCAGAGATTGCCGCACTTCTGGAATAATCTCTCACTTCCTATGAAGTTGAGCTCCTCAATTACCCTATTTAAGTACAACTTTGAAACTCGAAAGGTGACTGTAAATTCACCCTGGGGGTGGCCCCTATCTCCTTCATAGATGGGGCAGTTGGTGTTGATCATGGAATCGGTCTGTTAACAATGACCATCTAACCATGGTCAGTTAGGGTACACTGTTTTTTACATGGTTAGGCTTATAAAGGCCCTAGGCCCATTAACTTAGTAATCTCCTATTAACCTAGTAACCTATTAACATTCCATAATGAATTTAGAAAGCTGAACATCATTTCAAAGTTTGATAGTATGCCCAGGCCCAAAACTGATACTTCACAGCACTAGACTTGATGAAGGAATATGTTTACCCCCACAGGCAAATGAAAAAAAAAACCCAATATTTTTAACCCAGATTCTTGGAAATAGAATCTCCTGTGCACAAGCATAAAAACAAACAAAGTGACATTATCTTGAATTCCAGAAAACGGGAATGTACATGCATTGTATGCACAAATATTTATTCTTCTACTGTAACCGGTTTTGCTCAATTTATATCATTTTTGCTAGAAAGTTGAAGTGTTATGTTTCTTCGGGTCTGTTAGTTCACCAAAATGTATTTTCAGAGAACTCCTATTCATCTACCCATATTCAGTGAAAATCACTTCCACAATTTGCTGAATTTTCCAAGGGCAATGAAATACTTGCCCTGCAGCACAATGGACTCACGTTTAACTAAATTGAACCCACCCCACAGCTCCTCTAACTATATATACCAACTCCCAGATCACACTACAGTGGAGAAAAGGGCAAAGTTGTGTAGTTGGCCAACTACATGTTTGCCCTGGAATATTCAGTGAATTGCGGAAGTGATTTTCACTGAATACGGGCTGATGAGTAGTTGTCTTCTGAAATAAATTTGGGCGAACTAATATAGACCGATTTCTTCAGTCATCTGACTGATTTATTAAATGGTGTTACAGAACCCATTAGTGGACAAATATTGTTGATCTGGTCCTTACAAATAAAGTATCTACATGCAGTATCCCATTAGTACACTAATCACAAACTGGCAACCTTCTACTTCAAAATCCCCAGTGCACCAGAAGTAAATTCACTAGTTTTCATGTGCTTCAAGCATAGTGACCTCCAACAATTCTATGCTGTCATCCTAAAATTCTGGTATTACTGTAACCCCAAAAATGTTGACACGGCTAGTAGTTATGTGAAAAAAAATCTACTCTTATCTAGATAAATGTATTAAACTGACAGTCTTTACTAGAACTAAACAAAGCAGGAAATTCAGGTGTAAACCACCTTGGTAGTCCACATGCATAAATAAGAAATATAATAAAAGAAAAAAAGTTTTTTAAAATATACAGCAAATCTAAAGACTCACAGATCAAGGCAAGCATCAAACAATTTTCAAAAATACTGAAAATAACATCAAGAAAATAAATACATCACATGAACTTACATTAATATAAATTTTTTATTTATATCAGGAAATTAAGAAATAACACCCAAGATTCTTCCAGACTTATTCAAAATGGTACAAAATCCTCAAATCGAGTTTATATCACAAATACAGCAGCTAACAAATTCAGTGCAAATTTCAACTGAAGTCAGCTATACAAAACTCACATATTCCAAAGGATCTCAAACCTTCAATCATCACAAAAGAGCACTTGCTAAAGGTACTTTTCAAAACAAAAGAACATCTTCCCGTGAGACCTGATAACATACCCAGCTTCATGCTGAAAGATAATTAATGCTCTGGTGGGCCTGCTCCAATGTGAGATTATCCATTGGCTTTGTCCCTGACATATAGCAACCAACAGTTGTGATACCACTTCACAAGGGCAGCCCCACAGCTGACCCAGGAAACCACAGACCCATTAGCTTGATGAACCTCATCTACAATGGGTTTTAACTGACCTGATAAACTATGATATTAAAAATGTCAGAAGACTTGCCCCCTAGCAGTTTGGCTTTGTTAAGGGTAGACTCTTTCTAATAAATCTGTTAAACACTGAGATAGTAACACAAGCTATGAAAAGTAGATATACTGTCCATACAGCATATTTTAAGCTCACCAATGCATTTGATACCATACCACATGCTTACTCAATTAAGAAGTAAAATATACTCCAAAATGACCTCCATGCAGTTAGACAGATAGTAAATTGGATAAAGAAAAGAACCCACTGAGTATGGGTGGCAGGTGCATCTTTAGAGAGCATGAATGTGCCCAGTAGAATCCCACTAGAATCCACATTAGGACCTCTACTATTTGTAATATGCTTCTCTGATCTCCAAATCAATAAGAGAGATCTCTGAGTAACCATGTTTGTAAATGATTGTAAACAATGAATCATCTTAAAATAATTTTCTGACTTTTAGAAGCTACAATTTTAGCTTACACATGTTAATAGCTAGTTCACAGAAAACATGCAAAACTAAATGTTAAAAAGTACAATATAGTTGTATTTAGTAAATAGTCCCTCAACCCATCATGTACCATAGACAACACAGCACTCCAAAAGGAAGATGTTGGGAGAGATCTTGGAATATGAGTAGATAATTCCCTCTCCTTTGGTCATCATGTTGCAACAGTGGTTAAGAAATCCCTCTAACTGGCATAGCTGATCACAAAGCGTATGTCCTCTAAATCAGAAATAGCCCTTACCCATTTATATCCTGCACTGATGAGGTCCAGCTTAAAACATTATGGTCTGTTTGCGATGCATATTACTAGACTTATGAGGCAGTTAGACAGCAAAGGTTCCTAATAACAGAAGATCACTGGCCTAAAAGACTGGAGCAGGCTGGAGACTCTATCCCTGTATTCATTGGCTATGAGACTCCTTATGAGTTATGTGCATCTTGCTTTTCATACCATTAGAGCTCCATCAGGGCAGGTTCTCTTATATAATTACAATCAGATGTCCAGTGAACACTATGACCAGAAAAATGAATCTGCTTCAACAAATAAACAATCATTGTGGAGAGACAAATTCATCACATAATAATTATTTAATTTCTGCAACAAACTTGTTGGAAGGGAAGTTTGGAGGTCTGTTCCTGTCATCTATTTGCACAAGGGAGGACCATCTATGGACCTAGATAACTACAGATACATATGTCTGATTAGTTCCATATGTAAATCCATGGAAAGAATTATCATGTACGTGATAAGAAATAACATATAAAAGCTTCAGACACTGGTCACAAACATGTTTGGTTTCATCAAAGACAGGTCATGCTTACTCAACCTGGTGGACTTCTTCTAGAATGCCACAGAAAATTGGATGAGGGTAAATAGGTACACAATGGCTACCTTGATGTCACCAAAGCATTCAGCACAATAACCTACTAAGGCATCATAAAAAACTCAATAAATTAAATATAAACCTGTGTTTCATCTGCTGGATAGACAGCTAGCTCAAAGAAAGGACACAAGAAGTTAGGATAGAGATTTCTGCCCCCACAAAGATGACAGTCACTAGCAGAGACCCCTGAAGACTCTATGCTGGGGTCACTACTTTTTTGGCATATATTTCCCTGAAGTCATAGTCAACATCAAGGGCCTCTGGCAGGTTTTCAGAAGATTGCAAACTATATGCAGTCAAAGAATACCTCAAAGGCAAAAAATGGCTTACAAGAAGGTGTGGCACAGATGAATAAATGGTTCTGGAGCCACTGTTTAAAACTCAGAGCCAATAAATACATAACAGTATCCATTGCGAAGATGGCTGCCTCTGGAAACTCCAGGAAAAGAGGTCCCCTGCACGTAAGCAAATGCCAGGCTCCACACAGAACAGTACAAAAAACAAAGAGCCAGCACAATTGACTTCAAAATCACTTTGTATTCCTCTGGAAACTGCCACATTGATAATACAATCCTAAGAGTAGACCCAAGTGATCAGGGATTTTGGAATGCATGTAGACAGTAACCTGGCCTTTGACCATCATGTATCTATGGTAGTAAAGAAATCATTATATTTTGTGCAATTTATAAGTAAGAGTATGGCATCTAGCCCCAAGAAAGGCATTGTTCAATTTTACAATACCCTCAATTGATATGCAAATCTCTAGGCATTTACAACATCGGGAGTGTCCAGAGAGGTTCCTCACTAAAAGAATACAGCATGTAAACAACATGTCCTGTGTGGACCATCTCAAAGCCTACTTCTATCCCTGTATTTGGAACATGCAGTACAAATAAAATATTTTAAGTTATACAATATCAACAATGTCAGGCAGAATGCAATTAAAATAAATGTTACACTGCTAGAATAGATAAGATATTAACAATACATACTGTAGTAAGGCTTCTAATACTAATTATATATAAATATAGTTGAATAACTATGCAGTAGGACAGACAGATCCATGTGAAGCAGAGTTCTTCCCTAACAGCTCACAGAAACATTAATGGAAAAAGTACAGGCTCAAACTAGTAACCAAACCAAAATGGCATAGCTGCTTTAGCTGGTCCAAGGTTATCCTGTTACAGGTCTTCCTTAACCCAACTCAAGTTCAGCTTGGAGCAATGGATGGAGAATCAGAAATTTACCTTTGGTCTGGCACCTCTGTCTTTATTACACAGAGGTAGCCCATAAATTCTTAACCACCCATTCCTAAGCCTATACATACCCCTTAAAATAACCATATGGTATCCAAACATGCCAGCTATATTTGGAAAGCATAACTAGCCTTAAAAATGCCCCCCCCCCAGGGATTATTAACTTAGTAATCACCTACAGACCTATGAACTCTAGATCAAGCAATGTGACAGGCCCCAGGGATTATTAACCTAGTAATCACCTATAGCCCTATGAACTCCAGATCAAGCAATGTGACAGGCCCCAGGGATTATTAACTTAGTAATCACCTATGGACCTATGAACTCCAGATCAAGCAATGTGACAGGCCCCAGGGATTATTAACTTAGTAATCACCTATAGACCTATGAACTCCAGATCAAGCAATGTAACAGGCTATCTCCCTTTAAAAAAAAAAGTTCAGCAATTGGACAGACGTTAAAAAATTCACTCCTGGTATGACTGGTTTATGACTACTTGAAAAAGGAGGCAAGTCTAACTGTTCGATAATACTTATATATAGTTAAGAACATAGCATGGATATCGGCATTAAGCACATTAATTATCTGATACCAGATGATACAATGCTGCATTTAAGCATAGTTTAACTTACCCCAGTTCAAGTGTTTTTAGTCATTGTCATTAAAGCGGTTGCAAACTGTTTCATTACTTAGGTGATAATATAGTGCTTTTTTGAACTCTGTAGTGAGGAGAGGGATTTGATTTCTAGTGTAGTTTTTGGAAAAGTGGTATAAATGGCCATGTGGCCCAGTTCATAGGTTCATAGTTGTATACTAGGCTAACACAACTAGGACCCTTAAAAGTCTAGCCAGACAACCCAAATGTGACACACAAATTTGAATTATATTTGGTTTATGGGGGTGATTTACTGAAATCCTCTGTCCATCAGAGACATAGAAGCTAGACCAGGGGTGAATTTCTGATTTCCTATCCATATGTCCAAATTGCACTTAAATATGGATAGGGAGGACCTCTGCATCACATGGATGGGGAGCCTGTTCCAGAGAATGGGAATTCTGTGAGAAATATACTGTATATATCTCTCCAACATGTCCTATTTATGTGACAAGAAAAATGTATGTCTTTTAGTCTAGCAGTTCTGATGCTGTTGGTTTGGTGGATGTGCAAAATATTGATCAAAACAGGGCCCAAAGGTGCCATGTATGCCAAGCAAAGATCACCTCTCAGAAGTCTGTATGATACCAGGTAAAGAGACAGAGCTTCATATTTTCTATGATCATTATAATTTCCGTGCTAGTCTATTTCAGTACACAGTGTTACTGTTTGGCCTACGAGGAGTTATACCTTTTTCAGACTGATGGATTAAGTGCTGATGGTCCCCTCATGGTATGCTACTGCATGACATGGGCCTTCAACATGGGGCCTTCATTCAGATGAGAGGGGATCTAATCATATCAAAAATACAGGCTGTGTTAGACTCCCTGAGACAGGCAGGCTTGATAATAAATGCTAAGAAAATTAAATGTGCATGTTAGAAGCCAAAATTCAAGGTCACAGTGAGGGTGTCCCACAGGGCTCTGTCCTAGGACCATTTCCATCTGAGGTGTTCTACAGTCTGTATGCAGATGATTGGAAACTGTTAAACTGATTACGTGTTAACAGATAAGGCATGTCTGCAAATAAGCTTGAGTAAATTGACCACCTGGGCACAGGAGAATAACATGTTGATAAATACATCAAAAACTAAGCACATGATATTTGGGAAACATAAACTAAAACATAAATATCATATTTATTTATTTATTTTATTTATTTGCCATTTGTTGACCGAGTTAGTCTGGCTGGGCCAGGGCCCATTTTCAGCAGAGACCCAAGGAGAAAAGCTCCAGATTACAATGTTTGCAATTAGAATAAAAAGTAAATTACAGACTGTATATAAAAATTACAGGTATAAACAAGATCATTAAATAAGCTAGTGTTAAACATTCATTTAAAGGTGAAGATAATTAACTTATAATAACATGTAAATGAGTTAAGTTGGAAGGTAGGAAAAAAGGTTGGAAAAATAAAGAAAAAAAACATAGAAGAGTAAGGTTAGATGGTAGGAGGTAGGAGAAAAGGGGACGAGGAAGAGAGGGTCTAGAGGGAAGGCAGGTCCAGCTAAGCACAAAAAATAGAAATAGAAAACAATATAGAAGCCACAAAAAAATGGTCTGTACCCTCTACCAAGAGTCAGGTTCTTGGATCATAGGGGTTAGGCATAGTAGAAAGGTTGAACCTAATTTTGTGACTGTTGCCTTTTCTTTCAGCTCTCACAAAAGGGAAAGCACCTCTGAAGGCACAATGATTTCCTGAAGCAGATAGAACATTTAATGCATTAAAAAGGATCGTATGTTCTGAACCTGTGATAATAACGCCTGGTTTTACTGAAGAGTTTAACTTGTATACCAGTGCATCAGAAGCAAGTTTGAGGATACCGTTTTCCTATGATGTTCAAGGTGAATAGTACACAGGATTATTCCAGATAAAATCACTTTAGCTATCAGATTTAAGAGACTTTCTCTGATACCCTCCCTGTGGGAGATATAAAGACACCTTACTGAAGTTTTAAGTAGATTAGTCAGTTAAATACGTAGATGTATGAGTGTTCCTGCTCTAAACATTACTATGACTACATGTTCAAACAATGTCAAACATTGAATCTCCTGATCTGCACAGACACAGGAAGAAGTGCTACTATGGGTCCAGGGGGAGAGTGGGGCAAGTCGAGCTGTTTAAACAAGTAGTCATCGGCATTCTCGTCTTTGACATTTGTAACCTTCTGGTCATATTATTTAGTGATTTGACATTATGGTGATTGTTAAATGGTGGTAAACCTATATGCCCATATGCAAGTATGTATGTTGCACTATGTTAATGAGTGCTCAGACCTCAAAGAAGCTGTATGGTCTTTGCTGGTGTATGATCTGGAGGTGAGATATTTTAGTTCAGGGTATAACAATAATTGCTCTTCACAAGGGAATGCTTGTATTTTATTTGATTATCATTGTGCTGGTGAATAACATATATTTTTTAACAAGTGAGCATCACTTATAGATGGCAGCTGTCATTTATGTAAATGTTATGAAATACTTTTTGGACTATCAGCATTTGCTAGTCTTATATGACAGTATGAATCAGTAAGCTAAAAATTTACTTTGTACTCACATTAATCCTGTTGCAGAGTTATATAGCATTTCTTTCCACTTTTAAATAAAAACATATTTACCAGGAGGTTTTCTCAGTAATACATTTTAGGCACACTAACACATGGCTGAAGTTTATTTCTTGAGAGAGCATTATCACTACATATTAATAATGAACTGTAACTTTTCTGAGTTTTAATATTAAAAGAAAAAAGTCTCTGAGCATGAAATTCACTATATTATCACTTCTGAACATTTACCTGTGGCATGCGATACAGGCCCAATATTCTAGCAATTGCTATTGAGTGTTCTGTATAGTCATCTCCGATAAAGGCAACTCCAGGAGTGATTTTTCCACATCTGTAGTTGGGAATTGATCTCCTCCACCCAGACAAGCAGTAAAACACACTTGCAATGGATCGGAATAGAACTGTACAGGTGTCATATATTTCAAACCCAAGTGTGATATTTGTAAGGGTGACTTGGTCTTCATTGACAGACTTAATTAAGAACATCATTGCTTGAAGTGTCTGGAAGTTGAAAAAGTCAACTCTATAATCAAATAAATAATGAAATTAGAAATTAGAGTCATTTCAGAAGGTGAGAGGTCAATGCAATGACATATTCTTTAGCATCAGTAGTAAAACACAAGGCATGTAACACACGTCCAACATCAGATACAGGTACATTGATTAACAGCTCACATTACTGCATTCCATGCAAGAAAAAATCTTACATCTTAAAATGTGAAAATAAAGAGAAAAGAAAGAAAAGCTGAGAAACATTTAGAGGAATTCTTACAGATCATCAGAAATATTTGAAACAGAACAATTTATTTACAGTTTCACTAGTACTTGGTATAACATTCATGAAGGAATATATAATTAGTCAAACTCTGAAGATGAAAGACAATTTCACCCTTGACAAAAAAATCATGTTTTCAAAATATGTTGATATTTTTCCAGTACTAATACCACCACAACACATAGTGCAGTTTCTATTTTTTATACAGTAATTGACCTACTGGAACCTGGTATTCAGAAATCTCTCTTCTCCTTTAAGATTGTATCATGGAGGCAGAACATTTTGTTTCATTGTTTCCATCCATTTAATTGGGTGGGGAGGTGGAGGTAGGGTGACTTTCTGTGCTTTGTTTTCCACTGTGTTTATCAAGAGAGCCATTTGTTCTATTTGACTGAATCTGTCCTCCTTGTGGCCATCTTCTTAAAGTCTTTTCAGTTATTTTTAATGTCATCCATGAAATGTTTACTACTGTTTTGCTTTAGTTCAGTTTCAGAACTGAAATGCCTATACCAGGTTTTCCAGATGAAGGGCAAACCTGGTCATCTGTTAAAGATGCATTCCATGACTACAGCGAAGGCTGTATTACTACTGGCTTATTAATCAGATCATATGCCTAGATGTCAAACTATCAGTTTCCTTATATCTTGTGGCTTTAGGTATAGCTACCCATTCCCATTTATAGGCTGGTCTCAAAAATATATAAATATATAAATAGATATGTAGGTGATGTAACATATGGTGTAACTGCATACCTCTCAACCTCTTAGAGCAAGAAATCTGGACAGACATAAATAAAGGGGTACAAAGGCCCAAAAATAGGATTACCCTATTAAATTGTTAAATATGATGAAAGAAGAGGTGGTTAAAATTAGGGAAACTAAGTTTCCTCCCTTTTTGAGAGCACAAAATTCTATGTCAATAGTGGATATAACCACCACTAAGGTTGATAATACAGCAATATTTGCTAACAGAGTACCATTGTAATACCATTCAACCAGGAAATAAAGAATTATGTATGTGTATTTAGGCAATTATGGGATAATGTTTTTTTCTAGAGAAATGAATGTGATGATAGGTGGACAACCCTTGGTTATGTATGGCAGGGGCCCAAATATGAAGGAATTACTGGAAAAAGGTTCTGGTAGGGTTAATACTAATCAGAAGTATCATATGGTGAAACATTGGAGATGCAAGCTTTGTAGGTACATACACGAGGGTCCATATTTAGTTGCAGAGAATTACCCTCGTACCTTATCCTGTCCGGGCAATTGTGATTGCAATACAAATCAAGTAATTTATGTTACTATCTGGGAAAGTTGTTCTGCATTCTATGTAAGTAAAATGATCCATAATTTAAAGGACTGAATAAAAGAACATTTATATGAATTAAAAAATGTAATCCAATGAATGCCTTGTTCAAGTACCTACAGTGTGCTTGAATTTTAAGAAATTCAGGTTTTTGTTATTGTTTGAGTCTTTAGATCTGCCAGAGGGGGGAGACGGAGGCAATAAACTTGAAGAGAATTGATTTGGCAATTGTAGTTAAATGCATGCCAGCCCCCTGGGCTTAATGACTCAACATCTATTAGGACTGTATTAAAGACAGCATGAATGTTTTTAATTTCAATTAATTTATTTACTGATTGTTAATTAATTTGGAATAATTTTAGTATTATTTTATATGTTCATACTGAAGCATAAAGAGAAGGTTTTTATGTTCTGATACACTTATTTATTTTGATACATCTTGAATTTTAACTAACATTGTTATGTACTGCATGCATCTTCCACTATAGGCAGAGCAATGTTGTTGTTTTTATTTTATATATTTATTTTAATTTGAATTAGTTAGTAAGCAACTGAATCTGTCTTATGATGAAGTATATATCTATTAATTAATGACATGTAATTTTGAAATGTTCTCTTTTTGCATTGATATTATGTTAATGCTCTATACTAACTGGAAAGTTTTTACAGAAGGGATTGGTTATCTGCTCTACAATATTCCGGTGTCTCAACCAATAATTTTAAATTTCATTCATTAGAAATGATTTGATTGGTCAAAGACTAGTTAAAAAGGAAACTGTGTTATATTGTATCAAACTCTGATGTAGTCCTGATGCTTATGGACAAAAGCGTTTAGTTTTTTGTTGTTTCATTGCTTTCAAATTAAGTACGTTTTAAAAGAGCCATTTGCCTTGGCCATAGTTCCGTAACAGCATCTAGTGACAGAGTTCTGATATATTTGAAAATGCCACCACAAGTAGAATGCAGCAGTTGTACTGAAGTGTACTTGTTCTGTAAGTGCAAGTGGTTGTACTGAAGAGCAGTTGGTTTTTAAGCTAGTTTGCCATGTTTCTAATCCAGAACAGTGCTCTGATTACACTGAGCTTGGTATTGTGAGAGAATTACAGTGCCTGTACTAAAGTGTGGCATACCCTTCATAGCGCTCTGAATGGAGCTCTTGTTTTGGTTATTGGTCAAAAAATGGTGTGCTGTTTTGGCACTTAAATATAACATTGCAAAACCCCAAAGACCTCCTAGACAAAGTGCACATAACGAATGCTTTCAGCAGCCCCGATTGCACTTTCAGAACAACACCTACATCAGCACATACAGCTACATATTATGGAACCTCTACTTCTAAGCGCATAAGGCAAGCCACCACCCAATCCAACATTCTGGTCATTGCAGACTCCATTGTGAGACACACTGATGTCCCTCTCACCAGGGTGAGTAAGGAGAAAGTCACGGTCAGTTGCTTATCAGGGGCTAGGATCCACCACATAACACATGCACTCGGGTCATTGCACCACAAGTACTAGTATGACCCAGTCATAGTCCATGTGGATGTAAATGACCTGAGACTCACCTCCCTGGACTATATGAAGAGAGACATCATGGAGCTCTCGAATATGTGTCCCAGGCTGGTATGAGCTAAGCATTGAGAAGCATTTTGCCTTCTCCAAGGATGATGCACAATGCAAACAAAAGATGACTGACTTTAATAATTGACATAGTTTCTAGTGTTACTCTAAGTGGGTGCAATATCTGTCAGCATTGAAGGAGATGGTCAACAGACTACACTGCTGTGCCAGGGATGGTCTGCACCTCTCCCCTCTAGGCTTGCAAATCTTAGCTAAGACATTGTTTTTCTCCATAGTACCTTTTTTAGGAAATGCCAAACTGAAAGCACTACCGACATAGCAAATCATATCCAAGAAAATCTAATGGTATTGCTGCTCACTGCTAGGAGTCTAAACAACAAACCTCCACTCCCTAGCAGCTCTCTTCATCCTAGAGAATGTTCTAGTAGCTCTCTTCATCCTAGAGAATGTTCTAGTAGCTCTCTTCATCCTAGAGAATGCTGAAGTCTGTGTGGTTACTGAGACATGGTTCAAAGTCATGGAGGGCACACCAACAGTGCAGGGTTATGAGGTTATAATGACTTATACACATTTAGACCAGCTACTGCACAGGCAGGGACTAAAGGTGGAGGTGTCTCTATTTACATCAAACGTAAATATACTTCAAGGCTGATCAAACAGGACATTGCACTTGAGTTACTCCATGTTCAAATCATCATAGGCAAAATCCAGTATCACTTCCTTGCAAGTTATACCTTCCCCTATGACCATGGAAACCCATACCATGTATTCACTTACTGGAAACACTCACCAGCCAACCCAAAACCATGTTCATGGGTGGCTTTAATGACCCCATGATTAACTGGGAATCCTATAAGTCACTAAACATACAGGCACAGAAATTCATGGACTTTGTAAACACAAACTCCATGGGCCAGACTGTAAATACACCAGCTGAAGTGCAACCATACTGGATCTGGTCCTGACTAATATTGTAGAGTGCTGCAAACCCCACAGTGTAATGTCTTCCCCGGTAAGGTCAGACCACAGAATTGTCTCTCTTGAAGTAAAAATAAAGCCTGGACACCAAGCTAACCCTGGAATATGCAGGACCTACTCTAAGCCTAACTTCCTGCTTTTGAGTGATAACCTGCCAAATTTTCAAGCCCCACAAACCCTGAGAACTCTAGTGCCTATGCAGAACTGTTCACAGAAACCCTATACAAGCATGTTTATAGCAGCATAGAGGCAGCTGTACCCACCAGAAAGAAATACAGAACTAACTCAAAAAACAAGGCACTCTGGCAGAATCACAAGATCAATAGGCTATAAAACAGAAGGACTAAAATCATGGCAAAAATTAGGAGTTGCAGCTCCCAGCAGGATAAAAGCACTCTCAATAAACTAAATAAACAACCCAGAGGACAAATAAAATCTGCCAAAGCCAAATTTGAGTTAAATTTGGTCTCTCAGGTCAAGGACAACCACAAGGTGTTCTTTAGCTATGCCCACAACCTCAAAGGCAATACACAATTGTGTACACAACTCATTGTAAATGGAGCTACCTATACTGAGTCAGAAGATATAGCAAACTTACTGGCCAACAACTTCAGTTCTTACTTTACCCTCCTCTTCCCCTCAACCTTCCCTTAGGAAATGCCATCAAATTTAACTCCACCAGCTATCACTAAGCAACAGGTCCTTAAAGTGGGTCTATATTAGAAGACCAAATGGAAAAAATATTGAACGGCAAAACAGCAAAAAGGCCGGACCTCGAAGTGCTGTTTGCCAGATCACGGTACAGTGAAGACTGGAATATTTGCCCTTTCCTCACATTAGTGCGATCTCGGAGATGGTATATATATATTTAGCGGGGGTGTGGGGGGCCACATTCCCCCACAATAGCAAATTTGAGGTCCGGTCTTTTTGCTGTTTTTGCCATTCGATATTTTTTTCCATTCAGTCTTCTAATATAGACCCGTTAAAGCTTTCTTTAAGGCCAAAAACACTGCATCAATGAGTCCAGACAATGTCCCAGGATGCCTTCTAAATAGCATGAACATGACCTTCCAGGCTGTCAGGAACTGATATTTAACTGCAGCCTCCAAACAGGCTTTGTGCCTCATGAATGGAAAACAGCAGCAGTCATCCCTCTGTACAAAGGTGGGTCATCTACATACCCTGGAAACTACAGACCTATAAGTCTCACTAGTCTTATATGGAAAGCCATGGAAAGAATTATCATGGAAATGATCAGCAATGATATAGTAAACCTCCAGAAACTGGTTCAATGCAGTTTCATTTCATCAAGGGATGGTCATGCCTATTCAACCTGATGAACTTCTTTAACAAGGTCACCAAAGCAATGGATGAGGACAAAATGGTTCACACTGCTTACCTTGACCTGGCCAAGACATTTGAAACAACAACTCACTCGAGCATTGTTGAAAAACTCAAGACATTAGGTACAAAGCTGTATGTCACCCAGAGGATAGCCAGCTGGCTCACAGACAGGACCCAGGAAGTTAGAGTTGGGGAATCCACCTCTAGAAGAAGGCCGGTCACAAGTAGAGTCCTTCAGGGATTGGTCCTTGGACCTCTCCTTGTTGGCATTTACTTCTCTGAAGTCAAGGTCAATGTCAATGGTCTCTGGATGACTAAATGTGCTGATGATTGCAATTTAGGAGCTATCATGCAATTTAGGAGCTATCATTGAATCTCACACTGACACAAATGATCTCCAGTAGGGGCTGACACAGACAAACAATTGGTGTCAGAGCCATGGACTAAAACTAAGTGTCAAGAAATGCATGATAGTACCCTTCAGAAAGCCATCCACCCCTGGTAACAATCATATTGACAACACGGCACTTAGAACTGATCCAGTAGGAATGCAGTAGGGACTTAGAGACACACATAGACAGTAACGTAGACTTTAATTATCATGTGTCTACATTAGTGAGGAAATCATTCTATGTTGCGCATCTTATAAGTTCATAGGTGGTTACTGGACTAGTGACCCAAAGGTCTTTATAAGCTTAGCTGTGTATACCCAGTATAACACTAAAGAAACCTGATATAAGGATCATGTCTAAGACTGAGATCTTATATAGCAAGAACTGCCCATATCTAGGAAGGTCATAGGTGAAATCCTTGGCAGGAATTTACAGTTTCCCATCCAGTTGTCCAGGCTATGCTTAAGTGGTGTCCTAGAAGGGATCTGTTTGATGTGAATTGGTAGCCTATTCCAGAGAAGTGGCAACCTCTGAGAGACATATCTGTCTCTCCAGCAGTTCCTATTTCTGTTGCAGGCCAGGTTAAGGTGCTGGAGGGGGTGACCCTTGTCCCGTTTGACTTGCAGATGTGTAGCATTTCCATTATGTTTGGATCCAAGATTGCTCTGTAGGCCAGGTACAAGTCTCCTCTAAGTAGTCTGTATGCTACTGAGTACAGTGACAGTGACTTCAGTATGTCAATGTATGACATGTGCTGGAGACCCTGAATTTTCTTGGTTAGAAATTGCTGAGGTCTCCGAAGTTGCTGCATGTGGCTGGTAAGGTACATACTAAAGGAAACATTATACTAAATTATTGGCCTGATGGGATGGAGTACAGGGGTGTTATGACCTTTTTGCTGTTGATGCAATACCTTTGCTAATGAGGTGAGTGGCGTGGAATGTCTTCCTTACCACAGTAGACACATGGTGGTCAAAGTTTAGGTTACAGCTAACTTGTGTTCCCAACTCTGTCACTACTGAGTTGTTACCTAGGGTGTTATTATTTATATGATAGTCTACAGAGATATCATTTTTACTGAAGGGGATGATAATGCATTTTTTAGCACTGAGTTTGAGTCCACGGCTTTGGCACCAATCATTTTTTTTTTGTGTAAGTCCCTCTTGAAGTATATTGACATCATTTGGGGATTCATTGTTTGAACAAAATTTGCAGTTGTCAGCAAACTTATTCAGTCACAGCTCCACTGTTTTGGCCTGAACTTCTGAGAAGTATATTCCAACCAATAGGTGGCCCAGTACTGATCCCTGTGGAATCCCACTGGTGACAGGTCTGCTGGTTGAGGTAAAGTCCCCAACTTTGACTAAGTGTGATCTGTTGGGGATCCAGTTAGCAATGCACTTGACAACATAAGTGTTAATATTCAACTGGGAGGATTTTCAATAATGCCCAAATGTGGGATTGTGTCAAAGGCCTTGGCTAAGTCAAGGTAGGCTGTATGCACATATTTGCCTTTGTCTATGGCTCAGGTGATGTTTTTGAAGAAGTCCACCAGGTTTAATAGATATAACCTGCCTTTGAAAAAAAATAAACTGTGTCATATCAAGGGTTTGGAGATCACCTATATCCTTATTTACACGGTCCATGATGATTCATTCCATGGTCTTACAGATAAGGCTGGTTAAGCTTGTGGATCTGTAGTTCCCAGAGTTTGTTGCTGTACTCACTTTATGAAGGGGGACGACAGTTGCTCTTTTCCATTCAGCAAGGACAAAGCCAGTACTCAGGCTGTGGTTGAAGAGAGTACCTAATGAAAGTTCTAACTCATGTTTTAGACCATTTAAAATGCAACCTGGGATGCCATCTGGTCCCATAGAGGTTATGTTTTTGGCCTTGTCGAGAGCATTAATGACTTGGTATTTTGAGATGCAAGGTGTGGGAGATGTAGAGGGAAAGCTTTGTGGAATGTTTGGAGTGGACAGGGGGTGAACATTTTACCAAACATGTCAGCTAATAGGGTAGCTATTTTCATAGGATCAGTGTGTATGATCCCACCCAGGGCTATTTCAGCACATGTCTGGATCCTACCTTTTAGGTTATGGATATAGTTGAAGAATGCCTTATGATTATTCATAGGTATGGTTGCTGTTTTTTTTAGGTTGCCCTTAGAGAATTTTACATGTTGTCTTATTTGTTTTTTTATGCAGAGGAAAATGATCTTCCAGTGATGGAACCTCTACTTTTTATTCTTAGACAGCAAGGTCTTCTTCTTCTTTATAACTTACTAATGGTTGATGACCACCAGGGAGGCTTGTTTTTTCTTGCAGATCTTGTTTTGAACCTATCAGGTACACTTATGCCAATACATTTGTATAAATGTTTGTACAGGCACTTGTGCACCTTACTATAGTTGTCAATGCTATCTGTGGGAACAGGAGCTCAGAAATGATTAAAACCGTCCCTTAGGAAGGTATAATTAGCTTCAGTGAATATGTTTAACCTGATTACACCAAGAAGAGGTTCAGGTGTCATAGCTACTTTAAATGTAACTGAGTTGTAAACAGATTTGACGACTGAGAGTCCCATACTTGTGGTACTGCGAGGGTTACCCATGTTGGTGAGGACCAGGTTGAGAATATTTGAGCCCCTCGTGGGGCTGCATACTCTTTGTTCCAGGGCATTATTGTTGACAAAGTCCAGGAACTTGTGTGTGAGGATGTTGGTACTCATATAAGTTTCACAGTTAATAGAGTGATAATTAAAATCACCCATGACTAGGATGGTTGGTTCTAATTTGGTTGACTCAAGTAGGTCCAAATAAGCAATGTGAATATCTTGGTTCACTGAAAGGAGCCTATAGCTAATGATGACCTGAAAGAGGGGTCTTACCAACTGATAGTTGAACTTGGAGTAACTCCATGGTGTCTTCCTGTCTAACAAATCTAGAAGTGTATTTATCTTTGATAAAGATAAATGCTCCTCTTCCTTTTGTTATTAAGCATTCATTTTGTGGTCTGAAAGTGTGGAAGGCATTGTAGCCGTATATGGCCTGGGTGCATTCTGCAGCCTTGAATCAAGTTTCTGTGACTGTAAAGACATCAACATCCTACAGGAAGATGAGTGCTTCCAGACAGTGCAGTTTCTGATTTAAACTCCTAGCATTTAGCAGCATAACTTTTAATTTATTTGTGAGTGATATTGTCATATCAGAAATGTTGTTCTTGAGATCTTGCCTAAAAAAGGCACTACGAGGGAGGTATGTCCATTAGTCAGTAACCAAAAGCCTAGAGATGACAGGTGAAGACCATTTCTGGCAAAGCAGCATGGTCTATCAACCATGTCATCCCAGGCTGACAGGAATTGGCTCCCCTTAGAATGTCACCAGAAACTAAGGCAATTGTTGAAGTCAATCATTTTTCGTTTATATTGTGGTATCATCCTAGTTGAGGGTAGAATGTTGCTGAAGGCTAGCAACATACCTGCCTGGGACACATATTCATACAGCTCAATCATGTTTCTCATCTTAAAGAACAATGAGGTATGTCTCAAGTCATTCACACCAATATGAGCTATGACAGAGTGGTAACAGTAATTTTTGTTGAGAGACTTGAGTGCATGTGTGATATGACAGATTCTGGCACCTGATAAACATTTGAACATAACCCTCTCCTTGTCCAGCCTGATGAGTGGGACATCTGTGTGCCCCATAATGGAGTCACCCATGACTAAAATATTTGGTTTAGACGTGCTTTGCCTTAGTGGTTTATTTGGTAAGACACCAGTGCTTGTGTTTTTATGTGTATTGAGTGCTGTAGGAGCTCTACCAGGTGCAGCTTGCTTGTGTTGTAAAGTCTTTGGTGTTTAGGTATGATGTGTTTTATGTTGAGTGCATGGTTTGCAAAATGTGGTATGTGAGCTGACAACTGTCAGGTATCTAGGTACAAGAAAGTCATTGTTCCACTGTATACAGCATTCATCAGACCTATCACTGAGTACAATTACCCCTTTGGTATGTACCTAACCAGGCATATCCAACAGCTGGAATGTCCACAGAGGTTACTCACTAAAAAATACAGGGCATTAGTAAAATGTTCTGTGCAGACCATCTCAAGGCCCTATGCCTATATTCTGTCTCCTACAGGCTGTTGAGGGAAGATCTATGCCTGGCATACAGTGCATTGTCAGATCCCACTCTGATGGACGTCCTGCATATCCACAAAACAAACAGCACCAGAGTAATCCATTCTAAAGACTTAAATCTTGCCTGAGATATAAATAGGATCTGCTGAAGACCAGTATGTATCCCACAGACTACCCCATTTCTGGAACAGGCTCCCCATCCATGTGAAGCAGAGTTCCTCCCTAACCCAATTCAAGTGTAAATTGGACAACTGGGTGGGGAACAGGAAATTCATCCCTGGCATGGCCCCTAGGTCTCTAATGAACACAGGTAATCTGTATATGGTTTATCTCCCAGGCCCACGCTTGTAAATGTTTCATCTCCAAAGCTTCTGCTTACACTTATCAAGGATACCAGAACTTGTCAAAGATTTGGGGTGCATATCTAGGCTTAAAAAGAACATTGTGGTTGCTAGCCTAGTAAACACCTATGAACCTATATTATGAACAGAAAAGTAGATGTGATGATCTTGATAGGAAACCTTCATAATGCATTAGATACAATCGGACATGAAATCTTATGAGTAATAATGAAAGAATATAATATAAATGAGAAGGTTAGGAAATTATATATGTCAACATATAGTAATAATAATGTAAAAATACTTGTAAATGACTGCTAAAGCCAAGAGGTACATTTGAAGAGTAGTGTTTAAGACAGGGATGTCCAATGAGTTGGATGCCCTTTGCATTAGTTATGAACGTGATAGTATGTGAAATAAATTATGAAATGATGGACATGGGATATATAATACCTGAAGGGATGGAGATGGGATATGTGATACCTGAAGGGATGGACATGGGATATGTGATACCTGAAGGGATGGAGATGGGATATATAATACCTGAAGGGATGGAGATGGGATATGTGATACCTGAAGGGATGGAGATGGGATATATAATACCTGAAGGGATGGAGATGGGATATGTGATACTTGAAGGGATGGAGATGGGATATGTGATACCTGAAGGGAAGGACATGGGATATGTGATACCTGAAGGGATGCAGATGGGATATATAATACCTGAAGGGATGGAGATGGGATATGTGATACCTGAAGGGATGGAGATGGGATATATGATACCTGAAGGGATGGAGATGGGATATGTGATACCTGAAGGGATGGAAATGGAATATTTAATACCTGAAGGGATGGAGGCGAGATATATAATATCTGAAGGGATGGAGGTGGGATATGTGATACCTGAAGGAATGGACATGGGATATATAATACCTGAAGGGATGGAGATGGGATATGTGATTCCTGAAGAGATGGAGATGGGATATATAATACCTGAAGGGATGGAGATGGGATATGTGATACCTGAAGGGATGGACATTGGATATGTGATACCTGACGGGATGAACATGGCATATATAATAACAGAAGGGATGGAGATGGGATATGTGATACCTGAAGGGATGGAGATGGGTTATATAATACCTGAAGGAATGGAGATGGGATATGTGATACCTGAAGGGATGGATATGGGATATATAATACCTGAAAGGATGGAGATGGGATATGTGATACCTGAAGGGATGGAGATGGGATATGTGATACCTGAAGGGATAGACATGGGATATGTGATACCTGAAGGGATGGAGATGGGCTATATATTACCTGAAGGGATGGAGATGGGATATGTGATACCTGAAGGTATGGAGATGGGATATATAATACCTGAAGGGATGGACATGGGATATGTGATACCTGAAGGGAAGGACATGGGATATGCGATACCTGAAGGGAAGGACATGGGATATGTAATACCTGAAGGGATGGAGATGAGATATGTGATACCTGAAAGAATGGAGATGGGATATATAATACCTGAAGGGATGGAGATGGGATATGTGATACCTGAAGAGATGGACATGGATATGTGATACCTGATGGATGGAGATGGGATATATAATACCTGAAGGGATGGAGATGGGATATGTGATACCTGAAGGGATGGAGATGGGATATATAATACCTGAAGGGATGGACATGGGATATGTGATACCTGAAGGGATGGAGATGGGATATATAATACATGAAGGGATGGAGATGGGATATATAATACCTGAAGGGATAGAGAAGGGATATGTGATACCTGAAGGGATGGAGATGGGATATGTGATACCTGAAGGGATGGAGATGGGATATATAATACCTGAAGGGATGGAGATGGGATATGTGATACCTGAAGGGATGGAGATGGGATATATCATACCTGAAGGGATGGAGATGGGATATGTGATACCTGAAGGGATGGAGATGGGATATGTGATACCTGAAGGGAAGGATATGGGATATGTGATACCTGAAGGGATGGAGATGGGATATATAATACCTGAAGGGATGAAGATGGGATATGTGATACTTGAAGGGATGGAGATGGGATATATCATACCTGAAGTTATGGAGATGGGATATATAATATCTGAAGAGATGGAGATGGTATATATAATACCTGAAGGGATCGAGATGGGCTATGTGATACCTGAGGGGATGGAGATGGGATATAAGATACCTGAAGGGATGGACAGGGGATATATAATAGCTGAAGGGATGGACATGGGATGTATAATACCTGAATGGATGGAGATGGGTATATATAATACCTAAAGGGATGGACATGGGATATGTGATACCTGAAGGGATGGACATGGGATATAGAATACCTGAAGGGATGGAGACGGGATATATAATACATGAAGTGATAGACATGGGATATGTGATACCTTAAAGGATGCAGATGGGATATGTGATACCTGAAGGGATGGACATCGGATATGTGATACCTGAAGGGATGGAGATGGGATATATAATACCTGAAGAGATGGAGATGGAATATGTCATACCTGAAAAGATGGAGATGGGTTATATAATACCTGAAGGGATGGATATGGGATATGTGATACCTGAAGAGATGGAGATGGGATATATATAACCTGACGGGATGGAGATGGGATATGTGATACCTGAAGGGATGGAGATGGGATATATAATACCTGAAGGGATGGAGATGGGATATGTGATACGTGAAGGGATGGAGATGGGATATATAATATCTGAAGAGATGGAGATAGGATATATAATACCTGAAGGGATGGAGATGGGATATGTGATACCTGAAGGGATGGAGATGGGATATATGATACCTGAAGGGATGGACAGGGGATATATAATAGCTGAAGGGATGGACATGGGATATATAATACCTGAAGGGATGGAGATGGGATATATAATACCTAAAGGGATGGGCATGGGATATATGATACCTGAAGGGATGGACATGGGATAAAGAATACCTGAAGGGATGGAGATGGGATATATAATACCTGAAGTGATGGACGTGGGATATGTGATACCTGAAAGGATGGAGATGGGATATGTGATACCTGAAGGGATGGACATGGTATATATGATAGCTGAAGGGATGGACATGGGATATGTGATACCTGAAGGGATGGAGATGGGATATGTGATACCTGACGGGATGAACATGGCATATATAATAACAGAAGGGATGGAGATGGGATATGTGATACCTGAAGGGATGGACATGGGATACGTGACACCTGAAAGGATGGAGATGGGATATGTGATACTTGAAGGGATGGACATGGTATATATGATAGCTGAAGGGATGGAGATGGGATATATAATACCTGAAGGGAAGGACATGGGATATATAATACCTGAAGGTATGGCGATGGGATATGTGAAACCTGAAGAGATGGGCATAGGATATATAATACCTGGAGGGATGGAGATGGGATATGTGATACCTGAAGGGATGGAGATGGGATATGTGATACCAGAAGGGATGGAGATGGGAAATATAATACCTGAAGGGATGGAGATGGGTTATGTGATACCTGAAGAGATGGGCATGGATATGTGATACCTGAGGGGATGGAGATGGGATATATAATACCTGAAGGGATGGATATGGGATATGTGATACCTGAAGGGATGGAGATGGGATATATAATACCTGAAGGGATGGACATGGGATATGTGATACCTGAAGGGATGGAGATGGGATATATAATACATGAAGGGATGGAGATGGGCTATATAATACCTGAAGGGATAGAGATGGGATATGTGATACCTGAAGGGATGGAGATGGGATATGTGATACCTGAAGGGATGGAGATGGGATATATAATACCTGAAGGGATGGAGATGGGATATGTGATACCTGAAGGGATGGAGATGGGATATATCATACCTGAAGGGATGGAGATGGGATATGTGATACCTGAAGGGAAGGATATGGGATATGTGATACCTGAAGGGATGGAGATGGGATATATAATCCTTAAAGGAATGGAGATGGGATATGTGATACCTGAAGGGATAGAGAAGGGATATATGATACCTGAAGGGATGGACATGGGAGATGTGATACCTGAAGGGATGGAGATGGGATATATAATACCTGAAGAGATGGGATGGAATATGTGATACCTGAAGGGATGGAGAAGGGATATATACTACCTGAAGGGATGGATATGGGATATGTGATATCTGAAGAGATGGAGATGGTATATATAATACCTGAAGGGATGGAGATGGGATATGTGATACGTGAAGGGATGGAGATGGGATATATCATACCTGAAGGGATGGAGATGGGATATATAATATCTGAAGAGATGGAGATAGGATATATAATACCTGAAGGGATGGAGATGGGATATGTGATACCTGAAGGGATGGAGATGGGATATATGATACCTGAAGGGATGGACAGGGGATATATAATAGCTGAAGGGATGGACATGGGATATATAATACCTGAAGGGGTGGAGATGGGATATATAATGCCTAAATGGATGGACATTGGAATTGTGATACCTGAAGGGATGGACATGGGATATAGAATACCTGAAGGGATGGAGATGGGATATATAATACCTGAAGTGATGGACATGGGATATGTGATACCTGAAAGGATGGAGATGGGATATGTGATACCTGAAGGGATGGACATGGTATATATGATAGCTGAAGGGATGGAGATGGGATATGTGATACCTGAAGGGATGGACATGGGATGTGTGATACCTGAAGGGATGGAGATGGGATATGGGATACCTGAAAGGATGGACATGGGATATGTGATACCTGAAAGGATGGAGATGGGATATGTGATACCTGAAGGGATGGAGATGGGATATGTGATACCTGAAGGGAAGGACATGGGATATATAATACCTGAAGGTATGGCGATGGGATATGTGAAACCTGAAGAGATGGGCATAGGATATATAATACCTGGAGGGATGGAGATGGGATATGTGATACCTGAAGGGATGGAGATGGGAAATATAATACCTGAAGGGATGGACATGGGATATGTGATACCCGAAGGGGTGGACATGGGATATGTGATACCTGAAGGGATGGACATGGGATATGTGATACCTGAATTGATGGAGATGGGATATGTGATACCTGAAGGGATGGACATGGGATATATGATACCTGAAGGGATGGAGATGGAATATATAACACTTGAAGGGATGGAGATGGGTTATATAATACCTGAAGGGATGGAGATGAATATGTGATACCTGAAGGGATGGAGATGGGATATGTGATACCTGAAGGGATAGAGATGGGATATGTGATACCTGAAGGGATGGAGATGGGATTTATAATACCGGTAGGGATGGAGATGGGATATGTGATACCTGAAAGGATGGAGATGGGATATATAATACCTGAATGGATGGAGATGGGATATATAATACCTAAAGGGATGGAGATGGTATATTTGATACCTGAAGGGATGGACATGGGATATATAATACCTGAATGGATGGGGATGGGATATGTGATTCCTGAAGGAATGGACATGGGATATATAATACCTGAAGGGATGGAGATGGGATATGTAATACCTGAAGGGATGGAGATGGGATATGTGATACCTGAAGGGATGGACATGGGATATATAATACCTGAAGGGATGGAGATGGTATATGTGATACCTGAAGGGATGGAGATGGGATATATGATACCTGAAGGGATGGAGATGGGATATGTGATACGTGAAGGGATGGAGATGGGATATATAATACCTGAAGGGATGGAGATGGGATATGTGATACCTGAAGGGATGGAGATGGGGTATATAATACCTGAAGGGATGGAGATGGGATATGTGATACGTGAAGGGATGGAGATGGGATATATCATACCTGAAGGGATGCAGATGGGATATATAATATCTGAAGAGATGGAGATGGGTTATATGATACCTGAAGGGATGGACAGAGGATATATAATAGCTGAAGGGATGGACATGGGATATATAATACCTAAAGGGATGGACATGGGATATAGAATACCTGAAGGGATGGAGATGGGATATATAATACCTGAAGTGATGGACATGGGATATGTGATACCTGAAAGGATGGAGATGAGATATATGATACCTGAAGGGATGGACATGGGATATATGATATCTGAAGGGATGGAGATGGGATATGTGATACCTGAAGGGATGGACATGGGATATGTGATACCTGAAGGGATGGAGATGGGATATGTGATACCTGAAGGGATGGACATGGGATATGTGATACCTGAAGGGATGGAGATGGGATATGTGATACCTGAAGGGATGGAGATGGGATATGTGATACCTGAAGGGATGGAGATGGGATATATAATACCTGAAGGGATGGACATGGGATATATAATACCTGAAGGGATGGAGATGGGATATGTGATACCTGAAGGGATGGACATGGGATATATAATACCTGAAGGGATGGAGATGGGATATGTGATACCTGAAGGGATGGAGATGGGATATGTGATACCTGAAGGGATGGAGATGGGAAATATAATACCTGAAGGGATGGAGATGGTATATGTCATACCTGAAGGGATGGAGATGGGATATGTGATACCTGAAGGGATGAAGATGGGATATATAATACCTGAAGGGATGGACATGGGATATGTGATACCTGAAGGGGTGGACATTGGATATGTGATACGTGAAGGGATGGACATGGGATATGTGATACCTGAATTGATGGAGATGGGATATGTGATACCTGAAGGGATGGACATGGGATATATGATACCTGAAGTGATGGAGATGGAATATATAATACCTGAAGGGATGGAGATGGGATATATAGTACCGGTAGGGATGGAGATGGGATATGTGATACCTGAAGGGATGGAGATGGGATATGTGATACCTGAAGGGATGGAGATGGGATATGTGATACCTGAAGGGATGGAGATGGGATATATAGTACCGGTAGGGATGGAGATGGGATATGTGATACCTGAAGGGATGGAGATGGGATATATCATACCTGAAGGGATGGAGATGGGATATGTGATACCTGAAGGGATGGAGATGGGATATATCATACCTGAAGGGATGGAGATGGGATATATAATATCTGAAGAGATGGAGATGGGATATATAATACTTTAAGGGATGGAGATGGGATATGTGATACCTGAAGGGATGGAGATGGGATATATGATACCTGAAGGGATGGACATGGGATATATAATACCTGAAGGGATGGAGATGGGATATATAATACCTAAAGGGATGGACATGGGATATGTGATACCTGAAGGGATGGACATGGGATATAGAATACCTGAAGGGATGGAGATGGGATATATAATACCTGAAGTGATGGACATGGGATATGTGATACCTGAAAGGATGGAGATGGGATATGTGATACCTGAAGGGATGGACATGGGATATATAATACCTGAAGGGATGGACATGGGATATGTGATACCTGAAGGGATGGAGATGGGATATGTGATACCTGAAGGGATGGACATGGGATATGTGATACCTGAAGGGATGGAGATGGGATATGTGATACCTGAAGGGATGGACATGGTATATATGATAGCTGAAGGGATGGAGATGGGATATATAATACCTGAAGGGAAGGACATGGGATATATAATACCTGAAGGGATGGAGATGGGATATGTGATACCTGAAGGTATGGAGATGGGATATGTGATACCTGAAGGGATGGAGATGGGATATGTGATACCTGAAGGATGGAGATGGGATATATAATACCTGAAGGGATGGAGATGGGATATGTGATACCTGAAGGGATGGAGATGGGATATATAATACCTGAAGGGATGGAGATGGGATATGTGATACCTGAAGGGATGGACATGGGATATATCATACCTGAAGGGATGGAGATGGGATATATAATACCTGAAGGGATGGAGATGGGATATATAATACCTAAAGGGATGGACATGGGATATGTGATACCTGAAGGGATGGACATGGGATATAGAATACCTGAAGGGATGGAGATGGGATATATAATACCTGAAGTGATGGACATGGGATATGTGATACCTGAAGGGATGGAGATGGGATATATAGTACCGGTAGGGATGGAGATGGGATATGTGATACCTGAAGGGATGGAGATGGGATATATCATACCTGAAGGGATGGAGATGGGATATATGATACCTGAAGGGATGGACAGGGGATATATAATAGCTGAAGGGATGGACATGGGATATATAATACCTGAAGGGATGGAGATGGGATATATAATACCTAAAGGGATGGACATGGGATATGTGATACCTGAAGGGATGGACATGGGATATAGAATACCTGAAGGGATGGAGATGGGATATATAATACCTGAAGTGATGGACATGGGATATGTGATACCTGAAAGGATGGAGATGGGATATGTGATACCTGAAGGGATGGACATGGGATATATGATAGCTGAAGGTATGGAGATGGGATATGTGATACCTGAAGGGATGGACATGGGATATGTGATACCTGAAGGGATGGAGATGGGATATATAATACCTGAAGGGATGGACATGGGATATGTGATACCTGAAGGGATGGAGATGGGATATGTGATACCTGAAGGGATGGAGATGGGATATGTGATACCTGAAGGGAAGGACATGGGATATATAATACCTGAAGGGATGGCGATGGAATATGTGATACCTGAAGAGATGGGCATGGGATATATCATACCTGGAGGGATGGACATGGGATATGTGATACCTGAAGGGATGGAGATGTGATATGTGATACCTGAAGGGATGGAGATAGGAAATATAATACCTAAAGGGATGGAGATGGGATATGTCATTCCTGAAGGGATGAAGCTGGGAAATATAATACCTGAAGGGATGGAGATGGGATATGTGATACCTGAAGGGATGAAGATGGGATATATAATACCTGAAGGGATGGACATGGGATATGTGATACCCGAAGGGGTGGACATGGGATATGTGATACCTGAAGGGATGGACATGGGATATGTGATACCTGAATTGATGGAGATGGGATATGTGATACTTGAAGGGATGGACATGGGATATATGATAACTGAAGGGATGGAGATGGAATATATAACACTTGAAGGGATGGAGATGGGTTATATAATACCTGAAGGGATGGAGATGGAATATGTGATACCTGAAGGGATGGAGATGGGATATGTGATACCTGAAGGGATGGAGATGGGATATGTGATACCTGAAGGGATGGAGATGGGATATATAATACCTGAAGGGATGGAGATGGGATATGTGATACCTGAAGGGATGGAGATGGGATATATAATACCTGAATGGATGGAGATGGGATATATAATACCTGAAGGGATGGAGATGGGATATGTGATACCTGAAGGGATGGACATGGGATATATAATACCTGAAGGGATGGAGATGGGATATGTGATACCTGAAGGGATGGACATGGGATATATAATACCTGAAGGGATGGAGATGGGATATGTGATACCTGAAGGGATGGAGATGGGATATGTGATACCTGAAGGGATGGACATGGGATATATAATACCTGAAGGGATGGAGATGGGATATGTGATACCTGAAGGGATGGACATGGGATATATAATACCTGAAGGGATGGAGATGGGATATATAATACGTGAAGGGATGGAGATGGTATAAGTGATACCTGAAGGGATGGAGATGGGATATATGATACCTGAAGGGATGGAGATGGGATATGTGATACGTGAAAGGATGGAGATGGGATATATAATACCCGACGGGATGGAGATGGGATATGTGATACCTGAAGGGATGGAGATGGGGTATATAATACCTGAAGGGATGGAGATGGGATATGTGATACGTGAAGGGATGGAGATGGGATATATCATACCTGAAGGGATGGAGATGGGATATATAATATCTGAAGAGATGGAGATAGGATATATAATACCTGAAGGGATGGAGATGGGATATGTGATACCTGAAGGGATGGAGATGGGATATATGATACCTGAAGGGATGGACATGGGATATATAATACCTGAAGGGATGGAGATGGGATATGTGATACCTGAAGGGATGGAGATGGGATATGTGATACCTGAAGGGATGGAGATGGGATATGTGATACCTGAAGGGATGGAGATGGGATATGTGATACCTGAAGGTATGGAGATGGGATATATGATACCTGAAGGGATGGAGATGGGATATATAATACCTGAAGGGATGGAGATGGGATATATAATACCTGAAGGGATGGAGATGGGATATGTGATACCTGAAGGGATGGAGATGGGATATGTGATACCTGAAGGGATGGAGATGGGATATGTGATACCTGAAGGGATGGAGATGGGATATATAATACCTGAAGGGATGGAGATGGGATATGTGATACCTGAAGGGATGGAGATGGGATATATAATACCTGAAGGGATGGAGATGGGATATATAATACCTGAAGGGATGGAGATGGGATATGTGATACCTGAAGGGATGGAGATGGGATATATAATACCTGAAGGGATGGAGATGGGATATGTGATACCTGAAGGGATGGAGATGGGATATGTGATACCTGAAGGGATGGAGATGGGATATATAATACCTGAAGGGATGGAGATGGGATATATAATACCTGAAGGGATGGAGATGGGATATATAATACCTGAAGGGATGGAGATGGGATATGTGATACCTGAAGGGATGGAGATGGGATATATAATACCTGAAGGGATGGAGATGGGATATATAATACCTGAAGGGATGGAGATGGGATATATATTACCTGAAGGGATGGAGATGGGATATATATTACCTGAAGGGATGGAGATAGGATATGTGATACCTGAAGGGATTGAGATGGGAAATGTGATACCTGAAGGGTTGGAGATGGGATATATAATACCTAAAGGGATGGAGATGGGATATGTGATACCTGAAGGGATGGAGATGGGATATGTGATACCTGAAGGGATGGAGATGGGATATATGATACCTGAAGGGATGGAGATGGGATATATAATACCTGAAGGGATGGAGATGGGATATATAATACCTGAAGGGATGGAGATGGGATATGTGATACCTGAAGGGATGGAGATGGGATATATAATACCTGAAGGGATGGAGATGGGATATGTGATACCTGAAGGGATGGAGATGGGATATATAATACCTGAAGGGATGGAGATGGGATATGTGATACCTGAAGGGATGGAGATGGGATATGTGATACCTGAAGGGATGGAGATGGGATATATAATACCTGAAGGGATGGAGATGGGATATGTGATACCTGAAGGGATGGAAATGGAATATTTAATACCTGAAGGGATGGAGATGGCATATATAATATCTGAAGGGATGGAGGTGGGATATGTGATACCTGAAGGAATGGACATGGGATATATAATACCTGAAGGGATGGAGATGGGATATATGATACCTGAAGGGATGGAGATGGGATATGTGATACCTGAAGGGATGGACATGGGATATATAATACCTGAAGGGATGGAGATGGGATATATAATACCTGAAGGGATGGAGGTGGGATATGTGATATCTGAAGGGAAGGAGATGGGATATGTGATACTTGAAGGGATGGAGATGGGATATGTGTTACCTGAAGGGATGGAAATGGGATATATAATACCTGAAGGGATGGAGGTGGGATATATAAAACCTGAAGGGAAGGAGATGGGATATGTGATACCTGAAGGGATGGAGATGGGATATATAATACCTGAAGGGATGGAGATGGGATATGTGATACCTGAAGGGATGGAGATGGGATATGTGATACCTGAAGGGATGGAGATGGGATATATAATACCTGAAGGGATGGAGATGGGATATGTGATACCTGAAGGGATGGAGATGGGATATGTGATACCTGAAGGGATGGAGATGGGATATATAATACCTGAAGGGATGGAGATGGGATATGTGATACCTGAAGGGATGGAGATGGGATATATAATACCTGAAGGGATGGAGATGGGATATGTGATACCTGAAGGGATGGAGATTGGATATGTGATACTGAAGGGATGGAGATGGGATATATAATACCTGAAGGGATGGAGATGGGATATGTTATACCTGAAGGGATGAAGATGGGATATATAATACCTGAAGGGATGGAGATGGGATATATAATACCTGAAGGGATGGACATGGGATATGTGATACCTGAAGGGATGGACATGGGAAATAAAATACCTGGGCACATGGGATATATAATACCTGAAGGGATGGAGATGGGATATGTGATACCTGAAGGGATGGAGATGGGATATATAATACCTGAAGGGATGGAGATGGGATATGTGATACCTGAAGGGATGGAGATGGGATATATAATACCTGAAGGGATGGAGATGGGATATGTGATACCTGAAGGGATGGAGATGGGATATATAATACCTGAAGGGATGGAGATGGGATATGTGATACCTGAAGGGATGGAGATGGGATATGTGATACCTGAAGGGATGGAGATGGGATATGTGATACCTGAAGGGATGGAGATGGGATATATAATACCTGAAGGGATGGAGATGGGATATGTGATACCTGAAGGGATGGAGATGGGATATGTGATACCTGAAGGGATGGACATGGGATATGTGATACCTGAAGGGATGGAGATGGGATATGTGATACCTGAAGGGATGGACATGGGATATGTGATACCTGAAGGGATGGAGATGGGATATATAATACCTGAAGGGATGGAGATGGGATATATAATACCTGAAGGGATGGAGATGGGATATGTGATACCTGAAGGGATGGAGATGGGATATATGATACCTGAAGGGATGGAGATGGGATATATCATACCTGAAGGGATGGAGATGGGATATATAATACCTGAAGGGATGGAGATGGGATATGTGATACCTGAAGGGATGGAGATGGGATATGTGATACCTGAAGGGATGGACATGGGATATATAATACCTGAAGGGATGGACATGGGATATATAATACCTGAAGGGATGGAGATGGGATGTATAATACCTGAAGGGATGGACATGGGATATGTGATACCTGAATGGATGGACATGGCATATATAATACCTGAAGGGATGGAGATGGGATATATAATACCTGAAGGGATGGAGATGGGATACATGATACCTGAATGGATGGATATGTGATTTTTGATACCTGAAGGGATGGAGATCGGATATGTGATACCTGAAGGGATGTACATGGGATATATAATACCTGAAGGGATGGACATGGGATATGTGATACCTGAAGGGATGGAGATGGGATATGTGATACCTGAAGGGATGGAGATGGGATATGTGATACCTGAAGGGATGGAGATGGGATATGTGATACCTGAAGGGATGGAGATGGGATATATGATACCTGAAGGGATGGAGATGGGATATATAATACCTGAAGGGATGGAGATGGGATATATAATACCTGAAGGGATGGAGATGGGATATGTGATACCTGAAGGGATGGAGATGGGATATATAATACCTGAAGGGATGGAGATGGGATATATAATACCTGAAGGGATGGACATGGGATATATAATACCTGAAGGGATGGAGATGGGATATGTGATACCTGAAGGGATGGAGATGGGATATATGATACCTGAAGGGATGGACATGGGATATGTGATACCTGAAGGGATGGAGATGGGATATATAATACCTGAAGGGATGGAGATGGGATATATAATACCTGAAGGGATGGAGATGGGATATGTGATACCTGAAGGGATGGAGATGGGATATATAATACCTGAAGGGATGGAGATGGGATATATAATACCTGAAGGGATGGAGATGGGATATGTGATACCTGAAGGGATGGAGATGGGATATGTGATACCTGAAGGGATGGAGATGGGATATGTGATACCTGAAGGGATGGAGATGGGATATATAATACCTGAAGGGATGGAGATGGGATATGTGATACCTGAAGGGATGGAGATGGGATATGTGATACCTGAAGGGATGGAGATGGGATATATAATACCTGAAGGGATGGAGATGGGATATGTGATACCTGAAGGGATGGAGATGGGATATATAATACCTGAAGGGATGGAGATGGGATATATGATACCTGAAGGGATGGAGATGGGATATGTGATACCTGAAGGGATGGAGATGGGATATATGATACCTGAAGGGATGGAGATGGGATATGTGATACCTGAAGGGATGGAGATGGGATATATAATACCTGAAGGGATGGAGATGGGATATGTGATACCTGAAGGGATGGAGATGGGATATATAATACCTGAAGGGATGGAGATGGGATATGTGATACCTGAAGGGATGGAGATGGGATATATAATACCTGAAGGGATGGAGATGGGATATGTGATACCTGAAGGGATGGAGATGGGATATGTGATACCTGAAGGGATGGACATGGGATATATAATACCTGAAGGGATGGAGATGGGATATATAATACCTGAAGGGATGGAGATGGTATAAGTGATACCTGAAGGGATGGAGATGGGATATATGATACCTGAAGGGATGGAGATGGGATATGTGATACCTGAAGGGATGGAGATGGGATATATAATACCTGAAGGGATGGAGATGGGATATGTGATACCTGAAGGGATGGAGATGGGATATATAATACCTGAAGGGATGGAGATGGGATATGTGATACCTGAAGGGATGGAGATGGGATATATGATACCTGAAGGGATGGAGATGGGATATATAATACCTGAAGGGATGGAGATGGGATATATAATACCTGAAGGGATGGAGATGGGATATGTGATACCTGAAGGGATGGACATGGGATATATAATACCTGAAGGGATGGAGATGGGATATATAATACCTGAAGGGATGGAGATGGGATATATAATACCTGAAGGGATGGAGATGGGATATATAATACCTGAAGGGATGGAGATGGGATATGTGATACCTGAAGGGATGGAGATGGGATATATGATACCTGAAGGGATGGAGATGGGATATATAATACCTGAAGGATGGAGATGGGATATATAATACCTGAAGGGATGGAGATGGGATATGTGATACCTGAAGGGATGGAGATGGGATATGTGATACCTGAAGGGATGGACATGGGATATATAATACCTGAAGGGATGGAGATGGGATATGTGATACCTGAAGGGATGGAGATGGGATATATAATACCTGAAGGGATGGAGATGGGATATATGATACCTGAAGGGATGGAGATGGGATATATAATACCTGAAGGGATGGAGATGGGATATATAATACCTGAAGGGATGGAGATGGGATATGTGATACCTGAAGGGATGGAGATGGGATATGTGATACCTGAAGGGATGGAGATGGGATATATAATACCTGAAGGGATGGAGATGGGATATGTGATACCTGAAGGGATGGAGATGGGATATATAATACCTGAAGGGATGGAGATGGGATATGTGATACCTGAAGGGATGGAGATGGGATATATGATACCTGAAGGGATGGAGATGGGATATATAATACCTGAAGGGATGGATATGGGATATATGATACCTGAAGGGATGGACATGGGATATATAATACCTGAAGGGATGGAGATGGGATATGTGATACCTGAAGGTATGGAGATGGGATATATGATACCTGAAGGGATGGAGATGGGATATGTGATACCTGAAGGGATGGACATGGGATATGTGATACCTGAAAGGATGGACATGGGATATGTGATACCTGAAGGAATGGAGATGGGATATGAGTTACCTGAAGGGATGGAGATGGGATATAATACCTGAAGGGATGGATATGGGAAATATAATACCTGAAGGGATGTAGGTGGGATATTTTAAATGGGGGGGGGAAAAAA